>NC_090940.1:601783085-602086115 GCF_040938575.1 Ambystoma mexicanum
TTTTTAAACAAACCGCTGCCTTCAAACAGTGAATAAATATTGTTTCAGCATCCATCTGTCTCCAGGTATAATTCCACACAGTGCCAATACAAGGTTTTCAAATAGATTGTGTCCTCGCAAGTATTCCTCATCTATAATATCTCCTATATCCAGCTTCAGCGGCTTCGGAAAACATATTCAGCAGAGGGCACTGTGCGTCGATGCGGTCGACTCAATGTCCCTCGAGGGCCTCTGTCTTGAGAATGATGTCATTGAAGGTATGTATGGAACATGCAGCGCCTGTTGACTTCAGTTCTGTTTTTCCAAATAAGCTATCGCTTCGTGTACTACGACGCGCTTCATATTGTTACTTCGTAGTTGTGAACTGTCTTCGTCTTCGGCTCCGACAACCCTTAAGACCAGGTTGAAGAAATGCCAAGACTGCTGTGCTAAAATTTTGCTGATGGACCCACATCGGATGTGTTTGTGGTGCCTTGATGTGGAGCACAAGTCCTCTGCCTGTCATTTGTGTCAATCGATGACAGGAAAAGCTCTGAAGGAGTGTAAAGGGAAATTGGCGGTAGGTAGACTCCCCAAAAAATCCCCTTCGATTTACCCTGCCAAAAAAACATTCCTCCGATGAAGCGAGAGGCGACACTCCTTGATGGAAAAAAAACCAGAAAGGTCTAGGTCAAGGAGTGCCTCTCCTCACCACTTGTCATCGACGAGAAAATCGAAGAAAAGGCATCATAAATCACCTACTTCGTCTCTCTCTCTAGAGAGAGAGAGAGAGAGAGAGAGAGAGAGAGAGAGAGAGAGAGAGAGAGAGAGAGAGAGAGAAAAAAAAAGTAAGTATATCTTGCCCTAATAAGGCCTCTGCTCCGGCTGAGTGGAAATCATTTAGGCAGGGAATTATTAAAATGTTCAAGAGACATGCTCCTACGGTGCCTTCTGAAGCCGGTAAGGAAAGGGCCAGAGCCAAATCCTGCACGCCCTCGAGCCCGGGACGAAAGGCCCGATTTACCTCGAGAGCCGTCGAGGACTCGAGTCGATGAAAAATCATTGAAGACTCTGTCGAGTCATCAAAGTCTGTCATGGACAAGTCGACGTCAAAACCATCGACGCCAGCAGCGTCTAAGACATCGACTTCATTGACGCCAAAATCAAGTTTGGCGACCTTTCCATCGGCATCTGACTCGAAACCATCAGAGCCATCAACGCCTTTATCGGACAGTCAAAAATCCTTTAAACCCTTGCCAAAAAAGGATTTTATTTTTTAAAATCTCACGCCGATTTATGAAGGCTATGAGCCTTCAGACGACAATCCTCCTTTTGGGTTACAATATGGCACACCTAATGTTCCTGATAGTTTTATATCGGAGGGGTCTAGGATGCAGGATCTGTATGATAATTTACAATCAGCCAGTGGGTTGGACACCCCTACAGAAATGGATTTTTGGCAAGCCAGGCCCAGCAGATCACTGAGATGCCTCTTACAGGCAATTAATGACCAAGGTCACTGATTTTTCTGGGTTGGAGCAGACCTGTCCTCTCATTCAAACAGGATGACCTCGAGGATATCCCCGGACAAAGCTCCTCAAAGGGATCCAATCCTACCATTTCATGTTGCTCTACAAAAAAGAGTAAGTACAAACTGAGAAGCACCAGAACCAAGTCCGGCACTCAATACAAATTTGACAAATAAAATACAGACTGTCAAGTAGTGACCCCAGCTGTTTGTCTAAGCACCCTACCCCAGAAAGCCTGGTGGGGCAAGCAGCAACCACTACTACCAAACAAGCTGCCTATCTGACCATTGCACCAAATTGGAATGATAAGCGTAAAGACGCCTGGTCAAAGAAAATATTTTCTGCCGGGAGCATGGCTCTCAAGTCTGCAAACTCTACATGTGCCCTTGCAAAATGTACCTTCATCCTATGGGACTGTGTATCAATGGTGGCTGAACATATTCCTGAAGGGGAAGAAAGAGATAGCTTCCTGGCCATTGTAAAAGATGGGAAAGGGGCCATGTGTGAGTCTCTACAGTCAGGTTTGGATTCTGCTGACCGTATCAGCAAAGCCATTGCGGTAAGCACTGTGATACGCAGCTTTGCATGGTTAAGGAAGTCTGGATTTGCACTGGATTGACAGTCTACTCCTTAACATGCCTTTTGACGGGTGTCATCTTTTTGGCAGCAAGGCTGATGAAATCTTTGAGAAGCTGCAGACTGCGAAGGCGGCAACCAAGTCTCTAGTTGCCGCCATCAGACAGCCTCAGCCTTTTCAACCCAGTGGACCTTCTTGGAGTGGTAGATCCTTTCGCCTGTACTCCTCCATTGGAAGAGCAAGAGGAATGGCCTCACTCACAGGGTGGGGAGCTTACGCCAATGATCTGACAATCAGCGGCCGTTGGTCTACATCGGAGTCCAAACTACATATCAACTTTTTGGAGCTGAGAGCAATCTGACTTGCGCTGAAGGCTTTTCTGCCCTGTGTACGGGGAAGAAAGTCCTGATAATGATGGACAACACAGTGGCCATGTACTGCCTCAACCACTGTGCAGAGAGGCAATGCAGCTCTGGTTCTGGGCAATACAAGAAGGAATCTCCTTATTGACACTTCACCTAGCCGGAGTGGAGAATACGGTGGCCGACGCTCTGTGCAGGCGAAAACAGCCTCTGACGAGTGAGAACTAGCTCAGGAAGTCCTTCAAGAGATCTTCACCCTTTGCGAAACCCCTCAAGTGGATGTGTTTGTGACCAGTGTCAACCGAAAGTACAAACTGGTCTGCTCCAGGGAATTTCCCCCACGTGGAGCTCTAGGGGACGCGTTCGCCAGCAACAAATTCTTTGTACTGCTGCCGTTGGAACAAATTCTGCAGCTGGTTCAGGGATCAGAATGTGGATCATTAAAGGTTATTTGGTGGTGCTTTCCATCTTCAAGCGCTCGTCTGAGGAAACCTCATATTTTAAAGTGCCTCTATAGGGATTCACTAAAGTGTTCCTCCATCTCCTTTTCAAGTTCCTATTTGGGACCTTAATCCTGTTTTGAAATGTCTCATGTGTGCACCATTTGAGCCACTCCATTCATGTCCTTTAAGACTACTAACATTCAAAACCATCTTGTTAGTAGCGTTAACATCAGCCTGTAGGGCGAGTGAGTTGCAGGCACTATCTTCTAAACCACCTTTAATGTTTTTTTTATAAGGACAAGGTCGTCCTTGAGGTCAAACCTTCATTCCTACCTAAGATTATATCAGATTTTCATCTGGGACAAAAGTTAGTATTACCTACCTTTTACCCACCACCTCATCCTGGCAATGAAGAGGAAAGGTTACACAGACTTGACTCAAGAAGGCTCTGAGTTTCTACATTTCAAGAGTGTCAAAGTTTTGTTTAGATGACCAACTGTCATAGACTAGGACAGGCTGTAACTAAACACACATTGTCCAGATGGATTATATTAGCTATTACAGAATGCTATAGACTGTCCGGGAAAGATCCCCCAGAAGGCTTGAGAGCCCATTCCACTAGGGGCATGGCTACTTCATCTGCTCTGCAAAGAGGGGTTCCAATAAAAGACATTTGTGCGGCAGCCACTTAGTCTACCATTCACACTTTTACAAAGCATACTGCCTTGTTTCCACCTTAAATCAGGATGGAAGCTTTGGCAAAGCAGTCCTTCATTTGATTCATAACAACCCTTGTTTACAAAATTTGTAGTCCTTCTGCCAAAACAAATACTGCTTTTGGAGTCTATCATAGATGAGGAATACATGGGAGGACACAATCCATTTGAAGAGCAAGTTACTTAACCCTGGTAACGTTCTTTCCACTGTATGTTCCTCCCACGTATTCCTCATTTACCCTCCCTGCCTTCCCTGCAGTAGAATTTCCATGAATTACACTTTACGCTCCTTCAGAGTCTTGGATGGTCTAAACCACATTAATGCTGGTAGTTCTACAGTAAGAAAAAGAAAAAAACAGAACTAAGGCCACAGGGCGCTGCGTGTTCCAGATATACGTTCGATGACATCATCCTCGAGACGGAGGCCCTCGAGGGACATCGAGTCTGTCGAAATTCTTTTCCGAAGCAGCTTAAACTGGATATAGGAGATATCATAGATGAGGAATACGTTGGAGGAATAACCAGTCGAAAGAACATTACCAGGGGTAAATAACTTTTCTTCTCAGCCAGTCGGGGGAGGGGACATGTAGCGGGAGTACGCCACTCTGTAATGTAACTTGTCCAGAAGTAATTCCTGAAATAAACCTGTTATGGCTGCTGAGCCACAGAGTAATCTGCCTGCCACTTTGCCTGAGATCAGCCCTATTATCTGCCAACCCTCCCTTCTTCCACACATTTTCAAGTGTGGTCAAGTGGCACAGCGAGTAGAGCGCTCGCTTTGACATCCGTGCAGAGCCTGCTGATGCAGGTTCGTATCCCGGCAGGGCCAAACTCAGCCTTTCATCCTTCCGAGGTCGATAAATGAGCACCACACACCGTGGGTAATAAAAAGCAGCGCTCAGATACCTGAGCGTTCGTAGCGCTATATAAATGCAAAAGTATTATTATTAATTATTATTATTATTATTTTACTTGAAAAATATTCAGCTGGTGGCCTTTCCTGCGCTATGCACTTGGCTCGTGAGCCGGTCATAACTCCTTGTTTCTCAATGTCACATAATAAAACCAGAAATCAAAGCCGGACCTTACCTAATTATATACATGTAAAAGCATACACTTACCTTAAACTCACACATGAGTCATGACCTCATGGTGGTTGGGCAATACGGTCTCGGTTTTGGAGCACAACATGAATCTTGGTAACCTCAGCTCCTGCACCTCCACCTCATTGTCACATTAGGCACTCATCAATTAAGCACAACTTCCAGAGGCCCTAGCCCAACATTCTCATCCCATTACGTACTCGGCTGAAGGACTACACTCCATGAAACCACTCACTATTATTGAATCGCTGTCCATTCCAGTTAAGTCCCGGCTGCCCACTTTGAACATTGCTTCAAATAACCTGACTTCTTCAGTGAAAGCCCTGCTTGTGTTGGCACTTTACCACCAAGCAACTTTCCATCTTGCAACCTGCACATCAGGCACAAGTCCCACCCACAAATGAGTGCTTTACTCAATAACACCAGATCTACTGTGGCAAAACCGATACTGTCTCCATGACCTATTTGCCAACAAAGATTTTGGCTTGCTTTTTAACAACGCAAACTGGCCCTCAGATTTCCTATCCCCACTACTTGTTGAGATTGTTCCCTCCGGTCCCAAAGTCCTCCACAAAGATCACGCTGATGGGATTGGCGGAGGCGTCACCATCGTCATTAAAGACAGCCTAAAAAGAATGCCTGCCAATTTCTCATTGTTCCCTGGTTGTGAATGTCTACTCTGAAATGTATATACTATTGCCATCTTTCTCCCCATATACTGAACACCATTACCAAGCTCAACTGTCCTCCAAGCCCTCTTAGACCTTTTAACCTCCATTCTCCTCCTTGCTATCACTTAATAATGCCAAGTGATTTCAATTTTAGGCTAGATCGTGGTGACCTTCTGTCAACCAAAACCTTAGTGACCTGCCTCTCTGTTTTTGGACTTAACCGAAAAAGTTCAAGAACCTGCCTATCTTGCTGGACATACATTGGATGGAATAAACTGTCTCTAATCTTTCAACCTGGACACTACTCGCTTCCCATGCTATGGTCCGACCACTCCAGAATACTATTCCACCTCTCACTTCCACCTCTCACTACCTCAAGATCTCTGCCTCCACAAACATGTCACATAATTGGACGCTCAAGTCACAAAAAAATACTTTGAAACGTACAATACCCAAAGCGAAAACCAATCAACATTTCCTCTGTTTCTTGCATCAATTGTTCATAATTTCCAAAACTGCCTTAGAACATTATTGGATCATCTCCCCAAATCGCACCAAAAAAATCAACAAAACCAAGCACCAACACAAAAATATTACACCCCGGAGCTTAGCAACATTTTAAAAACGAACACTATCCAGTGTTATCATCGGCCCAACACTGCCTTAAAAATGTAAGCTACTTACTACAAAAAAACAAGTCATTGATGCCAAAAAGACTACTTCTCTGACCTCTCCATAGCAGCATCCAGTATGTTGAAAATAACTTTTTAATGTCCTTAAGATATCCAGATAACCAGTTTGTTTCCCAGTCATATTGAACCATCAGTTGAGTTATACAAAGAAGCAGTATCTCTTTCTCCTCAGAAATGAGTATCCTTAACATTTGACAGGTATAATTTCTATGTCCCAGATACTGACCCGAATGCTATCACACCCCTACAGAAATGTCCCCTCACTCCCAGAGCCTCTTGGCTATCCCCTTCCTAAACCAGTAATACTTCACTAGTTTGCTCAATAACTGCAAAGCAGCTGTCCCTCCTAGACGTGGCTTCACTTGCTACAACTATGCAGATGATACCCAAATCTTCTACAAAATCGGCGATGAACAACAGGAGAACACAATACTAATAGACCTTCTCAAAAAACTCTACCAATGTATGAACACGAACAACCTCCAAATCAACCCGGACAAGACTGAAATCATGATTACATCCAAGGAAGCTACTGGTACATCCCATAGCCCACAGAAATGGGAACAGCACCCATAAAGTGGTCAAAAACCTGGGCATCCTAATGGACAACGAGCTAACCCTAGAATTGCAATTAAATGCAATAATTATGAAATGCTTCTTCGATCAACACACAATCAAACTGATTCTACCATTCCTCTCCTTCACGCACTAAACACTAGCTGTCATCTCCCTCATCATGTCCAGGATAGAATACGCCAACGGTTTATACCTCGGAATGGGTGTCTATTTACTGAAGAAACTACAATGCATACAGAACGCAGCTGCCAGACTTCTCCTCAAACTCTCATAAAGAGACCACATAATTCCAGCACTAAAGATGCTGCATCGGTTGCCTGTCAAAAAACAAATCCCCTTCAAAACAATGTGCATAACACACAGAGCAATCCACTGCCTAGGAGCAGAATCCATACAAAAGAAAATCACCATCTACCAGCCGACTTGAACACTCAGATACAGCGATGACATCCGCCTAGAACCTATACCATACACAAGGAAAAAATGTTGTGGATCAGCATTCTCTTGCTTAGCTGTAAAACTTTGGAACTTTCTCCCCAGAGAAATAGGAACTATGAAGGACAATATAAAATTCAGGAAACCTCTGAAAACCTGGCTCTTCAAATCTGAATGGGACAAAAACGAATTAACAACACAGCGCACCATGAAAAGGAACACAAACTGAGAAGGACTGAGGAGTAGGCCGGACCGGAGTGGAGTGGAGTGCAGTGCAGGGAAAAAAGAGAAGCGTCTGAATGGGAGTTAGACCTAGATGTACCCTTCCCTATAGAAGGTCAAACGGGAAACGGGGGAGAGAGATGGGTCTGATTAATTGGACCACTGATAGAGGGAGGTAGTGGAAAAAGGGGAGAGAGAGACATCTCGATCTCTGAACTGATGGACCACAGGGAACATGTCCCCCCTGGAGAAACCTGTGGGGATTGCAATTGCTACTCACCAAAATATACTATAAGGGAAAGGATATGGATAGCACTTAGTCTTAACACTCTGAGTTGGAAAGGTACTGCCACTGAATAGCCCTATGGAGGACCGCCACTTCTGCACACAACATAGGAGTGGTAATTGTAACACACCGGAATGTGCAATGGGGAGGGATATGGGCCACAGTCAGTGAAAAAAGAGGGGGTAGGATAGGTTAAGGCCACTAACAAACTCTACTAAAGAACTTCTCTTTCTGCATACACCTCTCAAACCCTGAACTAAACACAACCAGACTTCTACAGCACAACAAACTGCACACACTTCCCTACACCACAACAATCAAATTAAACCACAACAGCAATGTTCCCTTGCACTTGCGCAATCTGAATGATACATGGCCTAGTAGGATCATTGTCTGTCCTCCCTTTGTTCCCCCTCCCTTGCCTCGTCGCACCTTGAAACACTTGTATAGGCACGTTATAAATGCCATATTATATCATATCATATGGCGGCTACCAATCAGAAAAACACGTGCGCTCAGCGAACGGTGTCAACCGAACTGAAGCTGCCGACAGCACAGCATAGCTCTGTTGCTCTTTCCTACCGCTCAGTCCTACTGACTAACCCTTGACCCCCTTTTCTTTACAGAGCCGTCTGAGCACCAAGAAACCACACAGGTGGCGACAGTGCACTGTATAAGAACCTTTAACATAACGCAACCATAACATAACATAGCAACCTCTGCCCACCTAAATAACAAAGCCTCTCGGCTCTCTCAATCCGAAGAATCGCTGCACATTAGCCAGCACTCCACTTCTCACAAGAGGGCCATCAGACTCGAACATGCAGTAATCTGCACCCACTCTAGAAATCCAATGGTCCCAGTTAATGTCTTCCCTACCTCAGCTCACCTTTCCAGGCAAATTGCTTTAATGAGCTTTTAGTACCAAACTATAACCATTAATCAAAGAAAACTACCCTCACCAACTCACAGGCTTTTGCCCCGGCAGAGGAACCAAATCGATCCTTTGGCTGAAATGGAGGGAATCAGAAGGCTACCTTGACGCTAATGATACCTGCCCCTTAATCCCAGTCAAACTCTTGGCTGCTTTTGAGAAGGTTGACCATGCAATCCTCCTGATCCATCCCAACTACACCGGAAATCCCTAACTGGATGCTATCGAAGATCAAATCCTTCCTGTCTGATTGCACACAATGAGTAGCACTAGTCCCTTTTGTATATAAAGAAATAACCCTACATTATGGAGTTGAGCTGGGTTCCTTCCATATTATCCCTGATTGTACTTAAGACCTGGCTCAAACTGTCTTCCAACCTTTGTTTCTTCACATACGCTGACAACATCCAGACACTTCTACGCATGGAGAATGGCATCAGCAAACTGGCAACCTGCTCCATCAGGTGTATGACACAAGTAACCGAATGGATGAATTTGAGACTAAAATGTGACCTCACCAAAACACATCTTTTGGAATTAAAAAATGTGGCCTCGATGTCTGGGCTCCTTCCCCCACGCTAGTTCCAAAAGTCTGTACCCTTTGGAATCCACATCGATTGAAATCCTCTCGATAGTCAGAAACTGTTCCTTCTCACTTCGGTCACTTTCTTTTTGGCACATCTTTGGCTTCTCAGTTAGTCACAAAATACCCATCACCCATGCATTCATTTCATTGCTCCTGGAAGTTCCCTCGCTCTTCTCCACTGTGTTCAAAATGCAGCTACTTTCCTTCGCATCAGGCTATGAGAAAATATCTGTGTCTTGTCAGCTCTTTGTGGAATGTGAAATGCAAACGAACCTAGGAGTTGTCGAAATTCTGCTTTATTTGATATAGAAAACATTCTAATGACCAGAAGAGCACCAGCTCAAAGAATCCAGCTCTGTGAGAAAAGAGTACGCCTACTCCTTCAGTTAGCTTGTTGGCCGTTTCTGAAAATGTGTTTCTTATTGCATTCTCTAGAAGTTTAATTGTGTTGGAAGCAAATTACATCCTTGACAAGAAATGGATGTCAATAGGGAAATGCCAGGTGAAACCCTCCTTCCTTGAAAACAGATTAAGAGTAATACTGAACATGTCTGTGTTTTTGTTTCTGTGCTTGTTGTGTGGCCTAAACACCCGCAAATAGCCCAACTGTAATATTCTAAGCACCCTTGAGCTATTAGACGAGTAGTGGGGAAAAATAGTCCACAATATGCAATGGTTTTAGGGGTCTCTGCACTGTGAAATGCAGCACACCTACTCTGTGTATCAACTGTGCACCCACATGTATTGTTTAATGCATGTTTTGTGACAATTCAGTAAACAATTAAAGAGTGGCTGTACTCGATGTATTGTACACTACTCGAACCTGTTCTCTCTCTCTCTCTCCCTCTCCCTCTCTCTCTCTCTTTCTCTCTTTCTCCCTCTCGCGCCATACTCTGCTCTATATCTGCTCTCGCTCTCTGCTCTCTCCCTCTTACTTTCTCTACTCTCGCTTGGCTCTCTCTTTCTCTCTCTGCTCACTCTCTCTCGCGCGCTCTCTCTCTCTCTCTCTCTCTCTCTTTGTTCTCTGCTCTCTGCTGTCACTCTTTCCCTCTTTGTCTTTCACTCTCTGGGTGAGTGTCACATTGTCAGGTGAATGTTTGCTATAGCCACCCCAGCCATTACTGCATTACTGACAGCAGAAGGCCAAGAGAAAAATGATACTTTGAAAGGGGGAGGGGTCCTGTGGTTATTTTATGCTTAAAAGTAGAATGCGACCATCAGGGACAGGCCGTCCGTCGAGGTGGGGACCAGTCTGGCATTTGTCAACACTGTCTTGTGTTCACAAAAGTCTTCCGTTATAGGTCAGACATTGCATATTCAATGTCATGCATATGACAGGTATGTGATATGGAAAATATCTCTGTCGTATACAAAAACAGATCTTATGTAACATATCTGTGTCATGTTTATTCACAGATGTATATTTAAGCGTGTCCGCTTGATATGTGCTACGAAAGACAAATGGTGTGGCATGCCTGAAAACGCTGCACATGATCAATCCCACTGCCCGGTTGTACGAAAGCTCCCTAATCCATTCTTGTCTCCCCTTCCTTCCTTATGCGAGTCTAGTGGTTACAATACAGGGATTTGGAGCATTATTCCACTTGAGGGTTAAGTGTTGTCTCTCAGTGTATCTGGAGCGATCTGCTCGTTTTGTGTTTAAGCATTTGGGAAAGCCCAGCATATTTATATAACTGGATCTGCAAACTCCTGTGTCTTTGTGTAAGCCTGTGCGCATAGTAACCCTGTTTACTCCGATCAGCTTGGGTGAGTGAAGTTTCACATGCCTTTGTTTCCAGCTGGGGGACGTGCCAGGGAGCCACGAATTCTAATTCAGACAAATAGCTGTGCTGTTGCCCTGCCAGAAGAAAGGGCAACAGCCCTAACCTCATAGTCACCCACCAGACTCTGCAAATTGCAATATAATCTTGCGCACAATGGAACGTATACCGTATCCTGCAGCCCTTGATATTGTTGGCAGTGTGCAATAAAATATTTTAAATATCAGCCAAAGTGCATTATTTATTGTATTTCTAAGACTGTTGCACTTGTGCCTAAATATAATTTCAATTGCCGTAGAGATGGTAAAATTCATTCTTTTATAATGTACTTTACAACGTTGTCCAGTTCTCAGAGACTCCTCAAAGATTTCTCCGAAACTTCCCCTGATCTCTCCAGATGGCAGCTATTTGTCTGTCGGACAGGGTATATGAGGAACGGTGGGGTGGATATAAACCTCCGCTGATCTCTCCAGATGGCAGCTAATTTGTCTGTCGGACAGGGTATATGAGGAACGATGGGGTGGATATAAACCTCCCCTGATCTCTCCAGGTGGCAGCTATTTGTCTGTCGGACAGGGTATATGAGGATGGCAGCTAATTTGTCTGTCGGACAGGGTATATGAGGATTGGTGGGATGGATATAAACCTCCACACTTTAGGAACTGCGCCACACTACGTTCTGGTGAAAAAGGTGTGTATTTAATATATTGCCCTTTCCGATAACACGTGTTTCGACACACAGGTGTCTTTTTCAAATCAGGGCTAATCAAAAACTAACATAGTGTAATACCATGTGTAAACCAATTATGTAATCACAGGAATTTATAAATACCAAAAAATACATTGTCACATAGGTGTTTTAAAATTAAACCAAAATGTACCATGATGCAATGTATAGTCGTAGAGAGTCAAGGAGGGGGGAAGGGGGTGGAGGTTTAAGGTGGAGAGTAAGAGAACAAAAAAATAAACAAAAAACACAGAAACGTCAGTAATTCAATTTGAATGTACGGTTTATCTCAACATAATGTTACCAGTCGTTATAATGAATAGCTGAATTTCATGGGGACCTTACCTATCTTCCGCATCTAGGTTTTCAATTCAAAGAAGCAAGCAAAAGTCACGGGATAAATCCCCCTATTCGAAATCAAATTGCAGATTATTGGTTGGGTGCCGGTTTGTGCACTGAACGCTTATTTTTATGAGAAATGGATTCAACGGTGTCTTATTGGCCGTTCAATTAGCTGTCCAGGATATGCGATGTGTATATCTGGTCCATTAGATGTGATTAGGCGTGTGGCATAAAAAGGACTCTAACGGGTTAAATTGGTTGATGATCATTAAGTGACCACGATATTCTCGCATTGTAAATCAATGTGTACTTATTTCCCCAGTGTGTTGTACACTCGCAAAGGGCCCGCGCACACGAGCACACCCGCACAGCAAGCGTGCAGCTACATCCGCAGCACCCGTAGAATGGTGGTGTCACGGATGCAGCCGCCCGATCACCGCACGGACCCCGTTGAATCCATTTCTCATAAAAATAAGCGTTCAGTACACAAACCGGCACCCAACCAATAATCTGCAATTTGATTTCGAATAGTGGGATTTATCCCGTGACTTTTGCTTGCTTCTTTGAATTGAAAACCTAGATGCGTAAGATAGGTAAATTCAGCTATTCATTATAAGGACTGGTAACATTATGTTGAGATAAACCGTACATTCAAATTGAATTACTGACGTTTCTGTGTTTTTTGTTTATTTTTTGTTCTCTTACTCTCCACCTTAAACCCCCCCCCCCCTTACCCCCTCCTTGACTCTCTGTGACTATGCATTGCATTATGGTAAATTTTGGTTTATTTTAAAACACCTATGTGACAATGTATTTTTTGGTACTTAGGAATTCCTGTGATTACATGGTATTACACTATGTTAGTTTTTGATTAGCCCTCATTTGAAAAAGACACCTGTGTGTCGAAACACGTGTTATCGGAAAGGGCAATATATTAAATACACACCTTTTTCACCAGAAAGTAGTGTGGAGCATTACTGTCTACTGTGATCTCGAGGGGTCGGGGTCTGGTGCCCCCTTGTTTCCGCCCCACACCCACTTGGACACAATCCCAAATTGTACTAGCAGCTGGGCGCATGGGACTGTAAGTTGGTACAAAAAAAAAACCTAGAACTGTGCTATAGTGGATATAAACCTCCCCGATCTCTCCAGATGGCAGCTATTTGTCTGGCGGACAGGGTATATGAGGATGGCGGTGTAAAGACTTGGCCGACACAGTGAGTAGGCATATAATTTAAGTTTATTACGGTGAGACCGCCGGAAGGACCACCCGGCTTCACTTTGTCCTTCAACCGCCGCTGCTGTCACGCAATGTTGCTCCTTAGAATAATAACTAGGACAAGCCGACTCGCGTGACAGCACAAGGCTACAAGGCCTGAAACTCTCCACATATCTTCCCCCTCAGGAGAGACAACAAAACTCAAACAATAATAAATTTGACTTAAACCTAAATGTAAGAACAAGCTTATAACATAGGTAACCTAACAATCCGCAGTAGAAACAACCACAAAACAATATAATATGATTTAACAATAAAGAAGATAAAATTGGTTTACCCCTCACAAAAATTTGTTTACTCCCCACCCGGTAATACTGAATTTTTAAGAGATATAATCAGCCATCCAAAAAGGCTTGGACCTTGTCCTTTGGGAACTGCAAAACCTGTCATCCACACCTTAAGTCGTTTTCAAACCCCCACTTTCAGGCAACAGGCCACCCTTCTCCCCCTCCTCACCATGACCATACACCTTTGCAATCCTCCCCTTTGACCACACATCTTCTCCTTCCAAAATCACCACACTCTTCCTCACCGCACATATCTTTCTAGGCCCCATAAACTCACTTTCAAGACACTTATTCACCAACCTGGGATTTTTTTACATAGACCATCTCCCCAACTTTCCAGACCCGATCCTTCACTCTTTCTCGAGCATCAAACCAGTCCTTATTTTTCTCCTGACCCACATTGATGAGTCTCATAATCTGATCCCTATCTACCTGAACAACTTTGGCCATCCCTAACAACCCTGGACATAATCTCATCCCAGGTTCCCTGCCCTTCAGGGACACAAATGGAGAGACTCCAGTCACTGAATGTGCCGTAGTCACATAATTCCAAGTTAACACGTTTAAGACTTCTCTCCATGGCTGTCTCCCTCTCATAGCCAATTGCAACCCCGCTTTTAGATATTGGTTGACTCTTTCTACAAGGCCATTGGCCCTAGGGTGGTATAGCGCAGTCCTAGTATGTTTTATACCATACTTGCTCAGAAACCTCCTCATTGCTTCCGAAACAAATTGAACCCCATTATCTGAGACCAACTCGGTGGGCACCCCTTCTCTAAGAAATACCTTCTCCAGAAATACAATCAAATCCCTAGCCGTGACCTCCTTAACTGCATCCCATTCAATCCATTTGAAATGGAAATCCACTAGCACAAACAGAAATCTCAAACCTCCTCCCAAAACCCGCAATGGGACCCATGATGTCCACTGCTACCTTGGACCAAGGCTGGTCTGGTATGACATTTGGAACCAAAGGAGTCTCCCTCACAATTCTAGTTTTGTCACTTGTTTGACACGCCATACAGTCTTTCACCCATCTCTCAGCCATCTTGTCAATGCCTGGCCACCAATAGCTCTGTATAAGTTTCCTTTTCATGGCCCCCTCCCTTGGGTGTCCCTGATGCGCAAGTTCCATTAAACACTGTCTGATTGACTCTGGAGAAACCACACATCGCCCCCTCCTTAACCTTCCCTTATAAATGTTCAAATCTTCCTTGATCTCCCACCACACATTACATTTCCTATCCAAATCCTTATTTTGGGGCCCCCCCTTCACAGTCCACTCTTTGATCAATCTAAGTTCATCATCAGAATCCTCCTCCTGCATCCACCTCTCCTGACTGACAGCATCTTCCACTTCTGCTACCACCGATTCATCCCCTTCCATATCCTTGAACTCTTCATTTTCACCAACTGGTAGCCTGGAAAGGCAGTTCGCCACCACATTCCTTTTCCCTGGCAGGAAACTCGCCTCAAAATTATAACCTTGGAGACCTAAACCCCACCTACTTATCCTAGGTGATCCCAAGGCCCATCTCCCACTCTCAAACAATTGGACCATGGGCTTATGATCCGACCTAACAATGAAGCACCCATCCCATTAAAAAGTATTTAAATTGGAGAATGGCCCAAAACATGGCTAACGTTTCTCTCTCAATAACCAAATATTTACATTCTGCGCCTCTCAGTGCCCTAGATACAAATGCAATCACTCTCTCTCTGTTTTACTTGTCATACTGCACTAATGTTGCCCCCAGTCCCAACATACTAGCATCCGCCACCAACACAATTCTGTCCTTGGGATCAAAACTTCCAATTGAAGGCGCCTTGCTGACAGCTTCCTTAATACTATCAAAAGCCACACCACACTCCAGAGTCCATACAAACTTTGCTCCTTTCTTCAGTATCATTCTCAGGGGAGTGGACACCATAGCAAAGTCTTTAACAAATTTATGATAGTATTCGGCCAGACCTAAGAAAGATCTCACTTGATCTTTGTCCGTTGGTATTGGTGCCTCCTTTACCGCCTCCATCAAACATTTTTTTTGGTCTCACCCCATGCTCATCAATTTCATGTCCCAGATACTCCACTCGTTTGATTGCAATCTTACATTTATTCCTCCTTACTGTAAATCCCGCTTCTGATAACCTGCTCAACACCTAGGTCAAAATTTCATCATGTTCAGTCTTAGAGCTAGCATAAATTAGCATGTCATCTTGGAACACCACAATATTCTTTACACCCTCCATAATAGTGTCCATCACCCTTTGGAATACAGCCACCGCCGAGGCAAGGCCGAACAGCATCCTACAATATTTGAAGGTTCCGAATGTTGTTATAAACGCCGTCAGGTGTTGACAGTCTTCCTTCAAAGGAATTTGGTGATATGCCTGAGAAAGATCAATCACTGAAAATATCTTGGCATCCTTGAGAGTTGGCAACTTATCTCCAATTATCGTTAAGGGATCCCTTTCTATGAGAATGTTCCTATTGATGTCTCTCAGGTCCACGCAAAGCCTTATTTCCCCATTTGGTTTTGCCGCCACCACCACTGGTGACAACCATTCAGAGCTCTCACTCCACTCTATGATCCCTTTTTGCAATAATGTTTCGATTTCCACCTTTAGCTTACCCCTCAAATCTTGAGGTACTGGCCTCACCTTGTGCACCTTCGATATAGCCCCTGTGTTAAAACAAATCTCATGTTCAAATCCCTTCAGCATCCCTAATTCTTCTTGGAACACCATCGGAAATTCCTTGTTCCATTTGCCTCTGATCTCTGCAACCGTGACTGGTTCTTCAGCGCTCGCTTGAATCCTAATTCCCAGTTTACGTTGTTCGCCCCACCCTAAAAGAGACGAGCCTTCTTGTGTTACATACACTTCTGAGTCACAACTCCTGCCTTTGTACTTAATAGCTGCTTGGAATTTCCCCAAAATCTTGATTTTTACATTGCCATATGCATATGGCTCTATTGTGTGTGCCTTCAACTTGCTCACTTCACCTTGCAAACAGCCTTCAAATGTTCCTCTTGACATCAGAGTCCATGGTGAACAGCTGTCCACCTTCATTGTTACAACTCTACCATTTACCAAAAATACATCAGTTGGTGCACTCCCTTTATTGGACACTTCTGACACTTCTAGCAAAGTGTCCCCTTTTCTTGCATTTCAAACAGGAAATGTTCCTCGCAGGACAGAACACACTTGTGGATATATGTCGATTGCTACCACACTTATAGCATTTGATCTCCTTATTTATATTCGTTTTCCTGAATACTCTCACTGCCGCTACTTCTCCCTCTTGTCTGTCACCTTTCATAGTTGACATATACTTGTGAGTCTGCTCCATGCTTCTCGCTGTCTCTACCGCCATTTTCAAAGATACATCCTTAGATAACAATCTCTCCTGTATCTTCATGTTATTTGTACAACGCACTAGCTGGTCACGTATAAGTGAGTCCGTCAATGGGCCAAACTTACACGTATGGCTCAGAGACCTTAAGGCTGCAATGAAATTCTCTATGGGCTCATGAGGATCCTGTATTCTTTGGAGAAATGTATGTCTCTCAAATGTGTTATTCTTCTTTGCCTCAAAGTAAATTTCTAATTTTCTTTCTGCCACATTGTATTGGTCCAACTCCCCTTGACCTTCTTGCGGGGGCTCTGGCAATCCGTCGTAAACACTACAACCTTCTGTACCCAGCTTGTGGAGAAGTATTGCCTCTTTTCTTGCAGGGGCACATTTTTCCCCTCCAATTGCTACCAAATAGGTATCAAATAGTCTCTTCCATCTGTCCCATCTTATAGGTGGAGTGCCTGGCTCCGACAGGAAAGGTGGAGGCGGGGACATGCTTGCTGCAGCCATTCTTGTTAAGGATTGCCTTCTGCTCACTAGTCAAAATTAATAATACCAGTGTTATGTGTCAGATAGCAGCGTTCCTACAGACTTGAAGAAATGTTTTAATGTTTGACCCTTGCACTCCTGCACAACCTATGTGTGCTTATGCTTCAACAGTCTCACTACAAGTGACGCTTCTACAGTTTTGTTTCTGCAATTCTGTTATCTTTCCTTATTATAACCACAATCGAGCGGTGATTGGGCTTGTAATTCCTCCGTTAGTTGCTGAAACAATATGCCCAATGAGATTTGAAGTTTCTCTTTACCAAATTTCACTGTCACTCCTAGCTAGATGAAATTGAGTGGACCGCCCCCATTGGATGTGCCCTCTGCTCTTTCCCTTCCTCCTCCTCACCTTGAAGACTGGTAGCCAATGGAGAGGAGAGTGGGCGGGTCCACGGCTCAACCGCTTGTATACCCTGCAACCTTCGGGTGTTTCGCGGTGCGCTGGGAAGACCGTCCCGCTGCAGCGCCACACAGCACGTCTCACAGTGCCCTCTCTGTGGCCGATGCCCGCCGGGATGACGGAAGGCCTCTGCGATACTCAGGAGGCTCCGGTGTCTTCCTCAATCGTGCTTCACGACCGCGGTCTCCGTCAGCTGCGCAGCTCCCTTCCATTGCGGGCTTGCGCAGTTCACCTCATCGCCATTGTAAAGACTTGGCCGACACGGTGAGTAGGCATATAAATTAAGTTTATTACGGCGAGCCCGCCAGAAGGACCACCCGGCTTCACTTCGTCCTTCAACCGCCGCTGCTGTCACGTGATGTCGCTCCATAGGATAATGACAAGCCGACTTGCGTGACCGCACAAGGCTACAAGGACTGAAATTCTCCACAGGCAGCTAATTTGTCTGTCGTAGAGGGTATATGAGGAATGGTGGGGTGGATCTAAACCTCCCCTGATCTCTCCAGATGGCAGCTAATTTGTCCATCGGCCAGGGTATATGAGGAACGGTGGGGTGGATATAGTTGCACTAATATATAAATTAACCTTCATTGTCTCGGTAGGATGAAGATTTAAGTACTGAATTTAATGGGATTGTAATGGGCTTGCCTTTGGGGATCATGAAGTAAGCATAAAACCTATGATGGGTGTGGCTGTATGGAAACAGAGTTGTGACCGGCGGGATAGTTTTCTCGAGTGAAGGGCTCGAAGATCTTATGTCTAGCACAACGCAGCTTTAAGACATGCCTCCACATCCACCCTGCAAAGCTGTACCTGACACCACAAGCAATGGTGCAAGAGTCCACGGTCAGAGGCTTTGCCTGACAGCAGGAGGGCAGTATGAAGGGCCACAGCCTGAATCTGTATCTGAGACAAGGGAGTGAAAACATTCTGCATTGGGCAAAGGAGGCAGAGGATGACTGCAGAAGAAAAGCAGTGAAAAATACAGTTGCACCCAGGCAGGGTTGTCAGACGACCTCCCAGCCAATGAGGACGCTCAGAAAGGGGGCTTTACTTCATGGTAAAGCCACCCATTCCGAGTCTCATCAGAAACAGGAGCCCCATGCTCCCCCACGACCCCTTCCCCCCCCCCCAACTCCCGGGGCATCCCCATCAAGGTAATGGCTGCCATCGAAAGGGAAAATGGACTACATATTGTTCCCTTCTTCCTTGTTCTTGGCTACCATCTTGTTGTTTTTTTATAGTTGAGAAACTGCTAGTACAGCATTTCCCAACTTAAAAAAATAACTTAACATTTTGGGATGCTAATAGCAATAAACCCCATTGTGCGGGGGCATTACATGGTCTGGTAATGCCCGGGGGTAATGTTAATGTAACTTGGGCCCGGGGCATTACATGACCTGGTTGTGTCCCTGCCTGTAGTTTTTTTTTTTTTTTGTTGCTTAGTTCGAAACATTGGAAATTTGAAACAGCGTCCTCATTGGACAGTTTGCGGCTATACAAATCTTTATAGCCTGCAGATAGTTGAGAATGCTCTGCTCCTAGGCTTCCAGAAGTGGGGAGCCTTACCTGCATCCACCTGCCTTCATCCATGGAGGCAGATTTATGTACAAATGACTACTATAAACTGCATACTATCAAGAGAAACATGGCTTAGAATTGCGTTTTAGACCCCAATCTTGAGCCATACAGGACGTTATGGGCCTTCTACTCTTGTTGAGTGCCCTCTCTGTACTCTGACCTTTGACATAGTCTTTAAGACCCATGATGCCTTGTACGACTCCTGGGCTAGGCCTAAAAGGCTTAATTAGAACAGTGGAAATTTGGTAGTTCCATTGCAGATAATGCACTGGAAGAGGCCAACAATTGCTTGTATGAGTCCTCTGTTTCAACATTCAAACGTTTCTTATTTGTTGTCCCTAGTTTTTGTACAAAGCTTTGTACCCGCATTGGGGGGAAATGTTCTAATATCAATTACGCTCCCCCGTTTGTTTTTTGGGCTATTACCATATAGTAATAACAGTTCATCCTTGCTAAACACCCTCACCTTTAACATGAGCCATGAGCTATTACCATGTGCTGATGCATAATCATTTCCGAAATAAGCTAGTCGGGACCAAGCTCAGAAAGGAGAAAGTGCTCCGTTCAAAGAAACCGGGTAATCCAAAATAAAACAAGCCAACACTGGGTGGGTCAGGGTCGGGCAGAGTCATTAACATCCAAAGCATAGAAAATCATACCCCGATCTAGACGGCGGTCAGGAACGTAGTCCAGGGGTCAGGAAACTAGAAAGCAGATGTCTATAGACAATTAGTACATCATGGGGAGCATTGGCAGAAGGAACCTGCTGCGTTTTGGAGCTGTGGGCTGCTTGCAGCTGCATGGCCAATGTGCGCTGGTGTATTCCAGGAATTGGTATTTGGGACTTTATTCCGTACTGCACACTGATGAAGCTGCCATTCACAAGCCCTATAGAGAATTATTATTATTATTATTATTATTATTATTATTATTATTATTATTATTATTATAGAGAATCCTAACAGGAATGCATTGACTAGTGCATGGCTACTCACTGTCCAGCCCTCCAGATGGTCTGGACTTCAAATCCCTTGATTAAGGCAAGCCGAGTCAATCGCAAAGGATCATGGAAGTTATACTATGAAGTATCTGGAGAGCCACATGATCGTAATCGTGGTATAGTCCACTTCTTTATACGGGAGCCTGCCAAGCAAAGTTGGCATGGTAGGATCTGGATACGACTTTCTTTTAATTCAATGACTTGCAGCTAATCAACTTCCATAGCCACAGAAAACGGAAAACATGCAGTTTTAAAAAAGGGATACAGTAAAAATAATTGAACAAGTAATAAACCTAAAAGAGAAGCAATGGATTCATTAATACGACAGCCGGCCAATAATGGCAAGCTCTCTAGGACACTCTGCAATGACAAAGCCCTGAGGACTGACAACTTGGGGGTGGATTGGTGCCAATGGAACTTTACAGTCTTGGGATTCAGTTGTCTCTTTGGACAAAGGGGTACTTTTGGTTAGCTCTGCTCTTTGTGGATTTTACATGCCCATGCTTTTGATGTTAATTGTGTTGGGCCAATATCTCTGCCCCTACTAACTCGTCTCTGGAGTTTGGTTCTAGCCATGATATCTGCACCTTGTGTTTCTCTAGTAGCTGTCATTTTATTGTGCAGTTTGGCCATGACAGTGTTTTAACAGTGAATACAAACCAGGTCCACTAATGTTGCCTTTTTGGCTTCCTTGTCTGGGTTGTATCCTCTAGATGGTATCCTTGAATTAGGGAAATGCATGGCTTTTTTTTTAGGGTGGATGTTTTTGTTCCTCAGTATTTCCTTGGGGTCCACTATGCAACTGATTCCTGCTACAATACATTCCACAGTCGATGGCCACTCCTGGATTTCAATACTGTACAGGATTTTCAATGCCACTGACACAGCCTTTCTTCAGCCCATCTGCTCTTGAGCCAACTATAATCAGATTTGTCCTATCATTAACCTCTGTGCTTAGTTCTACCCAAAACCTTTGGCAGATCATTTTTAGTCCTCACCCATGTTGCCATGTGTTACACTGGCTCCTGTGGCTTAACTCTTTGACCGGTTGTCTGCCGTATACTCAGCTGCTCCTTTTCCCCCTTTGTATGGGAATGGTTCATTCTGGGTTGCAATGGTTGCGTGGCCATGTCTTTGCTGGTTTGCTTCTGTACAAAAACTCTTGTGTTCTATAGGAATTAGAAGGGGTTGTGATGATTTTTTCCCATAGGCCTGATCTCATCCTTGGCACCAAGCTCTCCAGAGTCTTTCTGAGTCTCATGACTACATGTAGATGTTATTGGGGTGACCAGTGTTTCTCTTGGTGGTGGTCTTCCATGCGGAAGCTGATCTTCTCTAGAATGGAGTAGGGAGTGGGCTGTTTGGACACTGTTATGGGCCTTGTTCTGTGGGCTCTCATTGCACCCATGTTTACTTTGGGGAAGGCACCATATTATTATTGCTTTTCTATTTGTCCTTGTGCTCCTACTCTGTAAATGACTTGTACATCATGCTTTAGCTGGAGTGATATTTTCCGGACTCTTTGGGGCAGGTTTGTGTTCTCTGGGCTTGGGTTTTACACCGTTGGAAGGGATTTGCCATACAAAACTTAGTTTCTCTGAGGATGTTCATCTCAATGGAGCTCCTCACTCGAGTATGTGCAATGTCATTGCTGGCGCTGGCATGACTTTTAGCAGAGATGTTTGCTGCCATCTACGCACTTCCTGTGGTGGATACATCTTCACTGAGGTATGTAAGTGGCTGGATTTATGTGGTCGCCTCTTCCAAGATTCCCTGGATCTTCTTGAGTCCCAGGGTTTCTAAAAGCTACATCCACTTTCCTCCTCCTGATGCTAATATCCCCTTTTACTTCTTGCAAGAACTGTTTGAAGGTTTGTCTGAGAATATGCTGCTACAGGTTCAAAAGTCTTCGCAACTTTCGAAATAGGTCAATAATATTTCTTTGAGATGCACACTGAAATCCTGAGAACTTGAGAATGGGATTATCCTTAAAATGATGCTCTTTCATGTCCCACTGTTGATGTTGGCATGAAGCGCTTGGAGGCAAACTGCATTGGCTTTACTCATTCAACTCATGCAGCAGACACAGAAAACTAGTTCATAAAAGAAGGTACAAGATACAAGGGCTCATCCACTGCAGTACCATTCATTTTAAGAAATGATGAGCTGCAAAATGGTCAGCTCCAATGTTCCACAATATTCAATTTTTATTGTGGGCTTGCGACTAAACCTTGTTGGGCCACCCGACTTTCTTGCAGCTAGTCCTAGGTAGCCCGTACCTGGAACACCTCACTCTCGGCACTGCGTAACATTAAGCTCAGCTGGAAATGCTGGGCTACAAGCTCCAAACTGCAAGGAAAGCAAGATGCCCATTGCACTGGGAATTACCCTTTGTAACATTATCACAGGAGCAAATGTGTCCCTGTACCAATCAAGTTGTGTGTTGCTCTTACAGGAGCAGAGCAGACGAGTGAAGGGCATTTGACAAAGAGCTAAACGGGAACAGAGGTGTAGACTTCAAGGAACCTTAAAAGTATACACCACAACCCGGCCCATGACTCGGAAGAGCCGCACTTTTCCTTTACTCTGCAGTCCCCACTGTTCTTCTGCTTTGATGGGTACCAGCAGTAGCCTTCTAGCTATAGGATATTTGTATAGCGCAACTATCACCAGTGGCATCATGGTGCTAAAAGGGAGGATGCAAGAAAGAAAAAAGGCAATATCATCAAAACAAATAGGCTTTAAGCTTAGCTTTAAAACGTTTGTAGTCTAAAATGGCCCTCAAGAAAAGCGGGATCAAATTCCAGAGCTTGGGGCCAGCAATAGAGAAAGCCTGGCCTCCAGAACATGCCAGCCAGTGTCAAGGAACATCAAGGAGCAACAGGTTGGAAGAACGCAGTGCTTGAGAAGGGGAATATGGAGAGATCTTTTCTTGAAGGGAGAGACATCCTTGCTTGTAAAACGCACGATGTATTGGGCACAATGCTTTAAACTGAACCTGGCTAAATACAACAAAAAGAGTCCTGACATGAAACACATAGGATTACTAGCAGTGACTTAAATGAACAGAACCCAGGCTGCCGAGCACCCATCCACACGTGAGGGGCTCACGCCTGCGAGCATTGAAGAAAACTCCTGTTTCCAGGTCACTCTTCTCTACTACGGAGACATGCAACTTAGCGATAAGCGCGCCCAGCAGAAAGATAGCACAACCTATGTTCATCGGCTTGCGGCCATAAGGAGACCGCATACAATCACCTCGAGACACACTAAGGCCTCCCCGTGACGCCACCTTGAGCACAGACATGTCCCCCCCCTTTTTCTCCTGATGAGCAAGCCAGAACTCACTAGGACCTCTGCAGCCAGCACTGAGGGGTCTGCACAAAATGTTCAGTCCTTTGGTCCTGACGAAGGTGGACACATCTATTTAACTGCAGAAGTGCAACGACCCTTGAACCCCGATTAACACACGCAAGTGGACCGCACTATGTAGACCCCTGAACTAGAGAACCAGCAATACCCTTCACACATACTCCTACTTGCTGTCCAATGCATAGTATCCGCAGAATAATAAAATAGCAATGCTATGTTTCAGTTAGATGGGTAACATGTTTTGTGTTTTCTGGATCTCTTATGGTCTAATAATTCGATTCATGTCCTATTTGAATGTGGTTTCAGTTTCCATGTTGCCCACAGGATGTGTTCATAATTTCTTCTATGCATTTTTATACAGTATTTAAACTTTGATGTTTTTATATGTTCCTTCTATGTTTCTTTTTACACATGCCTCCAGCATAACTTTATGTGTGCAACAATTTGTTCTTGTTACTAGATTAGTTAGAATTTTACTCAATAAATGTGAAGCCTATATGCATTTTGAAGATTTAGCGCAGTGTGTCTTGCTCTAATACTATATAGAACAAATATAAGGCCTTGCAATATGTGTAAAATAATATCATCTAATGCTTAGTTTCCTTTACACACACAGTGATTTAATTCACTGCTAGTTTTCCCATGTTTTTCCTGTCGGGGACTCTTTTTGTTGCATTTAGCTAGCCTTGCCCCTGTCTCTTAGAGAGTAGGGGTTTGCCCTCGTGTCTGTCAGTTAAACTGAACCTGTGCTGCTACAGGAAGCCAATTGAGTTTCCTATGAGATGAAGAGATAGGATGACCATAGGAGATCCCTGTGGCCAGGCGAACAGCAGTATTCTGTAGGACTTGACACCTGTTAAGGTGATAAGATGGTTGAGCAAGTTATGTAGCGTTACGGTAATCCAAACTGCCATTAAGAGTAGCTGCTCTACTCTAAGAGTAGAGGCAGGGGCATGGTAACTTGAAGGAATGTACTGAAGCACCTTCTTAAGTTGCTTCAGCTTGAAAAAGCCAGTGCTACAGATGGCACTATCCTGGGCCTCAGGCGAAACCGAAGATGTTCATGTGACACCAAGATTTTGTACAATTTGTTCTGGATTAGGAATGGGGACTAACGAAGGAGGCCAGAAATCTGGGGTCCAAAGTGGCTCCGCAGGAGAAGACAGACTTACTACTAACACCTCTGTCTTATTGCCATTCAATTTAAGGCAATTTATACTCATCCACTCACCAATGGCCTCAAGGCAGAACCGAAGACAAGCAGCTATGTCAGCTCGCTCAAGGTCCAGCCTACAAAAAAAAACTGGGCGTCATCAGCGTAGGTGTAGAAACAGACGTTATGGGAGTGGATGAGCTTAGGCAAAGGTTGAATGTATATATTAAAGAGTAGTGGTGAAAGTGCGGAACCTTGAGGAACTCCACAAGTAAGGGAAACTGGGGAGGATCTATATGCAAAAAGGAAAACCGATTGAGAGTGAGCAGAAAGAAAAGCAGCAAACCAGTCCACCCTGTACCAGCAATGCCCAACCCCCACATCTTGAACAGGAGAGTAGCATGGTCTATAGTTTGGAATGCAGCAGTAAGATCTAATAAAATGAGACCAGTCAACACATCCTCATCCCGGATCATGGTCAAGTCATGAATTACTGATACCGGTACTGATTCAGTGCCCATGAGAGGGAGAACGGGAAAAGGGTCAGATATTTTTGAGGAATGTAAGCATCCAAGGTGGGTTTCTTAAGGTGAGGGACAGCCAAGGCATGTTTAAAAGATTCAGGGATTTGACCAACCGACAAAGAGTGATTAATTGCTTTGAGCGAGACCTCGTTGAAATGGGTCACCATCAGTTTGATAAGATGGAGATGGCTTGCGTCCAAAGGTGAAGCCGATTTAAGACTCGGGACAATCCGGGTAATAGCACAATCTGTAAGCCAAAAGGAATCGAGGCTCAATAATTCAGTTTTAAATGGTCGAGGTAAAGGGAAGGGGATAGTTAGGATTTCAGGATGATTAAAGCAGGTAATACCATCTCTGATATTAACTATTTTCTCAATAAAAAAAAAAGTGGCTAGCTTGTCACATAGGCTCTGGGAGGCAGGAACAGAAGGAAGGGACTTGGGGGCTGCCAAGTGCCTAATAGTTTGAAATAAATGCTTGGAAGTATTTTCTGCAACAGATAATTACTTTGCATAATAAGAGCACTTAGCATCTCTAATAGCTCTATGGTGTGCTGCCTGTTTAAGATGGCCTTCGTTGTGGTCTCATATTCTTGACATCATTTACGTTCAGCTTGACGCAGTTGTAAACGCATAGCTGTAATGTTCTGCTGTATAGCAAGAAGCTGAAGGTCACAGTGATTTACCCATTCGTTTTAAAGGTGCTAATGTATCAGCTGTGTTAATGAAGGCTATGGTGAGACTTGCCAGAGGTTAAGAAGGAGAATCAACTGAAAGGGCAACAAAATTTGAAATGAATAATCTGTGCCAGGGCAGGAGATTCAATATCTTTCCAGCTCCTAAAGAAAGCTTTGGGATACTGGGATGGAACACGAGGGACGGGAAGATCATTTTTTTAAAGGAATCAGAAAATGATCAGTCCAAGTTAAAGGAAGACAAGGCAGTGCTTGAACTAGTGAAGACAGAGCAAATATCAGATCAAGCTTGTTGTGGGTGGTGCCCACCACATATTGAATCAGGGAAACTGCTGCTTGCATTGAAGAGTAGAAAGGAGCCCCAATTGGGTCATCTAAGACCTCAAGCCAGATGTTGAAATCACCAACCACAACCAGGTTTTGATAGGATAAAGCTAACTAAATCAAGGATAATTGAGACAAAAGATATTAGAAACCCGGGTCATGGGGTGGAGGGAGATAAACCACCAAAATGTGAACAGTAAAAGAGGGCAAAACCGAAATACAGGCAAATAAAAATTACATTTTTGCATCACAGTTTAACAGTAGCACAGGACAAATTATCCATATAGATAAAAGCAACGCCACCTGAGGGGAAAGGCAGCGTTCCGATCCATGTGTAAGATAGAGAAGCCATCAGGCAACTCTTGAACCAAGTCAGGAGACAAGGTTTTTGTCAGCCAGGTTTCAGTGATACAGACTAAGTGAGGGTTATGTTCGGGAAGAAGGTCAAACATGTCAAATTTATGAGCCATTAAAGAGTGAGTATTTATTAGTAAAGTGTGCAATGCAAGAGTTTCATTCACACAAGATGAAAAGTGATTACAGCCAATCTTGGTAGACAGACCAGATGGAAAAATAAGAATTGTTGAGAATACCAATTTGGACAGGAATGGGGTGCAGAGACCGCAGTCTCCATGCAGACTGGCTAAACCTAGGCACGACTTCAGCGCACGCACGCTGTGCTCATCCGCTGCGCATCAGGCGCGATCTACACATGATGTAGCATTGTGTATCGTGCTAGTCAAATCCCTGGATGGCGATGGGACCGCGATGGAAGGCAGATTGCCATTCCAGCACTGCATGGCAGTTCAATGAAGGAGAAATAAGATCCCAAAACTCAGAACGGTTGAGATATGCCTGTGGGTCAGATTCCGTAAGAGCGGCCACCCTGCTAATTAAGCAGAGCAAGGGCCGCTCCGTAAGAAGGTAATTTAAAAGCAGCAGTTTAAAATCAGCCTTGCCATTATAGCAATCACATTATTTTAGATGATGGCTTCCAGGTCACCACTTCGTCTCTGACGCTGGTATCAACATCTACTCCTCTGTACTTAAAGTGCTCCTTCAAGCACACAGCCAGTCGCAACATGCTATGCACAGGGAACATCAGTGTACCCGGTAGCTTCTTCTGGTCTGGCTTGGTTTGATACGTCTACTGTGGGGTTACCGAGACCTTCCGTGGTTGGTTGTTAATTCCCTGCAGGGGCCCAGCCTTGTCAGCAGTACATCAAAGGCAGCTGTATCCTGACCCCAATTTTTCTGTTGGGTAAGAGAGCTTTAGTTTTTTACCAGAATCTTGAAGGACATTATTTGAGTACCCCCTGTTAGTCAACTGCTGTGTAATGAAAAGGTGTGTCTGATTGTCCCTTTGCCTCAATGCCTCCCTCCCACTCATCATCTCCAACCCTTAAAATCAATGTCTCCCCACCCAGAAGATGTACTTAATCAGCTCCAGGGTGGGAACAGATCCCGTATCTGGGAGCTTGCTTCCTGCATAGGTAGCCAATATGAACACTGAAACAACATTGCAACCCAAATGACTTTCAATGATGACATCAAATTCGAGGGCAGGTCCAGCACGTAACAGCTAGGCCAGCCATCCAAGGCAACCATTAACGTGATTAGCACTGCAGCAGCTAACAAGGGGTGCCCATTTTGTCTTTAAAGGAAAAAGTTTCATTTTATGAAAGGCAAACAAGCCGGACAAAACATGGAGTCATAAAAACAAGAACATGGAATTTGAAATTAAGCACCTTTTCTCTTTACATTGCTTGCATGGTTTACCGACAATCTGGCCTGCTGAATTCTTTCTTTAACAAGTCTTTCAGTTTACCCTTTCCACTTGTCCATTGTCATTTGGGCGTTGTAGGGCTGTCTTGTTTCAAGCTCTTTGTTTGTAAGAATAAGACAGGCATTGGAGGTGAACTGTACTCCTTTGTCAGACACAAAGTACTTGGCACACCTTTTTCAATGAAATACATGAACAAGAAATGAAATGGTCGAGGTCGTAGTGAGTTATTGTAGCAATAAGGCCTCAATTCATTTTGAGGTGTAAACAATGGGAACCCAAGCATAATGCTGATGCAGTTATATGAAGTGCAAAGGGACTAATACATTCCCAACTAATCTTATCCCACTTGACGCTGGGCCATATGACATTTGTGGGTGAGGAAAATGATAGATTGTGCATTGCTGGCCACCGGTATGTCTCATGGAGACGCCGTTTTGTGAGGGTTCCCCCCCACCACCTCCCCAAGTGCAATCATATATCATTTGTACTGGAAAGGATTAAAGGAACTGCAGGGATTAGCTTGTCACATCTCATGAACAAACCTCTTTCATTGGATACTTTATCTTCTCCTTTCCATTGGAGTTGTACGTTGTGGTGCAGGGGCCTTTCTGAAGCCCACCTAAACCCTTGTGCACCCTTGTAGCTTTTTGGGAGTGGGATCTCTTTCAGTAAGTTACATTCACAAAGACCTACTGTTGGAACCACTGCTGCCCAGATCTGCATCCTGAACTGAGGCAGTGACCCTCTTATGGAAATTGCACGTGACATTGACACATATGGGCAGAGGATAGGACAGCTTGTTTGTTTTTCCTGCGAAGGGTGTTGGCTATTTTAAAATCAATTTTTTGATGTTTCGCAGCAACGCAAGCTAGCCTTAGGTAACGAATATAGGGAATTTGTCCCTTCGCCCCAAGGTGGAGCCTCCCCCTTTGAGGCTAGGGAGGTGAGCCTGCTTCGCAAGACCATCTGTAGGGGTCTGGGCAGGGTGGACCGTACTGGGAGAGACTCCCCCTTAGGGGACGAGGACTCCTGTTCTGTGAGGAACTCCCTAAGCCATTGCCCCACGGTGGCATACATTGAACTATCCAATATGAAGAACAGTACAGAATTCAGAGACTTGGCCGAAGACAAAACTAAAACATACAGTTACAAATAAGAAAAGGAAAAGGAAACCTTCATTTAACGGAGACATGGAGGACGCAAGCAGAGGAAGCCTCCTGACTGCATCACACCTGAGCGAGGCGGAGCCAAGGAGTGCCATGGAGCCTGCGACTTTCAGAACTTCTCCGAGAGCCACAGCCAAACATTGGAAGCGCAGAATTTGTACAGCGAGAAGCCGAGGAGAAGGGTGCCTAAATCCCAGTGGTGGCGTGACCACCACGTCTTCATGGTGGGCAGGGTGCCCATCCATCAATGCCAAAACCAGTATGCTGAGGAATGTGCGAACCATCCACTTACCCGCAGTGTTACTTACTTGCACAGAACGAGAGAGAGAGCGGGCCGAGAGCGGGACACTGGAGAAACAAGAAAGTGACAAACTGGAACCTGAGCTAGTCTAGGCCTCCGAGACGTTCCCTTGCAGATTCTGAAGTAACGTGGAGCACGGGAGACCCGGCGGCCACCGGACAATCGTTATTTAACAAGAGAAACTCGTCCCTATGAAATTGATGAGACAGTAAAGTGGATGAAACATGAAACAGAACTGTAATATTGAGAGTAATAGAATCATGATAGAACCTGAAAAAGAGATCATTAAGACTACATACAAATACCCTCGGACGAGGGGAAAGTACCAAATAGGCTATGAAGTAAAGCGTGGAATTAATCACACAGAGAGAATACTCTAATGAGAGAAAGGGGACCCAGAGTAAACCTGAGAGATCTTTAAGACCGGAGCACAAATACCCTGGCAAGAAGGGAAGTGCCATATATGCTAAGAGGCAGAAACAGTACAAAGTAGAAGGAGAATTCTATGAAGTAAGGGCAAGGGAAGCTCATAAGAGAACCATTATATAAAACCAAGCACCCGAGGATAGAGGGGAACATTAACTGCCATGAAAAGCACATCCCATCTAAGAAAGTATATGATTCAGCAGTACCTAAACATATCGGTTTGGCACAAAGGATATGTCGGCGAGTTAAAAGGGAGTCCCAGAAGAAAATCCCTGAAGAGGAGGGAAAATCCAAAGAACTTGTGAGAGAATTACCAGAACTGGTAGAGAAGGTGACGAGAGACTATTTAAACTGAATTGTTAAAATGGTTTGACTGCAGCTACCACAATTCCTAGAGACTGCAACAGCAATTATATTGGATTCACCTGAACAGAAAGGCAACTCAGCCTCCCTGATGAGTATTGGTGACACGAAAGCGCTAGGAGGAGAATAGCATTGCAAGAAGGGAATCAACCCTGTGAACAATTGGGCAGCAATTGGGATTTAACCCTGTGAATAAACTGGGCACTTTGGGATTTAACCCAGTAACTTTTTTTCAGGTACTATATTGGTCAGGAACTGAAGTGCGCGCCTCACCCCTTCTTGTTTGACTATTTAAACTTAACCTACTAACAAGAAGTCTGAAGCAAAGGAGAAACCTTGCAAGAAAAGACATTCAGGAGAAGAGAGACATTTTACTGACCTTATTTATGTAGCATAGTAGTAGGGTCAATTCGTTTTTTCATTTGATTAATTCCTGGCGGCTGACAAGCACCTTAGTTATTTATATAGGCAAGGAACGCCCATATATCTATAGGGTAAGTTAGGCCTGCTTCTTATGCTTTAATAAATAATGAGTGAAAATGTTAACCCTGTGTCCTTCTTCTGACCCGCCACACTGAATACCACATTTGAGCCATTGAGAGGGAGGATTTGAGTCAAAGGCTTGTAGTGAATGCACAAGTGGAATCTCCTTCCAAAAATAAAGGTGTGAAAATGTTATTTTGGCCAAATACAGGCAAGCATTTTCCGACCCCCTATCACAGAATTATTATTTTCGTGGTCTATGAGAGACCTGGAGATGAATGCAACAGTGTGTTTCTCCCAATCTACTTCTCTTTGCAACATGATCTCTCCTGGATCATATGCAGCAGCATGGACTGCGAAGATGGTGAGTGCTTCTGGGGGAAAAAGCCTTAGGCATGGGGCATGGGCACTGTCATGTTAGTTTTCTTGGAAGTCGCCTTGATTTTGCATAATATTCCCTGAGCCCCATGCAGAAGCTAAATGGGTCGCTGGTTTGGAGTACGGATGCATCTTGTTGTACAAGCGTTGTTTTGGGTTGGACACAGTTACAGGAAGGTTCGTGCCATAGGTATTCATCACTGTCCTTCACAAATTCACACTTTTCTGCCTTGTGGGTCATGTTACTGGACTGAAGATTGTATAGTGCTAGGTTAAGGGTGAGATTGTGCTGGTCTACAGAATTTCCGCGCACACAAGTATGTCATCCTGGGAATTCCTGCTAGCACGGGTAGTATAGCTCAGTGGCAACACGCTCGTCTTGGAAGCAAGATGACGCAGAGCGACACAGGTTGGAATCCCGGGTACACGTTTAGAAACCTCTTCAGTACTAAGCGCATTATAAATAACCAATTATACTTATACTAGCAGTCCGGTTGCTAGTCTCTGAAAAAGTGATGCAGTTGAGGAGACGTTGAACAACATTCTTTTGTATTGTAATACCTCATCCGGAATGACGAAAGTATTGAGTGCATTGAACTCTGATGTAGGCAGGTTTGGTGATCTGCACTCCTTAGTGTTACTCACCACTCCAAAGTAGGTCCAAGATGTGGATGAGTGACCTTGGTGATGATGGTTGTACAAGAATCGATATTCAGCCTTCCATCCCAGCTCCCCTGAGTACAAGACTCAGGCTTCCTCAAAGAGGGGCTCTTTTCTACAATGTACCTCTCCGCTGTTTCGATTGGGACAGACAGAGGTGTCAATTGAATAAAAGAGCGGGGAGAACACACACCGCCAATACCTATGCTGCAAAGGAATACAAAGATATTATACAGTGTTGAAAATAAACCAAGTAATCAGAACAGCAGTATATTACAGGAAAACACCTAGGTAAGTATTGGAGTGGAGCTTCCCCGGGGTGTATCTACAAAAATATGAATAAGCACAATGCGTGGGAATAATTCTAAAGAGACTTCCTAAAGTATCAAACCAATAACGACTAACCTGAATATGGATATTTTGAGGATGGAAAGTAGTCCATGAAACAGAAGACAACAAAAGGAGAAAATAACAAACACGAATGTTAGTATAGGGAAATAGCCCCGAACGGCACAAGGGTCGCACTAGTGCCGGGTTGGTGCAGTATCAGCAAAGTGTTTATTTGCACTTGAAGACAAGTTCACAAGATAGTCACTCAATGTCCCAGAATCCAACAAAACGCAAAGATCCAAGTAAGGCCGTTGAGAAAATTAATAGCAGGGGTGGAATTTCCAATTACAAGTATGTACCTGAGCACACACACATCCAGATAAGGCGTAGAACAGTTCCGGATGGTTGATAGCAAGTTGCCTGTGAGGAAGGCAAAGTCGTTCCGTGTCTAGTAGCAGCTAGCTGGGATTAACTACTGCAAGAGACAGCAGGAAGCAGGATCCAATAACCTTCCGGGTCAAAAGCCAGGCGAGCACGATAGGAATAAAGGAGGAGGCAAGCCAATCATGAAGCCAGGCAAGGGTCAAAACCAGGTAAGCAGATTAGGAATTCATGCGGAGAAAACACAAAGGAGTAAACGGACCTAACCACTGTAGCTTGTAACGCTAATTAGCAGCAACAAGCCCCTTGAAAGACGGTGGTTTTAAAGCCGTATGGGGGCGTGTCTTGCCGTACGTCTTCCACGTACAGGACGTGTCCGCTGACACGGACTCCGACGTAGTTTGTACAGGGGCCATGGCAACCTGTATCTGCTCCACAGAGGAGCTTGTAAAGGAGTCGTATTCTGCAAGGAAGCCCGAAGTGTAACAGCATCCTCCGCCAAAGACACCGGCAACCCCCTGGCGGAATGGAAACTCCTCAGAAACTCTGGACAATGTAAGTTGGACAAAGGCTCCCAGGTACGGTCCTCAGGCCCATAACCTTTCCAATCCACTAGGTTAAACAACATACCCCTAGACACCTGCAGTCCAGGATGCGCGAAACCTCGTACTCCTCCTCTCCATCCACCAAGATCGGCGAGGGACGTGTAGGTAAACGAGTTCCCTGGATGAAAGGCTTGATCAGGGAGACATGAAAAACTGGATGTATACGCCATGAGCGCGGCAGGGACAGCTTGACCGCCACAGGATTTATAACATCAGTAATGGCATAGGGTCCCACGTATTTAGGTGAAAGTGAACGTTTGCCCGCAATTCGTAAATTACGGGACGACAACCACACCTTCATGCCGCTCCGATAGACCGGTGCCGGGGATCGATGCACATCAGCATATTTTTTGGCACGATCTTGAGCTCGGAGCAAATGACAGCATACATCCCGATGAATCTTATCGAGTTGTCTCTTGCAGCTGGGTTGACAGCCGGCAATACCGGATCAAGTGGGAGTGCCCTAGGATGACCACCATACAGGGCAAAAAAGGGAGAAACCCCTGTTGACGTATGCATAGAGTTGTTATATGCAAACTCCACGTAAGGCAGAGAAGTAAACCAGGACTGTTGGAACTGAAGGCATAAACAGCGTAGGTACTGTTCGATAGTAGCGTTGGTTCTCTCAGTCTGCCCATCCGTCTGAGGATGGTATGCCGAGGAATACCTGTCCTCGATGCACAGGGAAGCTGTAAGAGCCTTCCAAAATCGTGAAGTAAATTGTGTACCACGGTCGGAAACAATGACCGAGTGTAAGCCAAAGAAATGAAACACATTCGTCATGAACAGTCTTGCCAATTCCGGAGCCGAAGGCAAGCTGGAACAAGGTATGAACAGTGCATATTTTGTGAAATAATCCACAATCACCCAAATGGTGTCATGACCCTGGACGTCGGGGAGTTCCACAATGAAATCCATTGACACCATCTGCCAAGGTTTGTACGGAACAGGCAGAGGTTGTAATAAGCCTACTGGTTTGGCTCTAGAGGTCTTACATTGAGTGCATATGGAACAGGTCAAAATGTAGTCCTTTACATCGCGAGCCATGGAAGGCCACATAGCCCAACGCCGTAAGGCTTCAAGAGTTTTTTGACTTCCTGGATGTGCTGCAACCAAAGAATCGTGGGACCACTGGAGAGCTAAGATTCTAGCTTGACCTGAGGGTACATAGACGCGCCCTTGGATAAATGGCATACCCTGAATTACTTCTAGGTTGAAATCAACGATTTCTTTTGGATGGGTTGAGACCCAATCAAGGATGATCGAACGCAAAGAGGGCTGAACCGAACACCCGCACACAACTTTGTTCGGTAGGAGAGGAAGTGCTTCGACCTGTTGGGACTGGCCACCCGCATGGAGGCATGAGAGAGTGTCAGCCGAAACTTGAGCTTTAGCAGGACGGTATGTGATAACAAATTGGTACTGTGAAAAGAATAAATGCCACCGCACCTGTCTAGCTGTAAGACATTTCATAGATTTGAAGGCTAACGGACTACGGTGATCCGAGCATACCGTTACAAGGTGTTTGGCCCTCAGAAGGTGATGTCTCCATTCCAAGCATGCGTCTCTGATGGCTAAGAGTTCGCGTTCCGTGATGGAGTAGTTCCTTTCATAAGGTGTCAATTTACGAGAGAAGTAGGCAACAGGATGAATCTCGCCCGAATGAGGACAGGTTTGTGACAACACCGCCCCAAGAGCATAACCCGAGGCGTCAGCCTCAACAAAAAAAGGAAGATCGGGATTGGGATGTTTGAGGACAGGGGCGGAAGTGAAGGCAGATTTTAATTGATCAAAAGCCTTCTGAGCTTCAGAAGACCATACAAATGGCACCTTGGCACTTGTCAGGGAGGTAAGAGGTGCAGAGATTTCAGAAAAGCCATTGATGAAGCGTCTATAGAAATTTGCAAATCCCAGGAATGATTGCAAAGATTTGACTGAAATGGGCACAGGCCATTCCAGCATAGCACTAATTTTGGACTGGCTCATGCGCACCCTGTTGTTAGTAAGGTCATACCCCAAAAATTCCACCTCTGAGGCGTGAAATATGCACTTTTCGGCTTTTACAAACAATTTGTGATCCCTCAGACATTGGAGCACTGTTTTGACATGTATTTCGTGGTCTTCCTGGTTTCGTGAATAGATCAAAATGTCATCCAGGTAGACTACAACAAACTGGTCAAGGATGTCATAAAACAAATCGTTCATGAATGCCTGAAAGGTGGCCGGGGCATTACATAGCCCAAAGGGCATCACAAGGTATTCAAATAGACCCTAACGTGTTTTAAAAGCAGTCTTCCATTCGTCCCCCTTTCTCATACGCACCAGGTTATAAGCTCTTCTGAGATCGAGCTTAGTAAATACTTTGGAGGATCCCAACTGATCAAGGAGAACAGAAATCGGGGGAAGAGGGTACTGGTTTTTTATGGTAGCTGCATTCAATGCACGATAGTCAATACAGGGATGTAAATCCCCTTCCTTCTTAGGAACAAAGAAAAGCGGTGATGCAATTGGTGATTTGGATGGACGAATAAATCCCATGGCCAAGGCCTTGTCTATGTACTCTTTAAGTACTTCGTCTTCTTTGAGAGTGAGTGAATACACCCTGCCGGATGGTATCTTTACCCCCGGTATTAGGTCTATTGGGCAATCATAGACTCTATGTGGAGGTAGAGTCTCTGCCATCCCTTTTGTCGAAGACATCCGCATAGTCTGCATATTGAGAAGGTACCATAAAGACAGCGTTGTTAGAAACGGCTACAATATGCCTAGTAGGAGAAACCAGTGCCCTGACAGGACTATACTGGCTAATTCAAGCAATGTAGTGCATCGGTTATTGCATATATTGGAAGGGAACTGAATCTGAGATGTCGACCAATCGATGGCAGGGTTATGAAGCTTCAGCCATGGAATACCCAGAATGACTCTGTAGGCTGGCGCTTAAATGGTATCGAATGATATCTCTTCAGTATGGCCTTCGTCGGTACTCATATGTAATGGAACCGTCTGGTGAGTTACCATTCCGGATACATGGATTGAACCGTCCACTGCATTCACTGTTTCAGGTATAGCTTTTCGAATCAGTGGTATCCCTGACATAGAGGCAAAGCATTGATCAACATAACTACCCATTGCTCCTGAATCAATCACTGCTGTTGTCTGGAATGAAATACCATGATTCAGGGAAAACGTAACAGATAGGCGAACTAGATGGCTCGGGTTCTGTACTGTAGAGTCCAAAGGTGAACTTCCCGACGTAGGGACTCTGTCTACTGTCGGGATTTGGCGTTTCCCGCCTTTCTTTTGGGTTTTTTGGGACATTCGGGCAGTAAATGGTCAGAGGCCCCACAATATATGCAGAGATTGTGCGATCTTCAATATTCTCGTTGAGTAGTGGTGAGTGGTCCCCTAACCACACCAATCTGCATAGGTTCTGGCGCAGGAAGTGAAGAAGACGGGGCTTCTGCTGGAACCGTGCTGAACAAAGCAGGTTTCTTTTCGCCACATCTTTCGGATTTACGGGCATCAATCTGAAGGACTAAATCTAGCAGTTCCCCAAATCTAGCAGTTCCCCAAATGCCGTGGGGACTACGGGAACAGTGGAGAGGATATCCCTTAACTTACCTGAGAGGCCTTGATAGAAGACTGCAGTTTTCATTTCTTCGGCCCAGTCAGTTTCTGCTACCAACTGATTGAAACGGGCCAAATAAACCAATAGGGAGTTGTTCCCTTGTCGATGCTTTAAGAGTTCCAGGTCATTAGCTTGAGTAGTATAACGTGTATCAAATACTTTACTCATCATAGCAAGAAGGGCATCACAATTGTAGAGAACATGACTGTTGGATTCTAACAATGGGTTAGGCCATGCGGCTGCAGTGCCTCCTAAATGTGACAAAACAAAAGCCGCTTTAGTAGTAGAAGTAGGAAATGAAGCGGGACGGCACAGAAAATGCAGTTTGCATTGGTTGATGAAGGTTCGGTATTGTTTAGGATCGCCTAGGAAGCGTTCAGGAGGAGCTAGCGGGAACTGGGTTGTAAGTATAATAGGGTTTGATTCCTGCTGTGGAGGTGGAAACCCTGATCCTGAAGCTGCAGCACCAGCACCGGCCATCTGTGGCGCTGGTGTGGTAACCAAGGCCTGAATGGCGTCCATATGTTGGCGCAGTGCCTCTTGTGCATTGGTCAAGTCGGTTTGTAGATCCATGACCATTTGCACGATTTGAGTCAAAGCATCACTGGCCTCCGTGGACATTGTTCGTGGCTGCTAATTCTGTTACTCACCACTCCGAAGTAGGCCCAAGATGTGGATGAGTGACCTTGGAGATGATGGTTGTACAAGAATCGATATTCAGCCTTCTATCCCAGCTCCCCTGAGTATAAGACTCAGGCTTCCTCAAAGAGGGGCTCTTTTCTACAATGTACCTCTCTGCTGTTTCGATTGGGACAGACAGAGGTGTCAATTGAATAAAAGAGCGGGGAGAACACACACCGCCAATACCAATGCTGCAAAGGAATACAAAGATATTATACAGTGTTGAAAATAAACCAAGTAATCAGAACAGCAGTATATTACAGGAAAATACCTGGGTAAGTATTGGAGTGGAGCTTCCCCAGGGTGAATCTACAAAAATATGAATAAGCACAATGAGTGGGAATAATTCTAAACAGACTTCCTAAAGTATCGAACCAATAACAACTAACCTGAATATGGATATTTTGAGGATGGAAAGTAGTCCATAAAACAGAAGGCAACGAAAGGAGAAAATAACAAACAGGAATGTTAGTATAGGGAAATAGCCCCGAACGGCATGAGGGTCGCACTAGTGCCGGGTTGGTGCAGTATCAGCAAAGCGTTTATATGCACTTGAAGACAAGTTCACAAGATAGTCACTCAATGTCCCAGAATCCAACAAAAGGCAAAGATCCAAGCAAGGCTGTGGAGAAAATAGCAGGGGTGGAATCGCCAATTAAAAGTATGTACCTGAGCACACACGCATCCAGATAAGGCGTAGAAAAGTTCTGGATGGTTGATAGCAAGACACCTGCGAGGAAGGCAAAGTCGTTCCGCGTCTAGTAGCAGCCAGCTGGGATTAAGTACCGCAAGAGACAGCAGGAAGCAGGATCCAATAACGTTCCGGGTCAAAAGCCAGGCGAGCACGACAGGAATAAAGGAGGAGGCAAGCCAATCCAGAAGCCAGGCAAGGGTCAAAACCAGGTAAGCAGATTAGGAATTTGTGCGGAGAAAACACGAAGGAGTAAATGGACGTAACCGATGTAGCTTGTAACGCTAATTAGCAGCAATGAGCCCCTTGAAAGACGGTGCTTTTAAAGCCGTATGGGGGCGTGTCTTGCCGTACGTCTTTCACGTACAGGACGTGTCAGCTGACACGGACTCCGTCGTAGTTTGTACAGGCGCCATGGCAACCTGTATCTGCTCCACAGAGGAGCTTGTAAAGGAGTCGTATTCTGCAAGGAAGCCCGAAGTGTAACACTTAGATCAAGTTATATGAAGACTTTAGCATCTTGGAGGAGCAGAACCATTTTGGTGATATTGTGAAGGAAAATGCTTACTGTAACTACATTACTTTTCAAGCTGCAGAGATCCATAAGCATTTGTTCAGGAGGCAAAGGTAGCGGGCGCCCCTCTCTCGACAGAACAAGGCCTGATAACCTGTTCAGTGGTTATTAACCACTTGAGAGTTCGCAGCCACTGCTTTTACTCACTGTGCCTTTCACAGATGGGAAATTTCCATTTGCACATCAGTCTTTGTCCTGCCCAGGGGCAGTCCAGCACCGAAATGCAATGGCAATTCCAACCTGAACAAGAGTACCACCAGCAACCCCATACACGTGTTTCACCCTTGTTGGGGATCATCAGTGAGGTGAAGCTGATGCCTCTCTAAGCACAGTGAGAGGGAGACCACGTCTGGTTGCCCCCAGGAGACCTAGGGTTACCAATCCCAGGTTCCTTGAAATTTAGTTTGCAAAGGTAGCGGGCGCCCCTCTCTCGACAGAACAAGGCCTGATAACCTGTTCAGTGGTTATTAACCACTTGAGAGTTCGCAGCCACTGCTTTTACTCACTGTGCCTTTCACAGATGGGAAATTTCCATTTGCACATCAGTCTTTGTCCTGCCCAGGGGCAGTCCAGAGAGCTTAGAGAGGCTCAGCTTCACCTCACTGATGATGCCCAACAAGGCTGAAACACGTGTATGGGGTTGCTGATGGTACTCTTGTTCAGAGAGGAATTGCCATAGCATTTCGGTGCTGGACTGCCCTTGTGGGCGGGACAAAGACTGATATGCAAATGGATATTTCCCATCTGTGAAGGTACAGTGAGCAAAAAGCAATGGCTGCGAACTCTCAATGTGGTTAATAACCACTGAACAGGTTATCATGCCTTGTTCTTTCGAGAGAGGGGCGCCTGCTACCTTTTTTGTATTTATGAAAGGAACTTGGGGTTGGTCACCCTAGGTTACCTGGGGGCAACCAGACGTGGACTCCCTGCTCACTGTGCTTAGAGAGGCTCAGCTTCACCTCACTGATGATGCCCAACAAGGCTGAAACACGTGTATGGGGTTGCTGATGGTACTCTTGTTCAGAGAGGAATTGCCATAGCATTTCGGTGCTGGACTGCCCCTTGTGGGCGGGACAAAGACTGATATGCAAATGGATATTTCCCATCTGTGAAGTTACAGTGAGCAAAAAGCAATGGCTGCGAACTCTCAATGTGGTTAATAACCACTGAACAGGTTATCATGCCTTGTTCTTTCGAGAGAGGGGCGCCTGCTACCTTTTTTGTATTTGTTCAGGAGAGCAATGGTCAAGCCTGATTTGCAGTGCCTGCTGCTCATCCAACGCCCTGAACTGACTAATCTCTTTCAGCAATGCACGTTTTCCCTCTAGCCTGGCAGTTTTGAAAATACATGTCCTATGTTTCAATCGTAGTATGGGACTTATGCCTGTCATAATCTCCTGAGGAAATGTCTGGCAGTAGTAATGGCTTTCTTTCTGGTGGAAAATAAAAGGCTGTTCATTGCTTCCGAGACAATGGTGTAGTCTGACCCGGAGTCAGCTAGCAGGTTAGCTTCCACACTATTCATTGGTGCTATGCGGTATGTTTTTTTTGTTTCTGGCTGAAAGTTGAATGCGGAGTACTAGTTGGATCACCAGGTCCATATTGTTACTGTCCAACCCATCGTCTGCTGCTACTACAGTTATGGATCGAGTAGACTTGCATACCTTGCTAAGTGACCAACTTAGTTGCACGGGGGTATTCTGCGTTTCTTGTTGGACAAGTGCAGTGATTTGCAACATGTTTCTTGTTGCGATATCAAAAGCAGTTTTGTCCATTCTTTATGATGCATTGACATCACCCTTTTTATGACTCAGATATTTGGTCTTGTGTTCGAGTGTGATAACCTGTAAGAGCATATGTCATGCCTCGATGCACATCCCTCCCTCCTGGGCTTCCCGGCCTCCCTCTTGCAGCATTGAGTATTCAGTAGTCCTTGCAGTGTTGATCACTTCTTCCAGTGAGGAATTCTTGTGCATCCATAACACACTAAACATATGGAGGAGATCCCAAACCCATTCTTAATATAGAATGGAGTTCTACCTCAAATTTGGGACTAGAAGAGCTTTGTATACATAGAGAGGTAGAACTATGGCAATTGTCAACAGGTACTCACTATTAAAATTATTTCATTCTTTCTTCACCAAATATTTTATTTTTAATGGTAACTGAATAAAAATTTCATATCAAAAATATATTCATAATAGATACGTTCATCATAATACTCTAAAGATACAGTACATTTTTAAAAGCAGAAGTTTTCTAAAAAGAATTTCAAAATACACTCGTTTGTATATAAAACAGCCTATAGGAAAAAAGGCCTATTAGGTCTGGGTGTTAAATCAGTCACACTCTCTAATTATTTTTTAGCACCAGTCTGGGATAATTCCTTGACTGTAAACTCAACATGTTTCAGTCCTCTGGATGTTGACGGGACTTTCTTCAGGAGTGGTATGTTAACAATAATAGAGTGATGAGAATCTTCTTCTTTCAAAATTTGTTAGTTATAAAAAGGAGCAACTGTTGACAAAAACCAGAACAGAAAAGGATCAGTATATCACTATTCTTCTTTTGACACCATTAACGTGTCTGGAACAATTCAAGGTTACATTTGCTACCTGAATTTCCAAGTTTAGTTGGTCCCTCTGAGGAGGAAAATATATAGCCTTATTAGGTAGGCAGTTTTATCTTCTAGGGTGAGTCAATCTTCCCCACACTCCTATAGTCAAATGGAAAATTTTAGAGGGTGACCATTAGAACTGGCTATTCCACCGTAAAATCGTGAATCAGACAGAATTTCGAGAGGCCAGATATATCGGTAAAATGTGCCCGTGGAGACGGCTTATCTTACCTTTTCTTATTTGAGGTAGGGTTATGCGGGTTCAATGGTCTGTTAGTGGTGTTATCTTTTCCACTTGCCAGTTGTGATTTCCGGGAGTTTTCTGTAAATATAGACAGAAAAGCCCAGAGAAATTATTTATGATTTTAGATCCTTATGTCTATTGACAGGATAACGTTGCGTAGATGTTAATTAATCGCTATTGTTCTTTAACCTTATTAGCATTTCCCATAAATAAGTGGGTGGCTGAAAATTGTCTCCATTCTTATACGCCATTATTCTAAGGCTGCATTGTTGTATTTCATCATCATCACGTCTAGGCTAATCCCTTAGTTGCGGTTCTTGTGGCTATACACTGGGATTGCAGTGTATTCGCTTACCTTAATCGTCTTAATCTCCGCGTTTATCCTAGCGGATATACTGGATCCGCGGGTTCTGTTGAATGCATCTAAATTCAGCCCGCGTCTGTGCTTCGTTTATTTAGGAGCTATTCCAGTTTCTCGAGAGACACCGGAAAACGCCGTGTTTTGGGCGCCATCTCAGGTGGATGTATACCGTTTTTCTCGGTGTATTCTCTGTTGTTTACTAGTCCTTCCTTTGTGTTTACTTTTATTTTAGACGGTTTTCCTAGATGTTATGAGCGAGCCGTCCTGGTTTAGCTTACTAATAACAATGTTTGTTCTCTTATTAACTGCAAACCAGTATTGAGCTTTTAATTATGATGAAATAAAATAATCAATAAAAAATACAGTTATCACAACTATGTCGGCTATTTTAAAGGACGAATTTGTTTAGTAGTTTTTGAGTACGTTATAACTCTAATACGCAGGCCTGATTTAAAGGAAAGGTTTTATACTTTTAGCCAGTGGCTCTAAAATAGAGTTGGTGCCCGAGACAATAGGTCTTCCTGGTGGTTTATTGAGGGTTTTATGGATTTTAGGTAAGCAATAAAATTTAGGTATTTTTGGTTCCTGATTGTTTAGAAATTGGCATTCTTGTTTGCTAATCCACCCTCTTTCTTGGGCTTTTGTTGTTTTTACTTCTATACGTTTTTTCAATTCATTTGTTGATCGGTTGTAGATAGGAAAACCTATTGTCTCGGGCATCAACTCTATTTTAGAGCCACTCTCTAAATTCGCTGATCATTATCTGAAAGGATATGTAACGAAGATGAAATCTTATCTCAAAGACACTAAGGAAGTAAGAAATATGAATACTGTCCTTATACCCCAGAGAATTCATACCTTATAGGCTTGGATATAATTTCCCTGTACACTAACATCCCGCAACAGGCGACTCTAGAAACAATTGAGGAAATTCTACTTAATCGCATTGACAACGACCCAGTTCCTAGTTCATTTATCCTATGGTGTATAGACTTAGCACTAACCAGGAACTATTTTGAATTTTGCAGTACTTTTTATCAGCAAATAGAGGGAACGGCCATGGGGGCCACCATGGCCCCGAGTTTGGCTAACATGTTTGTAGAATATTTCGAAAAGAAGTACATCTACACACCTAACCCATTTTCATCTAACATCCAATCCTGGGCAAGGTATATTGATGACATATTCATGATATGGCAGGGCACTAGTGAAGAAGCAGAAGAATTCCTCAGGTGGCTTAATAACTGCAACCGACACTTTAAATTTACCATGACTATAAAAAAATCATCTATTGATTTTTTAGATTTAACTATCTTCCATGAGGAAGGCCATTTACTAGTTAAACCATTCCATAAAACTACTGAGAAAAACTCACTTTTACATTATGAGAGTCATCATGTGAAACATCTGAGAGATAATTTGCCTTATGGCTAGTTTTTACGTCTCAAGAGAAACAGTAGTCAAAAGGAAGTTTTTGAAAAAGAAGCAAAGAATCTAACATCTAAACTTGAACAAAAGGATACCCAAATAAACTGATTAAAAATCTGAAAAGAGAGCATCAAATAACAATCGAGAAGACCTTTTAGAAGATAAAATGAAACCTCCGCAACAAGAACGACTAGTCTGCATAAACACTTTTTCAAATCTCAGTCTAAAAATTAGCCAAATTGTAAAGCGACACTGGAAAATCTTTAAAGATTCCAATTTGGAAATATCGACACCCTTGTTTGCTTATAAAAAATCTTTAACGATAGGAAATCGAGTAAGCAGCAGCAAGCTAAAAGAAAAAATACCTGCTATAAGTAGCCTAACACAGAGTTGGGGCCTTACACCCATAATTGGACATAACCCATGCGGGAACTGCGCTATGTGTAAACTTACCAAAAAAAACAAAGAAGTGAATATCGGGATAGCAAGACCATGGCAACAAAAACAAATGACAAATTGCAATTCTGAATATGTAATTTACATGATTACCTGTCCATGCAATAAACATTATATAGGGAAAACCAATCAAAAAGTAAAAATAAGAATGCAAGAACACAAAAGCTGCCTCAAAAACAAAGTACCCAATGCACCGTTAGTAAAACATTTTTCAGAAATGAAACTCCTTTGAAGATTTCAATTGGACAGTTCTACTAATGATACAAGGCAATAATCACATCATTAAAAGTAAAAAAAAAATTCAGAAAGAACAGAGACTCATCTTTCTCACGCAAAGTGATAAAACAGGTCTTAATGAATCTATTGAGTGGCTAAAAGTATAAAACCTTTCCTTTAAATCAGGCCTGCATATTAGAGTTATAACCTACTCAAAAATACTGAACAAATTCGTCCTTTAAAATAGCCAAAATAGTCGTGATAACTGTATTTTTTATTGTTTATTTTATTTCATCATAATTAAAAGCTCAATACTGGTTTGCAGTTAATAAGGGAACAAACATTGTTATTAGTAAGCTAAACCAGGACGACTCGCTCATAACATCTAGGAAAACCGTCTAAAATAAAAGTAAACACAAAGGAAGGACTAGTAAACAACAGAGAATACACCGAGAAAAACGGTACACATCCACATAAGGTGGCGCCCAAAACACAGCGTTTTCCGGCGTCTCTCGAGAAACTGGAATAGCTCCTAAATAAACAAAGCACAGACACGGGCTGAATTTAGATGCATTCAACAGAACCCGCAGATCCAGTATATCCGCTAGGATAAACGTGGAGATTAAGATGATTAAGGAAAGTGAATACACTGCAATCCCAGTGTATAGCCACAAGAACCGGAACTAAGGGATTAGCCTAGACGTGATGATAATGAAATGCAACAATGTAGACTTAGTATAATGCCGTATAAGAATGGAGACAATTTTCAGCCACCCACTTATTTATGGGAAATGCTAATAAGGTTAAAGAACAATAGCGATTAATTAACATCTACGCAAAGTTATCCTGTCAATAGACATAAGGATCTAAAATCATAAATAATTTCTCGGGGCTTTTCTGTCTTTATTTACAGAAAGCTCCCGGAAATCACGAGGCTGCGCGGCTAAATCTAAACTGGCAAGTGGAAAAGATAACACCACTAACAGACCATTGAACCCGCATAACCTTACCTCAAATAAGAAAAGGTAAGATAAGCCATCTCCACGGGCACATTTTACCGATATATCTGGCCTCTCGAAATTCTGTCTGATTCACGAGTTTACGGTGGAATAGCCAGTTCTAATGGTCACCCTCTAAATTTTCCATTTGACTATAGGAGTGTGGGGAAGATTGACTCGCCCTAGAAGATAAAACTGCCTACCTAATAAGGCTATATATTTTCCTCCTCAGAGGGACCAACTACACTTGGAAATTCAGGTAACAAATGTAACCTTGAATTGTTCCAGACACAGTAATAGTGTCAAAAGAAGAATAGTGATATACTGATTCTTTTCTGTTCGGGTTTTTGTCAACAGTTGCTCCTTTGTATAACTAACAAATTTCGAAAGAAGAAGATTTTCATCACTCTATTATTGTTAACATACCACTCCTGAAGAAAGTCCTGTCAACATCCAGAGGACTGAAACATGATGAGTTTACAGTCAATGAATTATCCCAGACTGGTGCTAAAAATAATTAGAGTGTGTGACTGATCTAACACTCAGACCTAATAGGCCTTTTTTCCTATAGGCTGTTTTATATACAAACAAGTGTATTTTGAAAACATTTTTAGAAAACTTCTGCTGTTAAAAATGTACTTTATCTTTAGAGTATTATGATGAACGCATCTATTATGAATATATTTCTGATATGACATTTTTATTCATTTACCATTAAAAATAAAATATTTGGTGAAGAAAGAATGAAATCATTTTAATAGTGAGTACCTGTTGACAATTGCCATAGTTCTACCTCTCTATGTATACAAAGCATCCATAACACTTCTTCTACCTTGGAATCATAACTATGTAAAACTAAATGGTCTTAGGGATGGTCAGTGATAGTGCCGAAAGTGTGCATTCTGGAAAGAGAAAGTCCTGTGAGTGCTATAGCAATATTTCTAAGAGATTCGGTCAAGTATTGATGTCCCTTCAAATAAAATGTGAATTTATTTTACACAACATTGTTTGAAGGCCACCAGGTCCTCTTTGAACACATCTTACTAAGTGTTGCCATCAACTTTGGCCTTATGCAGCACCAGCGCAAACAGAAGTCACCCTTCAGAACCCTACATGAAGAAACACAGTGCATATAGCTGACCTGAGCAAATTCTACACCATCACTCATCTCCATGTATAACTAGAATTGTGGGTGTTGCAGACATTCACTTATTCTCAGGGCGACATCCCTATATATATTGCAGTCATGTTGCTTGACATACAATTACTACTCTTGTGTCTGGCCAAGAGTTGAGAAAATAATACAGTTTGTGTTGTAATTGTCACTTAACACAGCACCTGGGTAATATTTTATGAAATTCCAATTTTGGTTCTCAAGTATTCAACGGACAAAACACAGCTGACGTTGCAGAATTGAATCCTTCATTTTTGAAAATATACCAATTACATTTTATTTCAGTCTTTAATTGCCAGACTTCTTTAAGAATATTTTTATAACTCAAAGTTAATTGGATCTTGGTTTTTCAAATTGGTTAGATCTTTATTTTTGAATCTTAGTCCTCTCGGTTCTTAGTCTTATACACGTGTGTCACCACATACTTGTGAATCTTCAGGAGGAAATACTCTTTTGTTTACATATTATGTCATGAATATTTTCTAATTGAAAAAACAAAATAACGCCATTATTGAAGACCAAGAAAGAAAATTGGATAATTGTATTCACTGGTCGAGTTTCCTCTTATGTATACTCTGTCATTGTCTTAAATGATTACACTTACCCAGTCCTTATAATTTGATAATCACATTTTGCAGATTTATTCTCTCTGCTTCTTATTCCAGTGCTTAGTTGGTGTGAGAATAGGCTGGTGGTTGGCTAAAAAGGAAAGTAAGTAAAGCTATGGAGGTGACCAGAATTTCCAAACGTCTGCAGTTCATGTAAAAGCAATCTTAAAGATCTGCTGCAGTTAAATATTTTTTAGAATGCTTATATTGAAAAAAAGTGTATTTGGGGAAATAATGGGCAGCTCATTCTGTGACATTCTTAAAGATTTGCTGCAGTTAAAAGCTTTCCAAGCAATTGGAGTTTATCAAGGATCGACTCTATGGAAAGCCAAAACAAGAACAGCATTGAAAGACAGAGCAGACTTGCTAGTGGATAAATTATAAACTGCATCAATGTCCAATGTTGGAAGGAAAATCAGGCTAGTAACTACCTGCAGCACTGATCATCAAATCAGAAAAATATTGAGCAAACATTAGCACATCCTGCATCTTGATAGCACAATATCTAAATATCTGGGCAACAGTCCAAAAATGACTTCTAGAAGAACATCAACAATAAAGACTCTTATAAGTCCCAGCTTCATGGTACCAGAAAAGAAAAACACAAAAGGCACTCTACACTCCTTATGGAACATACCGGCTATAATAGAGAACTATAGATGCAGGAAATGTAAGATGTGTCCTCAAATCACAGACAATGTGGATTCCATCCATCTACCCAATGGAGAGAGGCGAAGGATCAACAATTTTGTCAACTGCAACACAATGTGTTGTATATGCCATTAGATGTAATTGGGAAAAATGGTACATTGGTAGTACAATATGGACATTGAAATTGAGAATCATGGGGCATATGCGAGCAATCAAAAACAGAGACCCAAAATATCCACTTGCCAACCACCCCAATACAGATCACACAGATCAAAAAAATGGAAGATCTCAGATTCATTGGTTTTACAGTGGTTGAATCACCAATGCAAGGAGGAAAAAGAGAACTCAAACTAAGGCAAACTGAATCAAACTGGATTACATGAATGGACACTTGCTATACTGGCTTAAATCAAGACAATGAGCATTGGTCATTTTTGTAAAGAACTATAAAGTGAAATGTTTACAATGCTTTATGTATGAATTTTGCAGTGACGGCTCAAATTAAGACAGTGAATATTGGTCAACTCTAGAAATAATAATTGAGCCAGATGTTAATGTATTACCCATGATGTTTTAAACAAATGATTCATATTATGTCACAAGAACGATATTCCAAAAAATACATAGAATACATAATTGGTCTCTACATTTTCCAGATATTTGAAGTCACTTAAGTGGGTTCACCCAATGTCCAGTTTTCATGATTACATGAAGTGGTGCCTAATTATAAGTACCTCTTGGCATTAAAAAACGGTAGTATATTGTTGTTTTGCCATTATACATTTAGTGTTGCTTCAATTATTGCATATCATTTTTCATAAATAAAGTTTGAACATTTTTCACCACCGCTAAACAAGCACAGGCACGTGATGACGTCATCGCGCACTACTTTGTGCACAATGATGTCATCATGCACATATAAAACAGGCTCCGTTTTTATACGCCCGGAAAATGCTGACGGGGGACAATCGTATCCATCCTGACTATCAGAGGTAATTTCCTAACAGTTTAATTTTTTCTTGCAATACAATTGTTTGGAAAGCTTTTTACTGCAGCAGATGTTTAACAATGTCTCGGAATAAGCTGAACATTATTTCCCAAATACACTTTTTTCCAATATAACCGCTCTAAAATATATTTAACTGCAGCAGATTGAAAGCTGGCATTCCCAACAAATATAATAAAATAACCAAATAAGAGACACTAATGGACACACCCCAGTAGAGAATGAGACCAGGACCAAGTGCAGGTGAGGTAAAAGACAAGTCTTTACATAAAGTAAAATGGGGCACGCAGAGCACTCTGCTTACTTGGAGAGCGGTCTGCCCAGACAACACAAAATACATTTTATATTACATAAACATGTCATCTATGACGTGTGCTATAGGGGATACATAGAATCGCGGTCATTGGACAAAGGGGACAGGACAGTATCCATGCTTTAGGGATGGTGCTCCTGGAATGGTTGGTGTTGAACTGGTTAGTTCATGGAGCACGCGGGTCAGCTGGGCTCATCTGGGAGGGGTGCAGGGTTGGGCGATGTCCAAGTTGCGGTGATGTAGGCCATCTGACTTTTGGCCACACATACCTTGAACATTATTTATACATTTTGACATGCAATAACTATATTTCGAAGGGATTGTGTCCTCCGACGTATTCCTTATCTTAGATAGAAATCCTTCAGCTTTGCTGGCCTCGGAAAATTTTTTTCGCCAGAGGGCGCTGCGCGTCGATGATCGCCGAGTCGATGACCCTCGACGGCCTCCGTGCCGACGTCGACGTCATCCTGCCTATAAAGGCCGCGCGCAGCGTCCGTTGCTCAGTTCCGTTTTTCCGCGCTTCGTTGTGCCTCGGAACACCGTTGCTCAGTTCTCGTCAAGATAACGTATATAATAACTACTATTTACCTCGATATCGATGGCATCCTCCTCCGACCCGACGACCCCTCGGTCCGGTTTCAAAAAGTGCCGAGACTGCGGGAAGAAAATGTCGTTGACGGACCCTCACAGGGTCTGTTTGTGGTGTCTGGGAATCACGCACCAGAGTTCGGAGTGTGAGGAATGCCTTTCCATGACGGCGAAAGCCTTGAAGGAGCGTAGGGGGAAGCTCGAGAGAGGTAGGTCAACTTTAACTTCCTCGAAAGCTTCTTCGGTAGAGTCGAGACGTTCGTCTCCTCACCATAAAAAACACTCTCGATCTAGATCACGAAGTGGCTCCCACCACTCGTCGACATCGAGACACTCGAAGCAGAGACGTAGGAGATCCCCTTCGTCATCTTCGTCGAGTTCTCCTGAGAGAGTTCATTGCCCCACAAAACGCAGCTCGCAAGCTGAGTGGGAGGAATTCAGGAAAAAGATGCTAAGCGTCTTCGAGAAAGCGGCCTCGTCCCCCTCGAAGACAGCTGAGGGTGATACCCCGGGTAAAAAACCCAAAAAATCTAAACGCCGCGAGTCGCAGTACCCGGCGGAAAAGTCAACCCGAAAGCGCCTCGAGCCATCGGGAGATAAAGCATCATCGACGCCATCGTCGAAAACTCCTTCGAAACAGAGGTCGGCGCCATCGACGCCGTTGTCGAAGGATTCATCGGCGCATCAGTCGATCGAGTCGACGCCGACGTCGACGCCGATATCGACGCCGGTGAAGGAAAGAACCACGGCTACTCCACAGCCAACGGTTAGACAAAAGACCTCCGACTCGACGCCGAGAACGTCGACGTCGTTCTCGAGCAAGACTCCGATCCTTTCGAGTTCTTCGAGGCCTAGTACACATTTCTCGACGCTTTTCACGGCGCCTTCGAGTACTTTCACGTCGGTGTCGACGACATCGACGTTTTCAAGGCCTGTGATGATGGCTCCTTCTGCATTGGAAATGGGGTTTATACCATTCCAAAAACCAATGTATCCCCCTTTAACCTCGATTTTTGAGGAAAGGGAGGATTCAGACCAAGATATTGATTTACAGAGGACCACATCACCAGAGCCAGAGACTTTCGCCTCTGAGGAAGGAAGATTAAAAAATCTTCAGGATGCACTTCAGGAAGCTAGTGGCTTGGACACTTCTCCTGAAGCAGAATTTATCAAACCAGACCCAGGAGAACATGCGGAGACTCCATATAGAGCTCTGATGTCTAGAATCATAGAATTTATGGGTTGGTCTGCACCTTCTCCTGCCTTTCAGCAGGATGACCTCACTGACATACTGGACAAGGGCCCACAGGAGGATCCTGTGGTTCCATTTCACTCTGCTCTACAGAGAAGGATTTTGACAAACTGGGAAACGCCAGAAATTATCCCGGCAGTAAATAAAAAACTGTCAACAAAATACAGGGTGGCTAGTTCTGACCCTGAATATTTGTCAAAACACCCTACTCCTGAGAGCTTGGTTGTACAGGCTGCAACCTCATCAGGCAGCACATCTGCATACCCCACTGCTCCGCAGGATAGGGATGACAAAAAGTATGATGCCATGGCTAAGAAGGTTTTTTTCTGCCTGTAGCATGGCGTTAAAGTCTATTAACGCGACCTGTACGCTCGCTAGGTTCAGCCACACCCTTTGGGAGTGCGCTTCATCAGCGGCTGACTGCCTCCAAGAAGGAGAGGAAAGGGACGCATTTTTAAACATCATCAGGGATGGTAAAGATGCGATGTGCGAGACCCTACAAACTGGCCTAGATTCTGCTGACAGTATCAGCAGGGCCATGGCGGCAAGTACCACAATCCGCAGGCATGCGTGGTTGAGGAAGTCTGGTTTTGCCTCTGACGTGCAGACCAGGCTTTTGAATATGCCCTTTGACGGTTCTACCCTCTTTGGAAAGAAGGCGGATGACAGTTTGGAGAAACTGCAAACGTCCAAGGCAGCAGCCAAGTCATTGGGAGCTGCTATCCGTCAGAATACCTTTCGTCCTTCGGGATCATCGTGGAGAGGACGGTCCTTTCGTTACTATTCCTCATATGGAAGGGGCAGGGGACGACCGGCTCAAAGAGGCCAAGGAAGATTTACCCGTGGTGGACGGGGTAGGGGAAAGAAAGCCGCACCCGCAGGAGCAGGAGCCACTTTACCTTCGGCAACTGCATCAGCCGCTTCAAAACCACTCTGAGGTCTCCCCTCACAGAACACCAGTAGGGGGCAGGTTAACTCACCATCTGACGGAATGGCAGGCTATTACGTCAGATGCTTGGGCTCTGGAGACAGTGGCCCAAGGTTACTGCCTGCCCTTCCTACATATCCCTCAGAGTCATCCACCGGGGAACAACCCTTTGAAGCTTCCAGATCCGCTCCTCTTGCAGGAGGTTTTAGACCTGCTAGAGAAAGGTGCCATAGAACTGGTACCTGTAGCGGAAAGGAACAAGGGTTGGTACTCCCCCTACTTCATAATACCGAAGAAGGACGGAGGACTGAGACCCATCTTAGACTTACGGGAATTGAACAAATTCCTCCGAAAGGACAAGTTCAAGATGGTGACTCTCTCTCAGATCCTTCAGGCCCTCCAGCTTCAGGACTGGTTGGTATCTCTAGACCTCCAGGACGCTTATTTCCATGTGCCGATCCATCCCAGGCACAGGAGATACCTGAGGTTCGCAATTGGCAGCTCTCATTATCAATTTCGAGTTCTGCCATTTGGGCTAACCTCCGCCCCGAGGGTCTTTACCAAGCTAATGTCGGTTGTGGCTGCAAGTCTAAGGAGGGAAGGGATTCATGTCTACCCTTACCTAGACGATTGGTTGATCAGAGCTGTATCTTCGGAACAGGCTCAGAGACAACTAGATTATGTTTGCCACTTCCTTCACAAGCTGGGCTTCTCCCTCAATTTAAAGAAGTCACAGATGATACCATCACAGAGACTCCAATTCATTGGAGCAGTCCTGGACACTTCCCTGGGAAAAGCCTTGCCACCAGAGGTGAGGGCTCGAGATATTCTGCAGATGGTCATCAGATTTCAGAATGCCCAATATCTCCCAGCCTACGACTTTCTGAGGTTGCTAGGCCTCATGGCATCCTGCATATTCCTCGTGCCGGAGGCTCGCCTGAGAATGAGATCCCTCCAGTGGGCACTGAGAACTCAGTGGTCACAGTTCTCAGGAAGGATGACAGATCTCCTTCGGATCCCGGTCAAAGTAGCCCGAGACCTTCAGTGGTGGGCCTGTCGGGAGAACATCCTGAAAGGAGAAATGTTTTGGCAACCATGGCCGGAGATAACAGTAGTCACGGATGCCTCACTCACGGGGTGGGGAGCTCACGCCAACGACTTGACCATCAGCGGTCGTTGGTCTCCATCGGAGTCCAGACTACATATCAACCTGTTGGAGCTGAGAGCCATCAGACTAGCGCTGAAGGCTTTTCTGCCGTCTGTACGGGGAAGAAACGTCCTAATAATGACGGACAATACAGTGGCCATGCACTACCTCAACAAAAGAGGAGGCGTAGGCTCACTACCACTGTGCAGAGAGGCGATGCAGCTCTGGTTTTGGGCAATTCAGGAAGGAATCTCTCTATCGGCAATTCACCTAGCCGGAGAGAAGAACTTGACAGCGGACGCTCTGAGCAGGCAGAGCACAGTCTCTCACGAGTGGGAGATAGCTCAGGAAGTCCTTCAAGAGATCTTCGCCCTTTGGGGAACCCCTCAAGTGGATCTGTTCGCCACCAGTATCAACAGGAAGTGCGACAGATTTTGCTCAAGGGAATTTCCCCCGAGAGGAGCTCTAGGAGATGCGTTCGTAGTGGACTGGGAGTTCCCACTTCTGTACGCGTTCCCTCCGGTCCCTGTCATTCCTCAAATGATCAGGAGGTTGAGAAGGTTTCGGAAGACCATGATCCTAATTGCCCCGGATTGGGCCAGGAGAACGTGGTACCCGGACCTTCTAGACATGTCCATCTGCCCTCCAATTCGACTGCCATACAGAGAGGATCTTCTCTCGCAGAAGGAAGGTCAGGTTCTCCATCCAGCCATCAAGACCCTCAACCTTCACGCTTGGTGTCTGAAAGGTTGAGGTACAAGGATTGGGACCTTCCGGATGATGTTATGGAGGTGTTGCTTTCGGCCAGAAGGCCGGCAACTAAAACTCTATACCGCTGCCGTTGGAACAAATTTTGCAGCTGGTGCAGAGAAAAGAATATTGAACCCTTTTCTTGTGGTACACCTATGGTGTTGTCATTCTTACTTTACCTGGCTAATTCAGGCCTACAGGTTGGCACAATTAAGGGCTATCTCGCAGCGCTATCAATCTTTAAGCGCACTGCAGAGGAGCCTTCATACTTCAAAATTCCATTGGTAATACAATACCTAAAAGGATTAACTAATGTTTATCCCCCGAAACCTTTTCAAGTTCCCTTATGGGATTTAAACCTAATTTTAAACTTCCTAAAGGGTGCCCCTTTTGAACCACTACACTCTTGTTCATTGAAGCTTCTCACCCTCAAAACTGTTTTGCTAATAGCATTGACATCTGCTAGAAGGGTTAGCGAGTTGCAAGCCTTATCGTGTAAACCTCCACATACAATCTTTTACAAGGACAAAGTTGTTCTTCAGGTGAAGCCTAACTTCCTCCCGAAGGTAGTCTCGGAGTTTCACATCACTCAGAAGATTATATTACCTTCTTTCTACCCTCCTCCTCATCCGGGGAAGGAGGAAGAGAGACTGCACAGGCTGGACCCTAAGCGAGCCTTGAGCTTCTATATCAGCAGATTGGCTAAGATCAGACAAGCAGACCAACTCTTTGTAGGTTATGCAGGACATAAGTTGGGCCTTCCAATAACAAAACAAACCATCTCCAGATGGATTATTTTAGCCATTCTGGAGTGCTACAAATTGGCAGGAAAGGAGCCTCCTCAAAATCTAAGGGCTCATTCTACCAGGGGTATCGCAACATCCTCAGCCCTTCAAAGAGGGGTGCCAATTCGAGATATATGTGCGGCTGCCACATGGTCGTCCGCACATACATTTACCAAATTCTATAGCCTGGATTCCTCCTCTAGTCAAGAAACTAGATTCGGCAAGGCTGTGTTACACTCTGTCCATTCTGGAAGGGTAACATAACTTTTATTACTCCCGCCTCCAGTCACAATACCACTGCTATGGGAGTCTATCTAAGATAAGGAATACGTCGGAGGACACAATCCCTTCGAAGAACTAGTTACTCTTACCTTGTAACGTTCTTTCGATGGGATGTTCCTCCGACGTATTCCTTATCGACCCTCCCATCCATCCCCGCAGTATGACTTCCTGTGGGTTTGCAGCCTATGCTCCTTCAAGGTGATTAGTCTAATCCAAAAACATTACTGGGGACTACAAAACGGAACTGAGCAACGGACGCTGCGCGCGGCCTTTATAGGCAGGATGACGTCGACGTCGGCACGGAGGCCGTCGAGGGTCATCGACTCGGCGATCATCGACGCGCAGCGCCCTCTGGCGAAAAAAATTTTCCGAGGCCAGCAAAGCTGAAGGATTTCTATCTAAGATAAGGAATACGTCGGAGGAACATCCCATCGAAAGAACGTTACAAGGTAAGAGTAACTAGTTCTACTAGATGTTTGACCTGGACAATAAAAGTGAGGGTGTATGGGTTCAGGTGCCTAATCTATTCACAATATTTCAATGTCACATTCATCAAATATACCCCTTGAATCTCATGAGAAGATGATTTATTGTTTGTTAGTACGAGGAAAATATATAGCTACACATGGGATTAGTGCTATGTTGGTGAACTGACAGCCGCAGAGAAGTCAGACGGGAGGAGGTGCGGGGGTTGGCTTGCTGACTGTGCCCGAACACCGAGATGAAGGCTGGCTTCAAACTTTTAAATGTGGTCTAATATAAAATGGAGTCAGTAACTAAACAAAATGGAGTCTTGTGGTGTGCATGCTATGTGCCATTCAATGGGTACCGCACACCTTGGCCAGAGGCACGTGGTCAACCGCGGAATTAGCATATCATGTGCATTTTCCGTTCGGCTTCCTCAGCTACGGCTTCATCCCAAGCCGGAGTTCCCTTTCTTGGCATCCAGGCCCGACACACTGCCCTCAGGCTTTCCGTTGCTTGTGCATGTTCATCTGGGGTGCAGGTCATATAAATACACCCCCCATCTCCCTCCAAGTCTACCCATACCTCATCATACTATTCCAATTCCCGGGGCTCCTTAATTGTTGTATGCCAAAATGAATCTACAATGTACCCAGTGTTGTATATTGCAGTCATTCTGCATTTTGGTTCTGACTCTTCCCACGTCTGGACATGGGCCTCATGTGTCATCTGTACTATTCCTGGTGTGCTACCCATTGTCACCATCATCATTGCACTGTTAGGTATACTTTTTGCACAGCACCTGAGACCCAGTTGGCACACACAGAAAAATCAGGAGAAAAAAAGACGATAATAGGTATCAGTATTTTACAGTCATTCCAAGCCATGACAGAACCCACTCGAACAGATTGTCGAACCATGTGCTGCGCTGTACTCCTCCTTCTTACTTCATCCTTTCGCCGAGGTTGTGCACCGCTGCTATCACATGCAAAAGTGTCCCATTTCCGCGGCGGCAGAAGGTACGAAAGTGCAACCCGCGCTCCTGATTTTTTGGCAAACATCGCCGTCCATTGCCGTTAGTAGGTCCAAGACGTAGCGTTTCTGCATGGTCATCAGTCGCAGGGCTCTCAGCTCCACCTTGATGATATTGAACCCCTCTTCTGTGTCATTGGCCAGTTGGATGAGCTCCCAGCGGGTTATTTGCAGCCATTTTGCATTTGCACGAGCTTGAATACTTGGGACAAGGGACGCGAAAAACATCCCTGCTGATGTAAACAGTGTGAACTTATCGGGAACTTCCGCCAAAAGTTCAGAGGATGCAGCGGAGATATAGTTTGATGATCTCTGCTTCCAGGATACTATGCTCTTGGGACAAAATGTTATACACAGGGGATTCTTTGGTTGTTGACGGCGGCACCTGGGACATCTTTACTGGCGCCCTCTCCCCTTGGATATGGCTTTCCAGTATCACCATCAGGGCTGAGTGAAGCGTTGCCAGGGCGCAGGTGCCCCTGCATTACTGTAGAAGGTGCAATTATGCTTGTTTGCCACACACCCAGTAAGTGTCCATTAAAACTGCTGTTCCTTTTTTCATGTCTGGAATGTTGACAGTTTTGCTGCAGTTCTTATTTGTGCCGAGGGGCACTTTTCCTTCTCCATGGAAGCACAGTTCATATTGTATTTCATGTTGCACCTTGATCGGTTTCTCGAGAGCTGTAATCCACGTTAGTTTGGCGATGTGCTTAGACCAGATTGAAGCGCATGTTTTCTCAATCAATTGAGGCTTCTCATTTGACAGTCCTCGCAGTGCCTCTGCCTTGTACATAATTTGCTCTTCGTGCCATTTGTTGTCGGAAAACATTGTACCTTGGATTTTGAAAAAAGGCTCCTTGAGGCATATTACTCCTTGTGGCTTGTTATAGCAGGTTTTCTCATTTTGCAGCATTTGTAAGGTAACAGTGTGTGCTTGAAAGGTGCTCTTAATTAGACATAGTGCAAGATGAACCAGACACTGGGATTCCGCAATAGGTGCCTCTTGGGGTAACAGCACTTTAGGTGTTGCCGAGGTGTGGGGTATTAAAGAGCACACATAGCAGCTTTCATTGTTAGTCTGCTTAGCAATTGTGCTAATTTCTGCGTACCATTTGTTGGACTGATGTGGGTGTCGTGAATCTTCTTTTGTGTCTAAACCTAGACCGTGATACTCATGATACCTCTTCCGTCCCGCTCCCCTTTTTCGCTGTCTGCTCCCCCCTGGACCATTTTCAATCTCTCTACTAATTCCTGGAACTGGATTGGGAATATCCCGGGAATTACCTCCACCCCCCAACCATCATTGTATGCCCATCCATTTTGTCACTCCTCAGAGCGGGTGTCTGCATTTCATGATTTAAGTAATCACTGCCTGAGGTAGCCTGTGTGGTTGTTTAGGTGTCGTCATATGACCATGTGTGCACATCGGGATCGTGGTCATTCATGTCATACACGTTAAAGTCATATTCATAATAATCGGCTATCGAATGATTCAACAGTGGGGCTCTAACAGTTTTATTCTTGTACAAAGTGGTGAGGTTTGTAGGGGCATTGTGGGCCCCGATTAGCTCAAAACCATCCCATATCAGGTGGGACCCTTCTTGTATCATCTTTACTCCTCCTCCCCCCCTCTTTCATATCTATAGATATAAAAAAGAAATTGCCCCGTATAGTACCAGGCCAGACAATAATAAGAAAAACAAAATTACAGTAAAACCAATCCCACACTCGTAAGAGTACATTCTAGTGCCACTGATAGTTTATTGTTATCTATAGTAGAGTTTCTGGCATCGAGGGCCCTCGTTTCTGCCATTTCTGTTCCTAAAGAGTGAGATACAATTGGGTTAAGTTCACATGCACATATTTTCCATTTTCAATCTCTTTTCACGAATGCATTTGTTCAATTACTCATGTATATCTCATAAACCAAAGGAAATTAAACTAAAAGAGAACAGAAAGGAGATAAAAAAAAGATACTAGAAAGGTACAAAAGACGAATGTGAAAGAAGAGGGAGAAACAATTTAAAAACGTGTAGATCATTCAATGGCTTCCATTTGTATGTTGCTTTTTATTTCACTCTTATTCAATTTTATATACATTACATCCTCTTTTATTATGTACACTATTTCCTGCTTATGTATTTACAATTCACTGTTTCATTTTCACCAATTGTATTTCCTTTGTTGCAGTAACACTATATAACCTCCTCTTATCTGTGATGATATCTTTGCGATGTTCTTTCCTGAACATTTTCTCCCTCCTCAGCTGTAACACTATTATGTGCTTTGTGCACGTCCGATAAATGAATCCAATATTTCAGTCCCTTCACCTTCACCGCTGTGGGTGTACAGTATATTACTTTGTAGGGCCAGTGAAATCTTGGAGCATTCCATCGTCTCACAAAGCTGCGTACATATACCGTCTCCCCAAGCATTAGTTGGACATTTGGGCTATCATTTGTCGGAGTTACTGTGTCACTTTCACTTTCTCGGGTGCATGGTGGCGCTATTTGCTTTGCAATTATTCTTTCTGCTCTCGTTAGTTTTCTTACGTACTCTTGAAACTCCTCACCCAGCACTGTGGCTGTTCTGTGTGCATCTGACATCATTCTTGGGGGGGGGGGGGGGCAGTGGCATATGCATGCGTCTCTCTTTCACTATCTAGTGGGGTGACAAGTGGTGGTCCTTGCTAGGCTGATTTCTCAGTTCAAATAGTGCCAACGGCAAGCAGTACACCCAGTTCTTTTTTAGGGTGTGACACAATTTAGACAGTCTGCTCTTAAGGAGGCTGATTTTTTTTCTTCAACGCCGTTTGCTTGGGGGTGATAAATCAAACACAATTTGTGTGTGATCCCCAGCATTGCAGTTACTGCTTTAAACAAGTCATTGACAAAGTGCGTTCCGTTGTCTGACCATATGACGTCACATATCCCCCGTCGGGGAAAGATCTCTCTTACTAAAAATTTTGCGGTACATTTCGCATCCGGGTGGGCGCAGGGTCCTGCTTCCACCCAACGGGAAAAGGGGCATACCACCACAATCAAATAACGCTCTCCCATGTCTGCATAATCACTATGCAGTTCACAGAATGGTCCAATGGGGAGGGGCAGTGTTCCTCTCAGTGTTCAGTCATTCCTGAATTGTAGGTTTGGCATTTTGTACATTCTATCACTAATTTTGCCACATGTTCCTGCAATCCTCGCATGAACCAGTTTTCTTGTATGTCTGCTGCTATGTGCTGTTTTGCTGTATGTGTGGGGAAGTGCAATTGTTGGAATGCTACCGCTAATAATTCCACTGGCATCACTAATTTCCTTATACAATTGTGTCGCTAGAGGAGGTCAGTGGGTGATTGTGTGCACCCTCTTTTTGCCCATAATTCTTTTTCTTCCTCTGGTGCTCTTTTTTGTACATCGATAATCTGTAGCACTGACATTGCGTTGTACACTTCCCCTCTTTCTTCCTCTATATTTCCTTTCATTATGAACTCTCCTTGTGCTGCTCTTCCTAGGTAAGACGCCTCTTTGGCAGCAGTGTCTGCTGTTGCATTGCCCAAGGAGATGACGTCATCGTTGTTTGTGTGTGCTTGGCACTTAACCAGGGCCACTATTGTTGGCTCTGTTAATGCTTCTATAAATTCTTTCAAAATCTCAGCATGTTGTACTAGGGTCCCATCTACTCTCCTGAACCCTCTCCTCCCCCAGCGTGACAATCCTCCATGCACGGTAGTGGTCACTGTTAGGAAAGATTTCTTAATTGTAGGTAATTTTCCTTCCATGTGGCAACCCCCAAACGTTTTGCTGTTTTACACCCTGATCTAGACTTTTCCAGAGAAGCGCAGCCTTCCGCCGCACTCCTCTGGGCTTTCGCTCCATTCTTACGGGGAAACTGACATGCCCTTAAAACAGTCAGTACCGGGAAACGTTGTTTTCCGTAGTTCTTTTCTCATGTTGCAGCTTTCGCGCAACATGGCACAAGAGTGCACCGTAACTTACATTACCGCGCTCTTGGGTCTCTAGTTATTCTACAGGCCCTAGAAACTCTCGATGGATTTATAACGAACTGTGCAAGTATGTCACGGACGGGACTGGTGGCAGCGATCATGTCTTTGTGTTTTGAACTCCCTTTTGCCTTGTTAACCGCGCTTCTTTGCGTTTGGCCAAAATGGGTGGCCTGGCTTCCAAAATGGCCATGCCACGAGGTTCTTTGTCCTGTCCGTTGACCGTCTTGCCCCTTCACCTTCCCCAGGTCGAGCCATCCTTATTTGGGCATGTACTTTCCCACGAAACACAGATGCTTTCGCTGGCTTCTGCATGCCTTGCGTGTGCCTTCAGGATGTGGGCTGGGATGTCTGGTCCCAATACACATCCTGTGTGCCAGAGAGTCTAGTGTGTCTTGAATGCCTGGGACCACCGTGGTCCGTGATAGGTCCACGTATGGTGTGAGTGTTTTGTGAGCAGATCTCCTATTGAATCCTCTCTGTTTTGGTGCGAAGGGAACTCTGGATAAGAGGAGGCTGGAAACACCACTACCATGTCGATCTCCTGAGTTCTCACGAACGACGGATACAGGAGCCAAGTATCCTGCAACCAAGAGGATGAACCGAGGAATCGCTGGTGACCCGCTGAAGAACTGCTCCTCTGCACTGCTGTCGCCCTGTGAAACCCTTCTGCCTCTGATCGAACGAGAAGGCCTGTACTGGTACTTCGACCCTTTGGAATAGTGGGAACAACTATTCTCGGCATCTTCATCATCTGCATGTAAGCCTTCGGAAGCGTCTCTGGGCCATCCAGTGGACTGACCAGTTTACCCAGGAGTCTTGCTCTTTCATCGCTGTCAGGTTGCTGCTGTATTCCGAGTCCTTGACACTCTCACACGATCCGTACACTTGGCATTGCCAGGTCTGAAGTGAGAAGTGTACATTGGGCTGAAATACACACAGCCACTTCGTTGCCCTGCTGTGGTAACAATCTTCGCGGGTTCACTGCGTTTGGGACATCCTCAACTCTAACTTCTGCCACCGTGGAATCTACATGTCGCCGAGACGTCCCCTCCTCATATCTGAACCTGCCAGCACTGAAACTGACGCGGAGAAGCCTGGGTCTGCCTGCAACGGGGACCGGTGAGTAGCAACGCTAGGAACCGGTCGCCCTCCTGCAGTAGCCTGTAGCTTTTCCTCTGTGTTAAACAGCATGCCTTTTTTGCACTCGCGCTCTGCTTCTGCCCGCAAGTGGAGGCCGCGCTTGAGTAGCAGAGATCTGTTCGTCCTCATTTGTTCACCGCTCTGAACTGCCTGACTTCCTTGAAGAGACTCCCCTTGGCCCATTGGCACCAGCGTGTGCAGGTACTTTTGAGCACAAGGCTCCACTCTTCGTAGGGCTCGGACGTCCTTCTAGTTAGGTGGCCTCTGAAGGCGGACTGGGTCTAACGATTCCTTGCACTGCCTGTTTTCCTCCCCATCTAGGTGGTCTGCATATTTCATGCTTCGAACTCTTTAGACCCTTTGGTAATTGTATATATATTGTATTTGATTGTGATGTGTTGGTTTACTTGAGTTTTACCGTGATTCTTTACTATAGTCAATGTTACAGAGGCCTTGTAATAAATGTGTCTATATTTTTAATATAACGCCTGCTTGGAGAAATTTGTAAGCGTCCTTGCTTTGTGTGCTCATTGCGGGCTTTCAGTCACCCTCACCCCTCTTGAGACCTAGTCTTCACCGCAGTGATCGCTACCTTGATTGGTCTGGCTTCTCCAGAGGTTACCCTGTTCCAAGAAACTAGGCTGGCCTTCTGAACCTCTGCCCCTCCAGGACAGAGTTCAGAAATCCATCTTAACAGTCACGTAAACTGAATCTGTATAAATGGTAACTGCACAAGCTTTTTTGCTGTGTGCAACGCCTCAATTAGCGCTACTAGCTCTGCTGCCTGTGCCGAAAAGTGTGGTGGTAATCTCTTTTGTACTATTGTTTCATATTCCCCATCTTCCATTCTTACCACTGCTGCCCCTACATGTTTTTCCACTGTCTCTGTGTTTATTGACTCTGATCCGTCCACAAAGTATACCTCCCCTTCCTCAAGGGCGTTCCCGTTTGATTTGGGCATATCATCATCCTCTCCTATGTCTGTAGCACAGTCATGGCTTTGCAAATCTTCTGCGGTGCACTCTTCAGTAAGGAAGGTGGCTGGGTTTACTGTCTTACATCGTACTATGTATATGGTTGCACTGGACAGAATGATCTCATAGGCTGTGGCTCTTTGTGGTGTCAGTGTTGATTTTGCTCTTTCAAGTATGGCAAACAGTGAGTGCTCAATGAACAGGGATACTGAGCATCCCAGTACAATGGTGGTGCTTTTCTCAATCGCGAACGCGGCGACTGCGAGAGCTTGTTCGCATGCGAAGTGTCCTTGCATTACCGCGTCAAGTGTTCCGCTGTAGTATGCTAGAGGCTTGTGTCCTAGTGATGTTTTTTTGTGTTAACACCGCTATCATCAGTGTTCCATTACAGTGTGAGAATAAATAAAACTCACGGTCATAATCAGGTGTCGCTAAAACTGGTGCTGTTGAAATTAACTCTTTGAGTGCGTCAAAAGCTGTGCTCATTTCTGAGGTCCACACTAATGTTGTGTTTTCTCTCTCTGCCTCTTTTAGTGCATGCAACAAGGGTTTTGTGTATGTTGCATAGTCTAATATCCAAGCACGACAGTAATTGCACATGCCCAAAAACATTTGAATTTCCTTTACTGTATTTGGTTTGCTTACTGCGTGCACTGCCGCTGCTCTGTCTGGTATTATTCGCTTACCATCTTTTTATATGAACTGTCCCAAATACAACACTTCAGTTAGGCAGTACTGTATTTTTTGTTTATCTACCTTGTACCCCTTGTGGGCTAGCAGTGTGAGCAAGTTTATTGAATCATGTCTGCACTCTTCCTCATTCTCTCCACAAATTAGTAAATCATCTACATAATGAATAATCATACTCTTTGTGTCAATGTTCCCCAGGTCTTCATGCAATATTCTGTTGAAAATACTTGGGCTTTCACAATATCCTTGGGGCAGTCTGCAATGCTCATACCTCTTTCCCCCCAGTGTGAATGCTATTAGATATTGGGACTCTGGGTCCAGTGGTACTGCGAAAAAATCCGTTTTTCAAGTCTGCCACTGTGAATCATGTCACCGTCTTTGAGATGCTACACAAAATGGACGCAGGGTTCGGGACAAGTGGAAATTCTTTTTGTATGACGTCATTAAGAGGCCTTCGGTCCTGTATCATCCGCCAAGCCCCGCCCTTCGCTTTTTTAATCGGGTAAATGCAAGTTGCAAGTGTTACATGGTGAGTGAGTTTGAGGGTACAATGATCCCTTGCTCTAATAGGGCTTGTATCCTTTCTTTTATGCCCTCCTCTGCCTCTCTGGATAGTGGGTACTGCTTTACATAGGGTAGTATTGTGCCGGGTTTAAGCTTGATCTTAACGGGGGTCACTCCCTGTAGTAGGCCAACGTCATGGGGCCCTGTGGTCCATAGGATTGACGGTACCTGTTGCATATCCTTGTCAAAGAATGACAGTGGCCATGAGGGGTGTTGCCACTTGCCTCTGCTGGATCATTATTTCAAATGGGATGGAAATTTCCATTATTATTTCTCCATCAGTGTCCTTGTCGGTGAACAGCTCCTCATCTGATATGTCGCACAGCGCTATATTGGGGTCTATACACAACACTGTCCGCCACTCACACCCATGCATGTCCATTCCTATTACCGCAATTCTTCGCGCGGATACTTGCATACCGTGCAGGTCTATAGACACAATCGACCTTCGAACCACTTCTGGGGTGACCATGGGGCGGAATACAAATTCTGATGGTGCCCGCCACTCTTAGCATGTTATCTCTGGCACTACTCTTGCCAGCACCTGTATCCCTTGCACAAAGATGTCTGGGTCAACAGGTATCCCGCGTGCTGTCGTCTCATTTGCTTGTGTTTGTATAAGCAACATGGCTCTCATGGTACGTATCCCTGGTGTTGAACACACTATGCCTCTTTCTGTGAAGGATATTGTCATACTGAGCTTGTTGAGGAGGTCCCTCCCAAACAAGTTTGTGTGAGTTTTCATAGTACAGCAGGGGTGCTCGTACTGTTTTCCCTCCCACCGTTACATTCAAATCTTCAGTGTATGGAACCACGACCACCGCCCCAGAAAATCCCTGCGTCTTCATTTTTCTATTCGAAAGCGGAAACCGGCCTTCTTTTAGACACGAGTCCACCATAAAGATGAATTGTTTCCTATCTCCGCCCCCACCAGTGGTTCCTCATCTGCGTGAAGGGCCGTTGACAGAACTGGACACGCAAGTGCTTTCTGTGGGCTGTCCTATGCTGGGTGTCTCATTGTATCATGGTTGTTGAAAACATTATCCCCAGCTGCTGCTGTCCCTCGGAAGGGTGCCAGCGCTCCATTCGCTGTGGTGGCAAATGGATTACCGCGTGCATGTGTCATATTGTTCTGTGATTGTGGGTGTTGCTGTGCACCTTGCAGGGGTGCTCTTTGTTCATATGTGTACCGGGGATCTGCTTGTTCTTCGCGTTTAAATCCACCAATAGGCAAGCCATTTGGGCTGCCGGGTTGGGGGTGACCGTACTGGTGTTCATTTTGGTAGGGTATCCTAGGGCGACTACGAAACTCTCTGGAGAAGTGACCTCACCTCCCACAGTTCCAACATGTTCCTTGCCCTCCTCCTCTAGGCCCTTGTCCTCTGTATCCCCCTCTCGACCTCCTGTACCCACCTCTTACTCCTCTTCTGCCCCTTCCTTGCCATTGTGGCCCTCCATACTGCTCCTCGCCGGCCCATTGCTCTTGTCTGTTTTCTGCCCAATTTGCTGCCATTCTTGCCTGTATTGCTATTGGCCCCTCCTCCCTTTCTACCAGTCGCTCCGCAGGGAGGGCGGCAGCTACTGCTGCGACCTTTATCAATTTTGTTTGTACTAATTTTGATTCGTCCGCCAACCTTTTCTGCACTATCTCCTTTCCCTCCCTTTGATCCTCCTACAGTGGTGTACTATGATGCTCTGTGTCTCGGGCCAGCCCATGGCGTCTATCCTGGCAATTTTATCGAGCTTCTTCTGCACATCCTTTGGGAGTCCTCTCTTGATTATGAAGTAAAAAAGGGAGATAGAGTGGTCCCAAGCCGTGCCTGTCTCCGCTCTACACACGTGTCCTGTACCCGAAGAATGTAAGCTGACGCATCTTCATCCTCCCCCATAGTGCACTGCATAACTGACTGTAAATCGGGGGTGTCAGGGAATGTTTCCCTCAGTGCATCCCATACTCGGGCCCTCACAGTGTTGAACCATGCCCCATCATGTCGGTCACAGTCTAGCGTGACCCTAGGGAATCCCACTTTCGCCTGCACACTATTTGCTTGGTCGCCTACTGCAGAGACCAATAAACTCTTAACATCTCCGATTGCTAAGGGGACCCAAGTTGTGTTATTCTCAAAAGCATATATCCATCTGAGAGTGGAGGCATTGTCTTTAATAAGTTTGCTTTATCCATTTGCGCCCATGGGAAATAATGTGGTCTTCCCTCCCTTTTGTGTATCAATGGCATCTGGAGTTTACTCTTCCCTCTTCCCATACTTACTTTTAGTCCTTTTTTTCATGTTACTTTGCCATTTCCAGTCCTGCTTCTTAATCTCCCCTGCCACCCCTCCTCAATTCCTTCTTTGCCTGGTGATGAGGCCATGAACAGGGATGCTCCCCCTGACACCCCGCCTACCACCTCGTCTGCTTTGTTTCCTTCCTCATCCTCCTCTACATCACTCCAATATTCTTCCTCTCTTTCAGATAGCATACCCTCTTGCTCTGTACTCACCTGTAATCCTTCCTGATCTACCTGTATTATTCTAGCTGGGATGTCATTCATTCTGAATAGAATCTCCCCCTTTTCCCATTTTCCCCCCACTGCATTTGCTGATGTGTCAGGTATTTGGGGCGACGGTGTTCGCTCACCCCTTGTATAAGTGTAGTTTGTTCACATAGACCCCTAAGTCGCGTTAATTCTGTTTGTGTCATACTTAATCATGTTTCCAGATCTTGTGTTAGCGGTCCTATATATGTCAGAGGGGTACACATCTGCCCAAACGAGCCTTTTGGGTCATACGGGGATGGGGCTGTTGCTTGCGGCACTGGGTGTCTTTGGTTTTGCTACATATGTGGGGTCGCTATATCCTTCTGCAGGTTTCGTTAACATTGGGTATAGTCGCCCATGCTTTATTGGTTTTTCCTTACTCTCTCCTTCTCTCTTACTGTTAGTTGTTGCCTGGGGAGACGTACCTTGGCCCTTACTCTTGCTTAGGGGTGCTTCTTCAAATAGTCTCCACAAGTCCAATACCATGTTTCTGTTTTGGAGCTGTTTGCCCTTATACTTAATAAACAAATATGTTGCTACCATGTCTAGTATTGATTTATCAAAAGACCCACCTTCGGTCCATACTGGGGCACACCTTCCCCTTTTATTTTAGTGCACCACTGTTCGTGATAATTTTGAATCTTTTCGCTGTACCCTGGTAAGCTTTGACATATGTGCATGAGGGGTGTTTTTGCCCCATTGTGCCTTAATTATTACCTCTCGTATATGTATGCCAATACGAATGATCTAATATAAACTCCAACCAGGCCCAAAAAAGACAATAACCTTTTTTCACCAAAATGATTGCGATACTGTTCTCCACAATACCTTTTCTTAAAGTTCAATTATTTCACATGTTAATTACAAGACCATATTTAAACAGAATATTGGGCACGTGACATACAACACTTAATCAGACAGACGCACCACAGATCATTCTGCATGAAACAAATACTTTACACATAAACCATAAAACATAGACACTGCCTGCCTAGGGGCCCCTATCTCCCTGTATCTCTGTTTCTTCCCAGACCCCCGTCCCTATCCTGGCCCCTTGCGGACCACCCTCTATGATACATGAAATGGAGAAGGAAAAAAGAAAAAGCATTTCTAAAAACTATTCTGAGTCTTTTCTTTACACAAGACTCCTACTTTGCTTACTTTGGCATCACTTAATCCCTGTACTAGTCGATAGTACTACGCAGCGCCGCCTTCTACCCCCTCGAGGAGCTAGGGTCCCGTACCTCTGTTCACCTCTTATCCTCTTTGTACACTCCTAATGGCCATATGCGAAAGAAAAAAAGGCATATATAAAAAAGAATGCGCCCTGTTACAAAAGTCCCTATTTCTCTCCCCAATCTATATTCTCCACACCCCTCAATCTGACTCCCTTCCCTCTCTCCCATCTCACCTTCTTTTAGGGTCTCCCGCACTTCATGCTCACGTGTCCGTCTTGATCCGAGAGCCCCCGGACCCGGTCTGTCAAGGTGCCGCTCCGCACTCAATGGCCACACCCGGCTCCGGCGAGCGGTACAGATGGGTATTTGCAAAGCCGGGACCCATGGAACCTTCTGGCCTAATGTGCGCACGTCTAAGGGTAGCGGTTCCTGTAGGTGGGCAGCCTTGACGGGGCGCACCCTGGATCTCGCTGCTGTGGCCGGGGGACCTCTCGTGCCAAAATGGACAAAAGAACGCTATCGCATCGTGGTCACCAAATGAAAGCTGGCATTCCCCACAAATATGATAAAATAACCAAATAAGAGACACTAATGGACACAACCCAGTAGGGAATGAGACCAGGACCAAGTGCAGGTGAGGTAAAAGACAAGTCTTTATATAAAGTAAAATGGGGCACGCAGTGGACTCTGCTTACTCCGAGAGCGCTCTGCCCAGACAACACAAAATACATGTTATATTACAAAAACACGTAATTTATGACGTGTGCTATAGGGGATACATAGAATCGCGGTCATTGGACAAAGGGGACAGGACAGTATCTATGCTTTAGGGGTGGTGCTCCTGGATTGGTTGGTGTTAAACTGGTTACTTCGTGGAGCACGCGGGTCAGCTGGGCTCATCTGGGAGGAGTGCAGGATTGGGCGATGTCCAAGTTGCAGTGATGTAGGCTATCTGACATTTGCCCTTTTGGCCACACATACCTTGAACATTATTTATACATTTCGGCATGCAATAAGTATATTACTAGACGTTTGACCTGGACAATAGAAGTGAGGGTACATGGGTCCAGTTGCCTAATCTTTTCACAATATTTCAATGTCACATTCATCAAATATCCCCTTGGATCTCATGAGAGGATGGTTTATTGTTTGTTAGCACGAGGAAAATATATAGCCACAAATGGGATTAATGCTATGGGGATGAACTGGGGTGGCACACTGACGGGGGCATTCTACTGTTCAACTGTTGCATCAAAAGGCATTGGGGTGAGGTGGCTTGTGGTCTGTTTCTTTAAAGGGGGTCTGTTGGTGCAGAGGCAGGTTTTTGGAGACAAATGGTTTTTCCAGGGCCAGGCTCTGGCCCGGTCATTCACAGGGTGGTGATGTAAATGGGAAGGCGAGAGATACAGTGTTTAGTTTGATACTTCTCGCACCCAAGCTTCCATGAGAACAGGACAGCTGCACAGAAGGCAGAGGGGAGGAGGTGGGGGGTTGGCTTGTTGACTGTACGCGAACACTGAAGGGGAGAGATGCAGTCTGGCTTCTAACGTTAAAATGTGGTCTAATATAAAATTGAGTGAGTAACTAAACAAAATGGAGTCTTGTGGCATGCATGCCATGCACTGCTATGTGTCATTCAATGGGTACCGCATACCTTAGTCAGAGGCACGTGGTCAACCACAGAATGAGCATATCATGTGCATTAAAATAGAAATGAAGTAGGGCCTGGGAGACCCTTCCTCCCATGCAAGATCCTTAAGATTGCTTTTAAATGAGCTGCAGACATTTGAACATTCTGGTGACCTGCATAGCTTTGCTTTCCTTTCTTTTTAGCTAAGCACCAGCCTATTCTCACACCAGCTAAGCATTGGAATAGGAAAAAGAGAGAATAAATCTGCAAAATGTGATCATTAAATGGTGGGGGCTGGGCAAGTGTAACAATTTCAGACAATTACAGAATATAAATAAGAGGAAACTCGACCACTGAATAAAATTACCCAATTTTCTTTCTTGATCTTCAATAATGGAGCTATTTTGATTTTTCAATTAGAAAATATTCATGACACCATTTGTAAAGAGTATTTCCTCCTGAAGATCCACGGGTATGTGGTGACACACGTGTAGAAGACTAAGAACTGAGAGGACTAAGATTCAAAAATAAAGATCTAACCAATTTAAAGAACCAAGATCCAATTAATTTGAGTTATAAATATATTCTTAAAGAAGTCTGTCAATTAAAGACTGAAATACAATCTAATCTGTATATTTTCAAAAATTAGAATTCAATTTTGCAAATCAATATTAAAGAATATCACATCAAAAACTACAATTGTTTTTTCTGTTGAATACTGTGAGAACCAAAATTGGGATTTGATAAAAATATTACCCAAGCGCTGAGTCAAGTGACAATTACAACAAACAGTGTTATCATCTCCATGTGTGTTTCAGGATTCCTTCCATTGATGCTTTGTAGAGAAGCCATTCTTGTCTACTTGTGATGCACCATATACAGAAAGTACTTTGGTTGTTGCTTTTAGGAGGGGTACATCGTGGCACACAACGTACTATAGGTGGATACCATTGGAGAGCGTGTTGTGGGATGACAAAATAAATCAAGCCAACAGAAGCAACTTTCCTCAACTTCCAACTTGCACCTTAAAGTTACATGCATGCCCCACTTGTTTCTGGAGATACTCGTTTCACAACAAATAGTATTCCTGATTTGCCTATTATGAAAGTACCAGAATGAAAAACGGCAGTCTCTAACCCTTATGTGGCTGTCATATGGTGTGCCCTCTGATAGGAGTGAGGGGATGTTTGGGGACCAGGGGTGCTCAACCAACATGTGAAATGCTCCCTAGAGGAGGTGCATTGGGGATTTCAACAGAGTCCCTACTGTTGTGCTTGACCATCATGTTGTCTGATGTCAGGGGTTATGCTTTGCCACCTGCACAGCACAGCCATGGCTGTGACAGATTAAGACGTATGGCCCACTGTTTGCCACACTAGTTTCCTCTTTTGTTCTCCTTCAAGGAGCATACTCTGATGCTTGTTAGAAGCTGATTTACATATTCTCATCCAATGTGTAACCTGCAAACTTCCCTAGACAGAAGAACACCCTATCCCTTTAGGGTATTCCTATCCCTAGGAAGGAGGTAGTGCACCTCCTATCTAAACCAGACAGAAAAGAAGTGCTATCCCTGCTTCTACAATGTTTTTAATTACAATGTGGATGAGTCAATAAAATGATTGAACCAAATCTACTATACCTCCATGTACATTCCTTGGAGGGCTATTTCTTTATCTATATAGGATGTGAGTGTCCTAGATTATGACTTTATTTACCACCTGCAGGGGTATGTGTATGTGGTGTAGACCAGATGGTTTTGTAAGGTTCAACACAAAAGACGACAACGGCACAACAACCACCCATGAGTTGTGCAGCACAAAACCCTACGTGAAGATAAAAAAGGACCTTGTTAATGGTTCTTAGAGAAGAGCCTATGGGTGTAGGTTGCTCTGTTCTCGACTGTATGTCATGGTGTGAGGTATCACCGAAAACAAGAGGAGAGACTGTCTCTCCACTAAAAAGTATTTCTTCAGTTGCTGTATCCCGTATTTCCTTAGGGGATATCACATTTGATAATGGTCGACCAGTTTCGATGAACTACTCATTGTTGTCATCTTCTTCAGGACCTTCAATTCAGTGACGTCTTGTATGGATGGTCCTGTTCATCTAGATAGGGGTGCCACGGCTTCCCGATCTTATGTCTTGACTTGTAAGGCATCGATCTGGACCTCTTAGTTATTGGGTTACTTGCTGTAGATGGTCATGCGCCATGAGTACACACTTCGTCTCAGTGTACATCGGGAGATAGTATTTTAAAATCTAGGGAAGTTTGCATGTTACACATTGGATGAGAATATGTAGATCAGCTTCTAACAAGCATCGGAGTATGCTCCTTGAAGGTGTTCATGTGTGTTATAACTATGTTGTACCTAACACTTTACAATAACTTGTCTCTTACAACCAGATTCCCTGATTGTTATGTTCCTCTTTTATTTAACAGCCCTCCTTCTTCTTACCAATGTCTTTGAGCATAGACCCAAGACTGGCAGATCTCCCTAGTGCCCCAAAGGAGATCTTACATTTGAACACAACGGCTGTGGAAACCAGTGGCCACACTCACTGGTACAAGCACACTGCTGCTTACATTATGTCACCAGCAGAAGAGAAACTCACTTGCGCGATTCGGAGAGACCACAAAAAATGTACCAGCGTCATTCCTTCTGCTTGACTTCCCAATTGGGGTGCAGATTTGTAAACTTTCATTCACCTCCAATGAGAAAATCAGAAGGCCAAATTATGAACGGGGCAATAGCGGCCTCAGGGAAAACCACTTGGAGAATTAACAAAACACTGGTAATGGGGAGAGTGGAGCAGGGTAAAAAACGGGCAAAGGCAGTGTATGCCTTAGAATAAATGTGTGTATTGCTTTATTGTAGAAGGCAGTGAGTGGTAGAAATTATCTGTCTGGGCTCCAGAGGCACCATTCTACCTGGGAGCCTGCCAGCTTATGAGCAGGCCTCTCAGCAAGAAATGCCACTGTTCAGAAGTGGCTCTGTAACCCTGATTCTTTAAGTTGGAGCCTAGATGCATACTGGTCACATATCCAGGAGAGGCTGTATGTTACATGGGGAGACCAGCAGTCCCATAGTTGGGTACTCGATTTTCATGGAGTTAACCCATCCTGACATCTGATTGATATTCTCTAGAGTTAACCGCACCCATCCTGTTAAAGTAGCTAAGTGTTGAACTTCACTGACGACTTCTGTGTGTTCGGTTGATCCTTTCAAACATAAGGTTGATATTGTTCAGAGTGTAGCATGTGTGTTGGTGGGTAGTGGATGACTGCTGTATTGTACATTAAGCACTTTACTGTGATGATTTATAGTCAACAGGAAAAAATGTGTAATGTTTAACTAGCAATCACACACCAGTTGGGGGACACACATGGTCAGTAACGGCCCTTCAGCCTGAGCCTTGCCTCGGCAAGGGGTGGGGGCTGTTACAGGACATGTACGCACCCCCTACTCGGACATGATAGCTATTCACAGCCCGAGTAAAAAAAATATATACTCAGGCGATGGGCTCCATGCTTATTGCGCGAGCCCAATCTCTGGAGAGGGGTGGGGGGGTAAAGATGGCCAGGCCATGGGAAAAGGGACTTTTTCCCGATTCCATTTCCAGGGCGGCTACTGCGGGTGGGTGGAGCACCAGGATCAGCGTGCAAAGCTCCGGTCGAGGGTGGGAAAAGGGAGCTGTATCTCTTTGGGTGGGTGGGGGGTTGGGGTAAAGATGGGCCGTGCCATGGGAAAAGGGTCTTATTCCTGATTCCATTTCCATGGCGGCTGCTGCGGGTGGGAGGAGTGCCGGGATCAGTGTGCAAAGCTCCAGTCCAGCAAGTAAGTGGGGAGGGAGTAGGGTGGGAAAAGGGAGCTGGATCTCTTTGAGTCTGCAGGTAGAGGGGGTATGTAGGGAGGCAACAGTAGGAGAGGCTCCCTGTTCCCTCCCCACAAAGGGCCTTCTGGTGGCTGGAAAGAGCAGGTACTGTATTCTCACCTACTCTTCCAGCCACCTGATTGGCTGTTCACCCTTCCCCGTGTGCGAATAGTATAAAATAATGGGCAATCATTGTTGGGAGGGATTGTGAGCCCACATGTCTTGCAACTGGTCATAGCTCTAGTAAAGGTTCTAAACTGTTGACCAACGTTGCACTATCAAAAGCAGCGCTACCTGGGCGTACATGCATCTATTTTCATCTCAAGATGTTAACATGCATTCCGGGGAAAGCATATCTGCACACATGTACAGTGGGCTCTTTCGAACGACGCAGAGACACTTAGAAACGACAGGCAATGCCCTGGATGGCAAACTCAGCTGCATGTTGACCAGGTTTTGCATCAAAAATATTGGTTCGATGTGTCGCTGAAATTGTCATTTCGGGGTGAGAAAAAGAGGGATCTGTTTTAAATGTCACTCTCAATTACCATATGAGCTTGACGCGGTTTTAAATGGATTCTGTAGCTCTGATGTGAAATAAAAGGAACCGATTTTCTTTCTCTTGTTTGAAACTCTGCTTATTTTCTTAGATTACCTGCCGATTTACTGCACAACGTTGGTGACTCAGGTGAACACCCGTGTTGCACATAAGAGCCGACTTCTTTTAACACTCTTGCACAGTCGATCCAGTTACTAGGGAACAATATGGAGAAAATAGTTTTTGCATTATGTTCAGCGAGGCGAAAACGTCAGCACGCTGACACAGTAGGCGGCTGTTCTCTCCGAGGCCATTGTATCGTAGTTAAGAGGACGCTTTCTTAAATACCGGAGTATAATTTGCATACCATTGTTAAAGAACGCAGTTTGAACGAAACAATAGCTTTTGACGTCCTCCAGGCGTCCTAACTTTGGAATATCATCTCTGCATACATCCTAATTGTTGACGACAATTTCTCTTTGAAATTCAGGTCCAAATTAGTTTAAATCATTGACGAAGAAGCTGCCCTCTACGGCAATATTAGCTTAACCAATGTCACCTTTAGTTCCAGTTCAAGGGCACTTGGTTATATTTGAATACCTTTGAATATTTTTCCAAAGCCACTTACAAATTTGCAAATGTCTGTTAAGGACCTAAAAATAAATCCTTTCCTAGCGATTTGGGAGCAGGATTAGATTAGCCTTGAGCATCTTTTGTGATCTGTATCAGAAGATGCAGACTTGAAATTGACTTGAAACCAGGGATGGGTCGGATTTAATATCGCTCATTTTGTGCTGATCAGTTAGCACTTCGTGACCTCATTCTGAGAAGGCAGCGTGCCAATGAATAATAGCAAAGTGTGAACATATTTTCTCTCTGAATCTGTGAAAAAGGACCGTGCATGCAATGTGCTCTTAAATGTATTGATTGCGGCGGTGTGTACGCACATGCTCTACTTTATGTAGCAGCCTCTTTTCTATCCTCTCGTAATGAATCTAAATTCTTCATATTTGGTAGTTCTCAATTCGGAACCCTGTGAAGTTGAGCACTATTCGCTTATAGCATAGCCACCGGCCACTCTTTGAGAAGTGATGGGCATGGACATTGTAGCCCACAATGCCTCTCTTGGATTTCCACGTGGCCCATCGGGCTCAGGCTAGCCGCAGTGCTGCTGCCAGGAGAGCACCAATGCAGGTGTGTGTGTCCGATGCAGTCCAGGAAGGCAGTTTCTCTCAACCCTTCTGTGGGGGCCGACAATGGATGAATACATGATTGGATACTCGGCTATGTTTGTAAAGCTAAGGTAACATTCCACACCTGTACAGGGCTTTGTCATTCTGCCATCTCCAATATTCCCAAGCTGGCTGTCTCTGCGGAACAAAAATATTCTGCTCTGCGCTGCTTTACTCTGCCTTTAGAAATTAATAATACATTGTTTTCGCAGCTTGGCAAAACACGTCACATAGGTATACGTTTTTAACACTTTATTTCTTTTCAGGATGAGATTGCCATAATAACGTCTATGGGAGATGTGACAAATCCACAGATGACGTCCGTCTCCCCTAGGGGCAACCCCTTCTCATGAGGACAGTGTAAGGAAGGCATGGCATCAAACAGTAAGACAGACACAAATGATCACAGTTCAAGGGTGTTTATTGAACTTCAGTTGGGTTTGAAAACGTCTATTGAATCCTGAATCTATAGATCGGAGCAAGCTATGACCATCAAATAATAACACAGGTCGAGTCTGTCAAAATAAAAGAGCCTATACTAACAAACCTATTGCCAATCCTTACTTCTAAATACAAATAGTGTGGGAAACAATGTTATGCAAAAGAAAAGTGTTCAAGAAATGATATGTCAGGATATTCAAGCCGTTAGCTTCCCTTCCCCACGTTTTCAGCATGGGATAAGGCGGCACACTCAAGCTTAGCTCACTCATTGGCTTCTCTAGCACGAGGATACAGTTCAAAACCTCAACATCAGGGCCTTCTCGTGCCAAAGTTGGTTTGCCGGCCACAGTCTCTTATATCAGAGGGCCTGATGCAACATGACAAGCATTAAAGTTGCCTTTCTTCTCAGGATTTCACATGTACAACTTCTTGGGTGATTTTCGATTCACTCCGGGTCCCCGTCTGCCGGGCTCAGACCCACTTTAATCCAAAGCTTCCAATTGATCTCCATCTGCCATATCCTATGAGTACTTGGACGTAGGAGAAACCACCCACTCAAAGTTTTCCAAGTTGATACTGAGACAAAGGAGAGGCGCAGAGCCATGCAGGTGGCCCGCAGAACCAAAGTAAGCATTCTAGCTACATCCGGGGAGGTTCGAAGCAACCAGTCAATAAAAGAGAAGCGGGACAATCAATGTTGTCAGAGCTGCCCTGGAGGGACTGGGAGATTTGAAGTTGCCAGGAGAGTGCAGACCGGGAGGCTTATTCAAAGGCAGAGGCGTCCCAGGAAGATCTACCGTGGGCGGACCGAAGAAGGCGTAGAAGAAACAGGCAGCCAGCCTATCGAAGAAGCTGATATGGGTGTTCAGCTGAAGACGCGCAGCCCGGGAGCAGGGGGATGCTGCAGAGCCACTGCAGTCCCTTGAAAAGCCGTGGAAGACCTGAACGTGGGGGCGGAGAAGATGACAAACGACTGAAGGATGCTGGCAAGCACCCTACAGAGCTCCGAGTGACCAGGGAAGTGTGTGGGGTGTCCCCGAAGGGCAGAACATTTAAAGAAGACTGGTCTATGAGCAACTTCCTAAGCCATCTTCCTCATGGCAGTACTTGGCAGGTTAGTGCACCTGGTCCGCTAAAACTTAGCGAAGCAAACAAAGCCCAGGTCTGGGACCTGCACCCTCAGGAGAGCTAAATATTAAGCCATCTTCTTCGTCGGTCTGCCTGAGCAGGAGAAGTGAAACATCCAGGTCTGGTACTCACTCCCACTGAACTGTGTATACCTTGGAGAAAAGGCAGGGGAAGAGAGTCATTCCCTCTGTTCTGCGCCTTTCTAAAATCAAACCTAAAGAACGGGAAGGGAGTCATTCCCCTGATACGGGGAAGTGTAACAAGAAGCTTGAGAAAAGCGAGGGTAATCCCTCTGGTAGTGTGAATTGTAGAGAAAATTGGAAGATTGACCAGGGGAAGAGAGTAATTCCCCCTGAAGTGGTGAAAGTTGTGAGGAAGACCAGGGCAAGGGAGTAATTCCGCTGGGAGTCTTGCAAAAGCATAAGAACACTTGAAAAGGATAGGGGTAGGGAATCTTCTCCTCCGGCCCACTCCCCAGACATTGTAAAACCTGAAGAAAGCCAAGAGAGCGGGCTCAGGGAAGAGAAACATAAGCCCTGGTGCTGTGTACTGTGGAGCCAAGAGAAATCAGGGTAAGGAACCCTTAAATCACCTGGTATTGCACATCCTGAAGCAAATCCTAGCAAGGGCTGGGAAAGGGAGCCATTCCCCTAGCGCTGTGAAAGTTTTCAGCACAAGAGACCTGGAGAAGAGTGACATTCTCCAGCAACACAATAGTGAGGAAAATCTAAGCAATAAGGAATGATGTTTGAGTTGGAGCTTTGAGTTTGTATTGATACCTTTACAGCATCTCAAGCTGGAACTCTGTGTTGCGTCCTGAAAAGGAACTGAGACTTGGAGAAGGGAGTAATTTTCACAGATGCAGTTCCTACCTGTCAACTGGAACTATAACCCAGTGTCCAGAAGAAGGGAGTCATTCTCACAGATGCAGTTCCTACCTGCCAACTGGAACTATAATGCAGTGTCCAGAAGGGGGTCATTCTCACAGATGCAGTTCCTACCTGCCAACTGGAACTATAACCCAGTGTCCAGAAGAAGGGAGTCATTCTCACAGATGCAGTTCCCAACTGCCAACTGGAACTATAACCCAGTGCCCAGAAGAAGGGAGTCATCCTCACAGATGCAGTTCCTACCTGTCAACTGGAACTATAACCCAGTGTCCAGAAGAAGGCAGTCATTCTCACAGATGCAGTTCCCACTTGCCAATTGGAACTATAGTCCAGTGTCCATAAGAAGGGAGTCATTCTCTCAAGCGTAGTTCCCACCTGCCAACTGGAACTATAATCCAGTGTCCAGAAGAAGGGAGTCATTCTCACAGATGCAGTTCCTACCTGCCAACTGGAACTATGACCCAGTGTCCAGAAGAAGGGAGTCATTCTCACAGATGCAGTTCCTACCTGCCAACTGGAACTATAATGCAGTGTCCAGAAGGGGGTCATTCTCACAGATGCAGTTCCTACCTGCCAACTGGAACTATAACCCAGTGTCCAGAAGAAGGGAGTCATTCTCACAGATGCAGTTCCCAACTGCCAACTGGAACTATAACCCAGTGTCCAGAAGAAGGGAGTCATTCTCACAGATGCAGTTCCCACCTGGCAATTGGAACTATAGTCCAGTGTCCATAAGAAGGGAGTCATTCTCTCAAGCGTAGTTCCCACCTGCCAACTGGAACTATAATCCAGTGTCCAGAAGAAGGGAGTCATTCTCACAGATGCAGTTCCTACCTGCCAACTGGAACTATGACCCAGTGTCCAGAAGAAGGGAGTCATTCTCACAGATGCAGTTCCTACCTGCCAACTGGAACTATAACCCAGTGTCCAGAAGAAGGGAGTCATTCTCACAGATGCAGTTCCCACCTGGCAATTGGAACTATAGTCCAGTGTCCATAAGAAGGGAGTCATTCTCTCAAGCGTAGTTCCTACCTGCCAACTGGAACTATGACCCAGTGTCCAGAAGAAGGGAGTCATTCTTCTGGACCAAGAAGACCCAGTATTTCTTTAGTTTAGTTAATAGTGTAACGGACAGAAGGAGGCATTTTGACACACGACAGTGGACCCTTTTTCATTTACTTGGACATTCTGACAGAATTATTATTTATTTGAGGCAGTGCGAAGGCATCGGGAAGCAAGACACAGACAACAGATTCAAAGTTCAAATAAAAAGTATTTATTAACTTAAATGTCAGGATGGTGTAGGGCCTAACTTGCTCTATACTAAGGTGGGATTTCCCTTCCTAAAGAAACTAAGGATAGTCTGAGTCAGTAAGTTCAACTTAAAAGTCTGTCTGTATGTATGTAAAGTGTTTCTGCCCTTAATTTGTAATGTATGAGGAACACCTGTGGGACTGTATGATTAAACAACTACCTGCAGGTAAACATGAGAATGGGGGCACACCTTACTGCGCACATGCACGTGTATGTGAATCCGGGGATATTGTTCTTGACCATATGAACACCAACGTGGGCCTTATGAGAACGTAATAGAGTTGGCTCCCGGAACCCCTTTACCTGAAAAGGGATGATACACATGTCCCTGTCCCTGACAGGTATACATTAAAATGCTCAGAGCAAATAAATAATATCCAGTTGCACCATTTGTCTTTATCCACCCTGAAACAGGGTAACCTTTATAGATGCATATTAAATATATAAATACTTTTCATTGTATAACAGTTAATACAAAGAAGTGTCCTAATGGATCCAATTACTGTGTTACATACATAGACTTCATTACATTTTTTCCCAGACTGTGCAATACATTACATTGTCCCGGGAGGATAGCTCAGCGGCAACATGCTCGCCTTGGAAGCAAGACGACACGAAGCAACACAGGTCCGATCCCCGGGTCCGTGCTTAGAATCCTCTGGGTATTTAACCACGTTATAAATAGCCAACTAAGACAAAAACAATTACGCGGCTAAAAACCTAACCATTCCTGTAACAGCGCCTTGATGCACGCGCGCTGCATGAGCGCTTTAAAAATGCAAAAACAAAATAGGTACAGTACAGCAGCACTTTGGTTGCATAGACTCGATGAAAGTCCTTGAGACCTGATCCCACCCAGTTTAAACCTTGTGCAGTGTTCACGAGGATGGCCCACCAGCAGCTGAAGGGGCTACTTGAAATAGGTAGCAACAAGCTTCTAGCACATTCCAGCATATACCTAGGTCGGACAACCCTGATATCAACATTGTGGGTATAGACTATGAATTCAATAAGCTCTCGTAGGCATCACAACATATGCAACAGTGTCTTAGCAAACCAGATTTCTATAGGACAGAAACCCCAATATTAAAGGTCAAAGAGACAGTGTGTTTCTTCTGCAATATTTAAACCTGCATTTCTGATAATGCGTCAGTAACCCTATAGGTAGCTGCAGTCTACCACACACGAACATTAATGTCACACATAGACACCCTAAATTCAAACATGTATGGGCAGTAGGTATTATATTTGGGTGCCTCCCAGCGTTCTTTACACATCTCACTGTATTCCCGTAGGCCACTACACTATGCCACGGTCGCAGTGAATTTGCTTAGAGAAAGCGTACCAAAATCATCCGAATCCGGGACACACTGGTTTGGAATGAGTGAGGAGGGAGGAAACCAGAAAAGCGGGAACCATTCAAACAGTAAAGCGCATCGACACAATGCAACCTCGGGGGAATTTGCAATGTCGGCTCTAATCGTGCAGCAGCAAGCAGAGGCAGGACCTCCCCACATGGGACAACCCTACTTTTGTTCTTGCTTTATTTTTCTTTTTACTCTGAGACCCAAAACAGCCAAACTTGACCCAAACCCAATAATGTTCTCTTCGCCTACCCAAACACCACAGTGGCCGCATTGACACAGACCTGTGGTGCTAAACTGTGAAATAAACGAGGTAAGATACCCTAAGCCTTCCTGTAGTCTGTGAAGGGAGCTGAGGCACCTGTGTGTAAAAGCATAGCCATCAATCTTACGGCTATCCGTGTCTTCCTAATATAATACCAACCTATGCGGACACCAATATCCATACGAGCCCTTATGCTGAGGAGTCTTGGAAAACCACGGGAGCCTGAGCTCTGATTTTCATAAAAACCCAAGCAGGTCGGTGTTCCCAGTAAAAAACCTGTGTCTCCCTCCTCTTAGGTATGGGAAATGACACTGCTCTGAGCGGGCTTTGTTCTTACATTCAGAATAATGCTTTTATTTCACAGGAGGCCCTGGACACGGCCACAAGGAAAGCCAGTGTAAAACGTGATTACACACCGCTGCTAGATAGTGCCCCGAATATAAATATGTCCTGAACCAAAAGTTTGTTTTATTTCTTTTTTTTCCTTCACTCCGCCCTCGGGTGAGGTCAATAGCCAAACGCACTCCCAAACCAAAATGGCATGAAGCGCCTACACTTCAACAGAAATGCGGAACTAACAGTATTAAACAAACTTTGATTACCTTCAGCTGGGGAATGGATCTAATTACCCCAGGGCTTACTGCACCCTTTTCTTATTTCTGCTGACCACTCGGCAGTCCTAAATTGGCAAAATTCACCAACTGCCATGGACTGTCAGGGGCTGGGAAACCTGCCAAAGCCGGCAAACACTGATTCTGTTAGTGATCACCTTACCTGCAATGGGAAAGCAGCCACAATACAGACTGAAAAGGCCTGCCAGGAAGAGCCAGGATCTACCTGAGGGTGAGGTCAGACTTCAGCCCTGTGTAGGGTGGGAACCAGCTTTACTCGCGCTACTTTGTGGCCTGGGTTAACATTTAAACCAGGAATTTTGTGGAGAGTGATATGTGTCCAAAACCTATACCTCCCCTTACAACTGAAACTAACCAATGTGAAGGGATGTCAGCAACCAAAGTACCAGTGTTTAAATAAAAGTTCTGAGCTGCTTCCAGCTCCAGGCTTACTCCTGGCTCCCTTCCCCAAGTTCAACACAGTTCCACAAAATGGTCTCCGGGTTCCCTTCCCCAAGGTCAGCACAGTCATTTAAGGTTTAGATTCACAGTCTTATCAACTTGTTTAGTTTGCCTTTTCTTTCCATCACTTGAACAATGTAGGCCGACCAGCTTCAGCCTCTTGACTTCTCTTGGTTTACTCCAAGGGAGGGTTCCTCAGTCTAGGCGCAGTTGTCGGACCACACGGTCCACCGATCACGGGTCACGCAACCGATAACCCTTGGCACACAACAGTTCATTCTTTCACATCGGACTTCCTTGACAACAAAGGTTTCCTGCTATAAGTCCACTTATAATTCTGGTTCACTTTACTGGGTTCTTGCCTGTATCAACATGTGACTCTCACATACTTTGTTTCGTGGTGTTTCTCCTGGTTACCACCTTGCTTTCACACTGTTCAATAGTGTTTTGTTTTTCCCCTCTTTTCAGTTTGCTTGCAAATGCTGTTCTTTAAATTCCTCTCGTTAGCAAATGCATTTCACTTTCAATTTAATGTATGTGATATACTCCTATTCTTTTCTTACATTCAGCATTCAAAACGTATTCAGTGCTTTTCAACTTGTTCGGTATTCAATAGTTCATATTTGGTCATCCAAACCATTTAGCAGTATTCAAACTCATTACTTGCTTGGCACTTGTCCTGCATTTGCTGCAACCCACACCATGCCTCTGCAGTGCCCCGGTCCGAGTGAACTTTCTGTTGGTGTTCACTACTCTTAGTTGCCCCTTCCTCGTGCCAGTATTATAATGGTCTGAATGAGGAAAAATGAGGGGCAATGGTTTACAACCTCCTATGAAGGCAGTGGGGGAGGGTAAGGTTGGTTCTCACTAGAAAAGAGGGGATACCATGTCTCTCTTGCAGATATCCTTTCCCCAATCGCCAAGGACCCTCACCAGGGTGATCTCTCTCGCATCTCCATCCCCAGAGTTAGGATCCAAAAGCGATGGCCTTTCCCTGGCCACCTGAGAAGAGGATCCAATGGCAGTAGGTGTGAGGATACCCTTGGGTTTCTCACAGCAGAGAAACCCTTCTTAGAGTTAGGGAGATATAAGTTTCCATCATGCCGCCTGTGTGTCCGTCTCCTCCTTCTGCACCCTTACAGATTCTAGGGGTTTACCTACAACTTAAAAGGGTGTTGCCTTTTGAAATCATCCAAGTAAAATGTGTCCGTATGGGATGACCCATGGCGTGTCCCGGTATTTAGTCTACTAGTGGTATGGATCCCCCCCCCCAGCCTGGATCTGAGACCTTCCTTCTGTGCACGAGGAATGTCCCCTAGCAGCCTGTATGTTACCTTTACTCTGATGAGACGGCAATGGGGATTAACAGCTATGGAATCTGCCAGTTCCTATCTCGAAAGTGTTTTTCATTTAAAAGATATTTGTTCTTGAAATTATGTAATCTTCCATGTCCCTTAGGTGCCATAGGTTCCTTGCATACATTGGCCCTCATAACGACCCTGGCGGTCTGGGAAGTACCGTACCAGTAAGCATGCTGGTACCGTACTTCCCAGACTGCCATACTACAGGCTCTCCTCGCGGGAACCATTTCACCCGCCAGGTTCTTCCTGGCGGGTGTAACGGCACCCGCGAGCAGAGCTCGTCTGATGCACCGGCACTATTCTGAATGGTGCCGGTGCATCTGACGTCCCCATCCCCATTCAGCCCTTTGGGGCAGAATGGGGAGGCCCTTGATTCCGGCACCGGAAAATGGACAATTACCGGGTCCGCCGAACTCTGCATTCACGGGTGCCGGAAAAAATGCAACTCCTGCGGCAGCCGTGCTGTTTTTAACGGCACGGCTACCGCCAGAGTTGTAATGAGGGCCATTGTCTCCCATACCACACTCATGATATAGACATTGGCATATATGACAGGTGTCTTGTTTTCATTGCTCATTTTTTATGTCCACTTTGTGTTTTTGAAGTTTATACATAGTTTGTGGTTTGAAAGCCCTCCCGTTGTGGTCCATCTTAGAATTTGCCTAGGCGGTCTTGGGCTGAAGTTTGGACTTCTCATACTCTTGGAAAATTGTGCTCTTGCATGTACTTGCTGGCCAGGCGAGCCTGCAGCGACACCTTTGTTGAGAAAATGCACATGGAAAATGGGGACAAGCAAGCATGCCTTCACTAAAAAGATTCTTGTAGTGCTACAAAACCTATCATCTACGTCTGCCCGTCTCTTTAACTTTTCATTCTGCTATGGAACCATTGGCAGCAACAATTTACGGACATGAGGGACTTGAGGAGCTGCCCTTCTCTCAATACTTATGTAAAATCACTGCTTTGTAAGGATGATGCTCACCCTCGATTTGAATCATTGGGGGATTTTGTTAAGAGTTTATATCGCATGGACTAAAACTGTGTTTGATCCATCATATTTCTAAACACAGCTCTATGAACCAATAATCCGGATATTATATTGGTTAGAAACAGTTTCACCTTCCTGCATATTAAGGTATCAAAGAGCAAGATACTTTTAATCTCAGAAAAAGTCCCTCTTGATTAAAATAGATGGACTACATTACACTTTAGGTTGCGAGTTAACTTTATAGTATAAAGAATACTGTTATCCTGTCTACTTCATGCCATTGGTGTGATATTCCCACCGCACAAAAACAAGATATTGCTTAAATCTGTAGAGGACGTTTTTAAATCGTTCTTTTGGTTTGGTGTTGGGAAAATCGTGGCCCCTTCTCCATCTTCTTTAGGGATGAAGCCAGAGGGAGGTTTGGTTTTCTCTTTGTTTGGAAGTACCAGGTTAATGTATTCTCTGTGTGTCCCCAATGCTTGAAGTTCACGGTTAATGTCCATGTTGGGTGGATAGCGGTAGACTTTAATTACCCCTAGTTTCCTTAAACGCTTTAATATCTATGGTCAAAATGCAAAGTAAAAATACCCCTCTTTGGCAGTTGTGTGTGTTGTTATTGCATGTAAGAATGCGGTAACTGATATGAGAGCGTTGCCTCATGTATGGGGGAACCTCTTTGTGGAACAACCCACGTTAAAGCCGCACTCTTTGGCCTGGGTTGGAGATAACATGTAATGTTTGGGTCGATAATCTCCTTTTGAGATTCTAAAACTGAAATATAAACTGCGGCAATCTGAAGTGGCCAGCTACATACTCACAAGAGTTGTGCACATGGGATCCCACTACTCAGACTAATACTCAATCCGCTTCTGCCTACACTTGAAGGAGGATCTCTCGCTGCTAAACCTTAAACTTTTTAGCACTCTCAAAAAGAGTTGGAAGAAGAACTTAACTAGACCATCAGATCTTGCCTCACCACTATTGGTCCCTGATCAAAATATTCTGTGTTCTACTTTTAGTTATTGCTCTTTTTTTCTCACCCATATAGTTCTTCGTTTAATAAAAACAAAGCCACTATTTTGGACCCAAAAGTGTAACCGCAAGGTGGTCGAACCGTATTGTTCCGCCATTAGGTGTCTCCCTGTCGATCAGTGGAACCCCTTGTGTGTGCACAAGCATACTCTGTGCCCAATTCAGGAGGCCTCTTGAGATGAAAGTCTGCTCACATGCACTTAGGTAGGTGTCTGTGCCAGAGAACTGGGGGACCAGAGGTTACTGCTCTTATCTGCGAGAAGAGCATCCAAAATGGAATGGGTCCTGTATACATGTATGCGATTCTAAAATGTATGTTTGATGGGGTGGGAAGCTCAGCAGGCTTCAGTACAGTAACTTCACCAACCCCTTGATTTTATTTCTTTCTCTATTGGACCAACTGCCCTACAATGCTGCCCGGAGGTAACGCCTCCAAATGCAGCACTTTTATCCCTTGGCGTGTACCACTGCACCCATCAAGAGTACTTTGTGCTTTTTTCGCATCTTTCAGCTGTTCCTGAAATAGTAAGTAGGGCAGTCAAGGCATGAGTGGCTCCCCACAAGATGGCATTCTAGGGGATTTGCAAGCGTTCTGGGAGTTGTGGTCTCTTTGTGATCCTTCTTGTTGCATTTACAAGGCTCTCGACGGGCCAGGCGCATGCCATCACCTGAGCTTGGGAGCAGTAGAAGTGTTAAAGTATCCTGACTCCTTTTCAAGAAGGTTGTCGTGGATCTGAGGACTGTGGATGATGGAACTAGCTCCAGTCTGGCCCCTGACCTAAACCAAACAAGATGGGTTATTTTGCAGAGCAGCAGATGCATTTGGGAGGACAGATTTCAGAGTAGGCGGTCACAGAGGAGCAGTGTTCAGGCAGTGCCAAGAGGAGAATTAACAGGTATTTGGTGGTATGGTTTCTGAAAGTTAAAGAAATAGTACAAAGTCAAATAGTGGCCAGTTAGTAGAGGGATTGATACAGATCCTGGAACTGTCTGCAGGGTGAGAGTGAATATCCAGCACTGACGACCAGAGCTTAAAAATCAGGAAGTGCTTAGTGTAACAAAGGATCAGAGCGGCCTGGAAGCGTAGAGAGAAGGTAAGTGTATCTGTGTGTCCGAGAGGGGTGGATGGTGGGGGAGTGAAAGAAGGTTCAGGGGCAGGGGCGTTGCTAGGGGGGGCTAAGGGGGCTATAGCCCCTGATCTTTTGGTTGTAGCCCCGGATAGAATCTCAGGAGCTACAGCCAAAAGACTAGCTAGCCCCCAGTCCCAACAGTTCTGACATCAGCTTAGCCCCGGGTCTTTTCCAGACCTAGCAACTCCCCTGTTCAGGGGTAAAACACTCCATTTGAAAGTAAATCCCTCCAACGCTGGAGAAGATGGCGACGGGCGGGGCAGGAGTTCGGGGTAAAATTGAATGGCAAATAGGCCACATCAAATCGGCCTAATACATGCTGCCTTTTTAGTATGAAGCCTCTAACGGGTGGAATTTAGACCTAAAGCTGAAAAAAACCGAGCTTTTTGTCACCTGCACAGCTTTAAACCACTGTAGCCCCTCTCACTGGCCGGATCAGTTCGGATCCTGCCCAAACCACTTTTCTACGATGCACGATTTGGGTATCGCGAGTAGACTCTGGCACCGCATGTAGCCACACTAGTGGCCACCTGAGTCTATCCTCTAAAATGGCTTAACAACCCACTACCACTAGTTTCATTACCCACAAAAATTCTCACAGGGAACACATTCATATTATCCAGACTAGATTTTGGAAATAGTATTTATCTAAGCCCAATAGGCAACCTTATGTTGCGACTTTATTTTGTTTAAAACATGGCCTAAAAGATACTAATGGGTCTGGGGAAATTCAATCATGTGGCCACAGCCTGGAACAGACTGCACTGGCTCTCAGTCGGCAAAGCGTGCCGGATCTATGTGCAGTACAGGAGGCACGTAACAAGGTCAGGCCCACAGTACTGACAAATAACAGCGTTGTATCCAGGGGAGTTGCTAGGTCTGGAAAAGACCCGGGGCTAAGTTGATGTCAGAACTGTTGGGACTGGGGGCTAGCTAGTTATTGGCTGTAGCTCCTGAGATTCTATCCGGGGCTACAACCAAAAGATCAGGGGCTATAGCCCCCTTAGCCCCCCCCTAGCAACGCCCCTGGTTGTATCCCACTGCCCAAGATCACTATGCTCTCAATACAGTACAGTGGTCGTTCCCCCTTACAAAAGGCAAAGAAATTGAAGAAGTTGCCCATAAGATCACAAAGCGAGCCTCTGCATGCCATCTTTAGGAAACCCTTGAGAACACATCTATATGGACTTCTGATGCAAACTGGATTGTTAATTCTCTCTGCAATCTATAAAGAGTGCCAGCATACTACTTTGCGGTAAACATCAGCCCTTTACAACAACACTAACAAAAACGGGCCTAATGTTGTTAGTTTTAGAATTGTGCTTTGCAACTTGTTTCTTTTTAAACTACTTTACAATCCTGCCATTTGTATTGTGCTATAACATTGTGTGTGTTATTAGAGACTGTGCTGCCCGCCAGAGGCTGCTTCCTACATTTGGAAACTGTAAGGTCAATATTGCTAAGGATAAATGAAAGAAGGCGATGGGAAGGACATGATGTTAATGGTGTTAGGCCGGGGAACTGGGAATAATGGAGCCTTCCTACTCATCAGCTGATGCTGTAACCACAACATCATCTCTCTGGAGGAAGCTGTGCGCCTTCCAGGAAACCCCTTCTCTGGTCTCCACTCGTGTGAAAAAAGACAAAGCTTTAGGTGAAAAGCAAAGGTGTGCTCAACACAATAAAGGGAATGCGAAAGCTCCTTATTAGATGTTTAGTACGACATTTCTTTTATAATTAATGGAACAATAAACCACTTGCACACCCACACACAGAAGTAACATGAGATGTGTGCGTAACATGAGACATGCAAAGAAATGGCGTCATTTGTACACTATTTTGTTACTCTAATTTCCTGCTGGTAGCTGTGACTGGTAGTGTGTGTCCAAGTCATGTTCATGTTAAGATTGAATGAATGCTTGGGAGTTTAGAAATTGCTACTAACGTTAGGAAACATGGGGGGCGGGGGGGGGTGTACGTGTGTGTGTGTACGTGTGTGTGTGTGTACGTGTGTGTGTGTGTTGAGCTTTTGTTAATCGGTAAGCATGCATGCATGCATGTATGTTAAATAAAACACTGCATTTATTGGTGGCTGAGCTGACTGAAATTAGTAGCACTGTAAAAATATAGATCATGACTTAGTAAAATCAGGTGCTTCATTGCCCAGATTTGATTGGTCCGCGTGACCACGAACTGGCTAAAACGATGTGCAATTAAAGAAGTGAAGTGTGCCTATTAAAAAAAGAAAAAATCAAAATTTTCAAAACCGGGGATGTTGGCTCTTGAAACAAAAACATTGTCACGAAGGGAATCGCACATCAACACTGTCTGATTTGTCCCTTGTCATATTTTGGGACCCTGAAGCTGTTGAGTCAGCAAAATATTTGGAACTTTGGCATCGTGGGCATTGCGTAGAGGCTGCTGGAGGGCACCGGGCAAGGAGTGCAGTGGTCTTGGGGTGTCAAGTAACAGACTGAGACATGCTGTGACGGGGCAGAGAGGCCATCGGTTTTGCATTGTACTCGGAGATGAAGTGGTGTTCAAGAAAATGCCCAGGTGCATGGTAGCAATGAACTTGTGGGTGCAGAACCCTCAAGACAAGCCCAATGTTCAATGGCGACAAATGACGACATTACAAGGAATCCCTGGGGTTTGCCTTATTTGAGTGTTTAGTTCCTAGAACCCTAAAATGTAACATTATATGTAGTTCAGAGTGTGTACTGACATTTTGATTTTGCTATCTGTGCTAGTTTCAGAAACTTAAGACATAAAAAAACCCAAGGTAAAGTTCCAACACTTTTGTAAAGGTTTGTCCATTGTTCACAGGCAAATTAACAAGGGGGGGTCCTGGGAGACTCTCTGCCAGACATTAGTCCTGGTTATAAGAGACTTACCCGTCGTCTTTAGCTCACTATCTTTCACAGAGAAGAAATATCCCAAACATATCAGTCTTTGTCCTGCCCTGGGGCAGTCCAGCACCGAAATGCTAGGCAATTCTCCTCTGAACAAGAGTACCAACAGCAACTCAATACACGTGTTTCGGTCTGGTTGGACATCATCAGTAGGGAGGAGCTGTGCCTCTGTAAGAATAGTGAGCAAGGAGTGCACGTCTGGATTCCCCTAGTAACTTAGGGTGAGACCCAAAGTTACTTAAATGTACAAATTAACAAGGGGGGTCCTGGGAGTCCAGCTACACCCTACTGATGAGGTTCAACCAGACCAAAACACGTGTCTGGGGTTGCTGTTGGTACTCTTGTTCAGAAGAGAATTGCCTAGCATTTTGGTGCTGGACTGCCCCAGGGCAGGACAAAGACTGATATGTTTGGCATATTTCTTCTCTGTGAAAGTTAGTGAGCTAAAGACTCTGGGTAAGGCTCTCGTAACCGGGACTAATGTCCGGCAGAGAGTCTCCCAGGACCCCCCTTGTTATTTGCATTGTTCACAGGGACATCATTTGTGTGTCATCAGGGATCCCAACCCCTTTCTCCTGTGGCTTCCCTGCGGCTCATATACAGGAACCAGGAAGCTCTCCCAGCTTTCTGATTCCGGTTTGTGAGCAGCAGGGAGGTGCTGAGGGTGGCCTGGAGTGACAGACCGAAGCTGGAAAAACAGGTACGAAGGTGCTTTAAAAGGAAAATCTGATCTGTATTTAGCATGGGTGAAGTGCGTGTCGGATGGGTCAGTGAGTGGTGGGAGAATGAGGAGAAATGTGATAGTGTGTGTGTTTGAATGTCCTGGATGGGTGGCTGGATGTGTGCCTGTGTAGAGAATGCAGTGAGAGTGGATGTAAGAGAAGGTGTATGAGCGAGTGTCTTGTGGGTGAATGAGAATGAATATGATAGTGTGGATGGTTTTGTGTCTGCATGGATAATGCAGTATAAGTGGACGCGAGAGAAGGTGTATGGGTCAGGGAGTGGTGGGTGAATGAGTAGGAATGTGATAGTGTGTGTTTGAATGTTCTGGGTGGGTGCATTCCTGTGTGGAGAATGCCGTGCAAGTGGACCTGAGAGGTTTATGGGTGAGTGAATGGTGGGTGAGTGAGTAGGAATTGGAGAGAGAGCGAGAGAGAGAGAGAGTGAGAGACATGGTCTGGGTGGGTGTGTGCCAGTGTGAGTGTATGTGAGAGAAGGTAGATTGGTGGGTGGGTATGAATGTGATTGTGTGTGAATGTTCTGGGCGGTGAATGCAGTGTGAATGAACGTGAGAGGAGATATATATGCTTCATTACCAGAGCGGCTGTCCTGAAACAAGGGGGCTGGTAAGCTTTGGTGTAGCAGCCTGTATTTTTCTTACTGTAGCATGACTTTTTATTAACTGAGCATCTATGATGAAGCAAGGATGATAATAGTTCTTATGGGTCTAGACTGGCTTACATTGGAACCAGTTTGGACATGTTTTCTTATTGTGACATGTCACTTTTAATGGCCAAACCAACAGGAGTATTTTCTTACATAGGAGTACTGGCATGTATTGCCATAGACAGTTTTGCGTCCCGTGCCAGTGATCCATCTATCTATATACATAAAAATGTAAATGTTCGTTTGTTCAAAATCTTAAATCTCTGAAAGTTCTTCACTGATTGCTTTGAAATTTTGACACAACGTTGCATTCGAATGGGCGCGTGTTTTTATATACCTACTATACATAGATGTCACACTTGTGACGGGTAAAAACATGTTTTTTCTGAAAAACAGCGCCATCTGTTGGACGTAAAAGCAACACATGCTATTTTACTATTCCATTTCAATGTTTCTGATTTAGAATGGCTCAAATACGTGCCGAGGAAGCAGCAGAGTGACGTGCAGCCAGACTTTAGTATGCATTGGTGCGAGCACGGCAATCGCGTTCTGCAGCTTCAAATCTGCCTGGATCTCAACAGAATGAATGCGACAGGCTGAGAGTGGCTGAAAGACGTCAACAAGAAACAGCAGATCAGCGTCAAACACGATTCTGTGCTCAGCAATCACGCGATTACAATCGCCTTGCATTCCAGTACAACCCAGCTGATGATTATAGTTTGAGCCGGCATGTTCTCATCGGCACCATGACTGAAGTGTGTCCTTAGTGCAAGCCTCTGAAATTTAATGGTAAAATGAAAGGAATATGTTGCGCCGCTGGGAAAATTTAAACTGCCTCAACTTGGAGAACCGCCAGAGCCATTAAAAACTACCCACAAGCATTGTCAAATTAAACATATTAGAAATGTGCGCTTTCTTTCTTTTCCATTTAACCATACTGATCCACAGCAACACGTGGCCGGGGACAGCTACTGATACTATAAAAAACATCTCAAAGTGATATTGAGTACGTTCTTATATGGGAATACCAGCATATGTTGGTGGAGCCAGCATGGAAATGTATGGGCAAAGCCAGCATGAAAATGTTTTTTATACTGGCCTATATTGAAGGGAACCGGCATGACAATGCATTTGGAAATGCGCTTGTGCCCTTTTGGTGACTTACATCTATTGTATTTTTTTTCATGAGTCACCCTATAAAACTGATTGCAAACTGTCTGGCTTTTTTACACAAATTTTCACAGAAAGTGTGCTGTGTAATGCACACTCTTAACCCATTATTCAAAATATGTTCTCATTGGAGGGGGAAGAATCCCCCCGACCTTCCTCAAACCCGTTTTTGTTAGTTCGGGCCCCCTTGCAATGCTCGGTCACAATCGCATACTTTTTATTTTTTTTTTTTATTTTTTTTTAAAATATTTATTTATTACATTTAAGTTAAACATAAACATACCAACAGCAGGGCCTTGAATTGGCCGCATACAACCCCTTATGAACTCCCCCCCCCGCCCCGCACCTCCCTCCCTCCCTCCCTCCCTCCCAACTTGCAAGACCATTTCGCTCCGCACCGCAAGGTCCTTTCCGCTTTATTCTACAGTGATCGTACTTTCACTCGATGAGTCCACCATCTTGGGGCTGAATAGCGTCACCGTGAGCTCCACCCATTGGAGTAGGTCGACAGAGGTGTCCAGTCTTTGCTGGCTTCGGGCGTTCTCCCAGGCCCCTGTTTCGGCCTGTGTCCATCTCCGGAGGTCTTCCCACCATGTTACTAAACACGGGGCCTGGGGGCGTTTCCAATACATGGCGATGCGTCGCTTTGCAAGAATGTACATTAGGTCTTTTAGCTTATTCAGTGGCTTGTTCTTCCGGTTCCTGGGGTATCTTCCCAGAATGCATGCTGTGGGCGTATGCACCTCCAGGGTGACGTCAGCTTCAGCCACTTTGGTTTTGATTAGTGTCCAGAAGGTTTGTATTGCGGGGCACCCCCAGAACATGTGGGTCATATCTGCGTGGGGTTCGTTACACTTGGGGCATCCCCTGCTGTTGGCATCGTTGAATCTGGAAATGATTGCCGGGTTGAGGTATGCTCTGTTTGTTATGTAAAACTGTATAAGCTGAAATCTAGCGTTTCTAGATACCTTTTTGTGGTATCTTGTAATGGATTCCCACTCAGCTTCTTCAAATTGCTGCCCCAGTTCCATTTCCCACTTGTCCTTGCACTTGAGGCTGTGCTGGGTAGTACTGTCTAGCAACATTTCGTAAACCCTAGAGGTCTCGTGGCCCCCTTCCGCCGCCGCCAGCAGGCTCTCGATCCTTTCATGTCCTGTGTCCAAGTTTTCCACAGATGGCCAGCGGGCAGCAACCCTCTTCACTACAGCATTGTGCAGAAGGAATTGGCCCGTGTGTAATCCAGATTCCCTGCAGTTCAGCAAATGTCAGGATGCCCTGGTCATCCACTAGGTCCCCAAGGGTGGCAACGCCGCACAGCTCCCATGTGTCTTTTATTATTTTCCGACTCCCCGGCCTGTTTACCATGAGTGCAGCTATCGGGATCTGTGGGGAGTAGGGGTCTTTGAGGCTCATGGATTTACTGGCTCTTTTCCAAATCTGAGTTCCAAGTTGGACTAAGTATGGGTATTGGTGTTTTTGGCATGGCTCGACCCACAGCAGGTCTCTCAGTAGCGATTGGGCGATGCTTGGCTGCAGCAGGCGGGTGTCTGTAGAAGCGCCATCCGCCATCCACTGGATCACATGTTTTAGCTGTCCGGCCAAATAGTAAAGTTCAAAGTTGGGGACCCTCAGGCCTCCCTTGTCATAGGGTCTTTGCATCGTGTCCAGGGACACACTGTGCCTTCCTTCTTGCCACAGGAATTTTCTGCAGAGCTTATGTAGGTCGTTAAAGAATTGGTGTGGGATGTTGTATGGCACGTTGGTAAAATGGTAAAGAAGCCTGGGTAATGCTACCATCTTGAGCAGCCCCACCCTGCCAGCCACCGAAAGCGGCAGCCTGCCCCAAAAGTTCATTGATTTCGCTAGGCCTTCCTTTGCCCTGACTGTGTTAAGGATGTGTTCCGTCTTAGGGTCTCTGTGGATCACAATGCCCAGGTATTTAAAGGAGGTGGGTTCCCATTTCAATTCTAGTGTAGGAAGCTTGTCGGCTGCAAGCTCGCTCAAGGCCGCTAGGGGGAACAAGCAGGATTTGCTATGGTTGATGTGGATGCCAGTGACTCTGTGAAACCCCTCCAGGGTCTCTAGGATGTAGGGCAGTGTGTGTTCAGGGTTCCTCAGATAGAGGAGCATATCGTCTGCGTACATAGAGAGCAAATGGGATACACCGTCTATCTCAATGCCTGCGTCTCCATATTCCTGTCTGAGGTATGCTGCTACGGGTTCGATGGCGAGGATGTATAGCATGGGGGACAGGGGGCAACCTTGTCTAGTACCTCGGGATAACCTCCATTTGTCCGAATATGTTTTGTTGGTGCGCACTCTGGCCTCTGGGTTAGTGTAAATGAGTGTAACCCATTTAATAAAGCTAGGCCCCATCCCCATTTTGGACAAGGCAGCTAGGAGCCACCTCCAGCGAACCGAGTCGAACGCTTTTGAGGCGTCCAGAGACGCTACTGCGCATTTCTCTCGTCTACCCTCGGTACTGTAAATGACATGGTGTAGTTTGCGCAGGTTTTCCGTGATGGTTCTGCCCGGCACGTACCCTGTCTGGTCTTGGTGGATCAGGATCGGGATGGCTCTGCGCGACCTCATGGCTAATATTGCCGTCAGAATCTTACTGTCCACATTTAATAGGGACAAGGGCCTGTATGACCCACAGTCTGTGGCATCCTTGTTGGGCTTTAGCAGTGGGATGATGGTTGCTTCTCTCATGGTGTCCGGGAGGTAGCCTAATTCATACGCCTCATTGAACACCTGGGACATTAACGGGGCCAGTGTATCTTCGTAGGTCTTATAGAACTCTCCTGGGAGTCCGTCTGGTCCCGGTGCTTTCCCGGAGGGCAGCGATCTGATGGCGGTCGCTACCTCCTCAGGGGTGACAGGGCCTTCCAGGGACTCTGCCATTTGTTCCTCCAGGTGTGGTAGCCTAATGATGTCTAACACATCCTCTATTGCCATGTCAGTGGGGGGTGAGGGGTCAGTGTATAGGTTCTGGTAGTATTCTGCAAAAGTGCGGTTGATATCTATTTGTGAGTATGTTTCTAGCCCTGCTGCATCCCGGATTTGGCAGATGGGTTGTCTAGGGGCCTCTCGTTTATATAGCCACGCTAGCAACTTCCCAGGTTTGTCGCCTAGGGCATGGCTTCTTTCAATGTGCTTGGCATAGCTGAGCCTCCCGAGCGCCTCCCAGTGCAGCAGGCAGGCCTGCTTTAGTTCAACTGCTCTGCATATTTGGGCAGGGTCCGATGAGGCCGCAGCCTCTAGGTGTTGTAGCTCGTCTTCTGCACGCGTCAGTTGGGAAGTGATGGATTTTCGGGCGCCCCCTGCGGCAGCTATCCTGTCCCCCCTTATCACTACTTTGTATGCCTCCCAGGCAGTGTTGATATGCTGGACACTGTCTATATTTATTTGCCAGTAGGCGGATGTGCATTGCCCTATCTGTTCACAGAATGCCTTGTCTAGTAACGCTTCACTCCGGAGCCTCCATGTGGGTATGGGGGGTCTGGGCGCAGTTAGGGACCATGTGGTCATCAGAGGGGAGTGGTCCGACAGCACTCTAGCCAGGTATTGAGTGTCTTCAAAAGCGTCTAAGTGTTCATCACTAACCAGTATGCTATCTATTCTAGTGTGTACTGCATGTGGTGGTGAAAAAAAGGAGTAGGCTCTACTCTCGGGGTGCTGTGCTCTCCAGAGGTCGCATAGGGCATATTGTTGTGTAAGGGCCTTTAATATTTTTGCAGGCGGGGAGGGCTGAGAATGTTTACCGTCTGATCTATCCATGCGTGGCTCTAAAGTACAATTGTGATCCCCCCCCCATATGACCGTGCCATTTCGGCTTGGGCTCAATCGGGTATACAATGACCTAAAGAAGACCGTGGCGTCGTGGTTGGGGGCATAAGTGTTGACCAAGCATAGTTCCTTGCCTTCTATAGTGCAACGTATCTGGACCATTCTACCTTCATCGCCGATGTTAGTGTGCGTCACCTTGATGGGCATGTTAGGGGCTATCCAGATTAGCACCCCCCTGGCGTAGCTGGAGTACTTGATGCCTATTAGGGTTCCCCTCCACACCCCGGCCAGCGCTGCTAATTTCCGTGCGTTCAGGTGGGTCTCTTGTAATAAGGCAATGCCTATCTTGTGGCGTTTAAGGAAGGTGTAGACTCTGTGTTGCTTAATATAACTGTTCAACCCTCTAACATTCCATGTCATTATTCTAATCGCATTAGCCATGAATGTGGTGTGGGTGAGAGTACCTGGGTGGGCTGCCCGGCGGTGTCTGGCTCTTGGTTCGGCGGCCTATCCTGTGGCGAGTGAATCTGATCAGTTCCATTGACATTTTCGGGTGTTTCAGTGGTTTGCGGTGTGTTCGTTGGTCTTGAACTCCATTGTCTCCATAAACATTAACTGTTAACTGAACTTGTAACATAACTCGTCTAGCGGGGTATCCCCCGTTCTGACATTCCCGTTTCTGCCCCATGGACCTAAGTCCCTAGGTGCCCTACGGGCGGGTAATTACCCAAAAAAAGAGATCGTTCTAGGGCGGGTGTGGCTTCACCTCCTGATTGTAACAAGTGTGAAGTACTTCCGTGGTCAGTGTGGCTCCGGTTGCATCTGGGTTGCCGCTCTTTATCTAGTAGTACTGAGTATGTGGTAGATGTTGCTTGGGGATAGTATGAGCGGTCTCATGGGACGCGCGGTTTAGGCTTGTCCTGTTTCGGTTCCCAGTCTGGGATCTGTGCTCTGTCCATCCATTCAGTCGCTTCAGCGGGAGTATCGAATAGATGGGCCTTGTTGTTGTGAAGGACCTTTAATCTGGCCGGGTATAGTAGCATGTATCGCAATCCTGCCTTTTTTAGTCTGGCTTTGGTGTGGTTGAACATAGCCCTGCTTCTCTGGACCTGTAGGGTGTAGTCGGGGTAAATGGTGACCTTGGCGGAGTCTCTCTGTATGGAACCGCCCAGCCTGGAGAAGGCCAGGATTGCTTCCCTGTCTTTATAATTCAGTACTTTGGCTATTATAGGCCTGGGCGGATTTCCAGGTGGCGGCCGTCTGGCCAGGGATCGGTGGGCTCTCTCAATAGTAAAGCCTTGAGACAGCTTCCCCGCGCCAATCTCGTGTATAAGTAGGTCTTCGGCGTAGTTCGTGGGGTCATTGCCTTCGATTCCCTCGGGTAGGCCGATGATTCTGATGTTACTCCTGCGGGCCCTTCCCTCTGCCTCCTCGGCTCTATCTTCGAGGTTCTTTACCTTCTGTACTAGGACATCCACTTCCTTTGAGAGCTTAGCTTTGGACTCATAGTGTTCCTTTATTTGGGTTTCTAGGGTGTCTGTTCTGTTGGCAATGGATCGCACATCTTGACGTAGCAGATTCAAGTCTATGGCCACAGCGTCTATCTTATTTTCCATGGTATTCTGGAGTGTCATGATGGCCTCCAGAAGTTGCGAATTCGATGGTTCAGGCGCTTTGGTGCCTCATTGCTGGCGTGGGTGGCGTCCGGGCCGGGTGCCCCAGAGGCGGCAAAGGATTCCATAGTGGTCTGTCTATGTTTGCCTCTGGCGTTTTTAGCGTTTTTAGCCGACATGGTTTAAGTGGTGTGGTGGCCTGCCGTGTGCTCTGTTGGCCCTGGGTGGTAGTCAGGGTGGTCTGTCTCTTGGGAGCGCAGCGCTGCGTTATATGTCCGAGTGTATTGCCCTCTATCCTTAAGGGCTGCCGCAGGGGCCAAGGGTGATCAGAGGCAGAGCTGGGGCGTTAGGGTTGGCAGAAGCCGTTCAGGGGTTAATGAGTCCGGGGGAAACGGCCCCCCGATGCCTAGTTCCGCTGGTGTCTTATCTGGGGTATGGTGTGTCGCGGTGTCTTGTCCTCCGCTACAGCCAGGGCGCCCCAGGTTCGGCCCCCCGGGGGTTCGCGATCGTTTCGCTGGTCACTCCGGTCCCTGGGGGTCACTGGGGGAGCCCCCACCCTGTGTAGGCCACTGTTTACTCTGGGGCCCACCACGCTGGCCCCTGTTGGCGTCCCACATCAGCGCACCGCTCCGCCTCCTGGTGCCAGGCCCTCGGTTTTGGAAGCTGGGGGGATAGAGATCTCTGTCCCCCCCCACCGACTCCTTACCGCCCTACTTCAGTCGCTGTTTCCTCCCTGTCTCCTCCCGCTGTCGGCCAGGGACCTTGTTGTGGGGCCGCGGCGCTCAGCGGGTCTTCCGCCTCCGGGCCTCGCGGTCGCTCCGAAATGCCTCCCGGAGCCCCGTCCCGGGGTGCTAGGCGATCGGGGAAGCGCCGGGCTGGGTCCACACTCCTCCCTCCGTTCTGCCGACCGGGTACACTCGGGCGCCGGCCCGCCTCCTCAGCACGCCAGTGCCGATCGCTGGACACCCGCACCTCGCGGCAAAGGCCGGGCTCCCTGGGTCTGGCTCGATTCAGGCCGCTGGTTTCCACAGAGCGGCGGACATCTATGCGGCCGCCATTTTGCGGCGTCTGCGTCTCTCCCCTCTCATGCGTCGCAGCGTCGGAATAAGGGTACGGAGCCGCTCCTAATCACAGCTGCAAGTTCCCCAGGCATTCACGGTCCGATGAGACTGTTATCAAGCGTTTTTGAACTCTTTATCTTAAGTTGGCGGCGGATCATTGGGCGTATTACACAGAGCTCCTCCAAAGTACGGCTTCCTCACATGGCGGTTGGCCACGCCCCCCCCACAATTGCATACTTGTGGCAAATATTTACACCCGCCAATGGAACAACTCACCAGCCACCACTGGTGGCTGGTATATTTGGTGATCAGGCACCACCCCCTACTTTCTACGCTAGGTGAAACATTTAAGTTTTGATTAAAAAACATGTTTACTTTTTTCACTTGGAGTAGTGCATGCCCCTGCAGCGGTAAAATCATCATGTACATAGCGCACATGTGGTGGGTCGAGCCGGGCAAGGCTGTGGCATGCTCTGTGCTTTGTTAAGGAGCTTGGGGGCAGGGGGAGGCCCTCAGCATAGCTCGCAGGGGAACACCCAAATGTTGTGCTACACCACTGATTGGGCTCTGCTCACCTTGAACGCATTCAAGTGTGATGTGAATGGTTGAGAGGGGCCGCAAACTAGACCAGGACCCTGCTCTGGTGCAAAACTGTTTAAGAAAATAAGCACTGGACACGTGGTCTCAGAAGTGAGAGAGCCATGGAGTGACCCACCCCTCCCCACTCAAACAGCTTCTTAGAACAGGCTTTGTGGAAGCTTCATTCACGGGCCGGTTCTGGGGGCGGGGCGGAGGGGTAATTGAATAACGCGCCTTGCACCTAGTGCTCTGAAAATCGTAGACGCATTGATCCCCACTCTTGAGGGAAGTGCAACCCGCCCCTCCCCACAACTCACCCCGTTAAAAAAGATTGAAGAAGAGTTGTGTATCAAAACCTAGGACATTAAGGGGTTCTGTTTGGCTTTGGCTTGTTGGGGACAACATGCTGTTGCTTGTCACATAACTTAAAGATAAATGCACACCGAGAGAGGTGACCACAGCTTACACCCACACAATAGGTTTCTTCTATCGTATTGGTAGCTGAATCATAAATACATTTAAAACCGGGGAATTGTGTTGATACTAAATCCCGGTCAATGATTTTATTTTCAGACCTTGCTCATGCAGCAGTTTGCTCCTGGGTAAACCGATGGTGCACGCCTCCCCTGGTCAGTGCTTTTTGTGAATGGTTTAACACATCAACGCCCCAGATAACACATACTTCTGTGTCCATTGATCAGTAGATGTTTCATACGCTAGCTGTAGCCTGCGTTAGAGATTTCAGTTAGCCTGTTACAAGTACTGCATTATGTATATTTGACATGTAGGCCTCACATCTAATCTGGAAAATGACATTCCCCAACTGTGTGCTCGTGGACAAATCACGCCTCCCTCTGTTTCTAGGTTCTTATATCTGGCTAAAATGAGAGCACTTGGAAACACGGGGTCAAGGGTTGTGTGATGTCACTTCCGCTCCCCCTGTCATTTTGGTGAAATGACGTCCTTGATGTTCATCTGTTGATTGTGAACCCACCCCTAAAATTAATACTAAATTACTGCCTGATGAAGGCCCACACTGGTTGGGCACAATATTCAAAGTCATCTTAACATGATAGGTTGTCCACTTTCAATATTCATTCTTATAGAACATCAAGTACACTTCACATGTGTGCATGGTGGTATCAAACAACTATTATTGACAGTTAAGCAAAACCCAATACAAATTTAAATGAGTTGCATTGTCTGAGGTGTATTTCGTGCATCTCGTCTTCTAGATATCGAATCAACGGGAGTCCAGATAATCTGCTGTTGAATCCGTGCTTGCGGATTATATTAATGAGAGACCATAAAGTGTGCTACACAGTAAGACACAGAAGCCTGATTGCGTGGTGTTGCCTTCTTTATTGTTCAGGCGCAGACTGCCGATTTGGCGGTAACCCTGCCTACACGTATGTGGTGGGCAATGACCCTCCAACAGACAGTGAAAGGGGACAGGTGATTGCCTGTCCCTGCACTGTGTACATAGGCATAAAGATAGGACATTACATCTCCCCCTTACTTTGCAGAAAGTTTGTACTATTAACCAATTTCCTCAATCCATCTTGAGGGTCTGCAAATCGCCCTTTTTGACTGGCTTCACATGGCAGGGGTGATGTTCGATCACCCTCACTGCCGTCCGTGTCCACCATCCATGAACTCGGAGCCTTCATCAGAGGAGTCCTCGAAAGTGGTTGAGTGTTCGCTACGCGGAGCCAGGTCACCTTCAACCGGTCGGAAGAATGAGGAGTTCCTTTTGACGGTGCCTGTGGGACTCGCTGCTGTTACCATGGATCCCTTGATGTATGTTACTGTCATGGGATCAGGGTTGAAAGCAGGTGTTTCATTGGATCCTTGAATCTGGCGTGCTAGCACTTGATCTCCTACATGAAAGTCACTGTTCTTTGCCTTCCTTCTGCTGTCGGCATATTCTTTCATTTTGGCCTTGCTCTCTCGATCATTTGCTCTGGCCTTGGCCTCACTGTTGACCGCTATTTCCTTCCTGGGGTTGTGCGGGAGGGGGGTTCTCACAATCTGGCCTAACATTAATTCTGAGGGGCACACAGATGTCCTGCATGAATGATGCCTTAGTGATTGAGCATATCTGCAGAGTGCGTTTCAGGTTGGCCATGAATCTCCTCTCTACCGTTCCATTTGCCTGAGGCCAGAGTGGTGTGATTTTGCCGTGTAGGGATCCTAGATGCTCTGCGAACATTGCAAAGTCATGCCTGCTGAATTGGGGTCCATTGTCTGACTTCACGATGGTGGGGATTCCATAGTCTGCAAAAGTCTTGTCCAGAGCTGGGATGACTGAATGGGCTCCTGTGGAATGAATTAGGTGCATTTCCGGGAATCTATGATCACTAGGACGTATTTTCCGTTGGAGAGAGGTACAAACATGTTGACGGCAACTTCATCCCACACTTGCTCCGGCATCGTTGTCATTTTGAGTGGTTCAGGGAAAGTGCGAGGAGCAACTCCTTTGCATGGCTATGCATTTCCCCAGAGTCTGTTTGACCTTGACGTCCATTTGTGGGAACCACACCTTTGTTCTGTGTTGTCTCTATGTGGACATAATTCCACAGTGTCCTGTGTGTGCCATGGCAATTATTGGATCTTATAGGTTTTCAGGGACGACGATCCTATTCTCCTTTAGTATTAACCCTTCAGGGGATACAGACAGAGTGTGTCTGATCAGGTGGAAAGTCCGGAGTTGTTTCTTTTCTGTTTCAGACTGAGGTGTCTCATATGTGCTTCTATGATGCCACTTGCCTGACGTTACGCAGTCTTTTACAGTCGTGAGAAGATTGTCTTTCTGCATGCCATCAAGTATTTGCGGTATGGTGGGTGATTTGGGCAGTGGATTGCTCACAATGTAATTAAGATATTGGTTTGCCTTGATGGGACTGGCTCTCATCTTTTGTGGGAAGGGGATACGTAGACATGAAGACGGCTGGGTTGCTGTCTTTTCCTGGTCGATGGTTTATAGTGAATGAGTATTCCTGTAGGCGGAGTCCCCATCTTGCGATGCAATGAGGTATTTTGGCTTTGGGTTTTCCATATATGGTTGTGAGAACTTGATGGTGTGTGACGATAGTAAAAGGCCGTCCATACAGAAATAGGTGGTAGTGCTTGCATTTGTCTGCGTTCAGGGTCAGATACGCTTCTTCGAGGGCCATGCACACTCACTGCAGTGTATCATCGTGGGCCTCATGAGTTGCCTCAAAGATGAAAATGTCATCACTGTAGTTCAAACATTAGGGGATATGTTTGATGATCTGATGTATCTCGTTTTTAAAATTTCTGCAGCGTAAGAGACTTCAAGGCTGAGGCGTGTGTAGCAAAACAGTCGTAAGTGTGTGCAGAAGGTAGGTGAGTAACGAGAGGCAGGGTGTAGATCAAGTTGGTGGTATCCTTTATTTAAATCTAATTTGGAGAAGACCTTTGCACTGTTTAACAAGTGCATCATATCAGTCTTTCTTGGTGAAATGTGCCATTCTCTTTCAATCGCAACATCGGGCGCTCTCATATCTACGTCGATGCAAATGCTTTTGTTGTTTTCCTTTTTGGGTACTGGCACCATGGGCGACACCCAGGGCGTAGGTCCTGTTGCCTGTTCTATTATATCCTGGTTTAGTAATGACTGTATTTCGTCCTCCACTTGTTTCTGGATGTTGAGGAGTATTCCAAAGTGTCTTGTGCTACCGGCTTCATGTGTGTGTATAGATATGCATCTTGATTTGTTTCTCTTTTAACTTCCCTAGGCCTTTGAATATGGTCGGGAACACTTTGTCATCATGTCCTTTGGACAGGTTGTGTAAGCTGACATGATTTGGAACATCACATGCACTAGTCGCATTTGGCTGGCCGACCTGAAGCTGAGGATGCTACCTCCTGGAACTTCCTTTTAATCAAATATATTGTGGCCTTCGTTCTCTTGTCTTTGTATATGCAAGTTGCCTTGAACATTCCTTTGCATTCTAACAGTGTGTTTGTGCCATATGGATATGTGTCGATGTCTGCCGGCTTTAGTGGTTTCTTGTTGTCAAGAGACCTATATGTATTGTCATTAATTACGTTGACTGTGGCTCCTGTATCTATTAGAAATTCCTGACTGTGTCCATTTATCTGCAACTGCTGAGTTCAACTGTATTGAGTTGCTGTTGCGTTATGTATGGCATGCACGTAGACTCTTTTGCGGTCGCCGCTTGATGACGAGGAATCGGATGCATTGTGACACCTCAGTGAGGCCTCTAAAGATCTTAGTTTCTGCCGTGTTGACCTCCTTTTTTGGTTCTTCCGGGAAACGCGTGTGCTTGGCATCTTCCCTTCTTTCTCTGTGTCTTTTGTCCCTGTCCGACGACTCTGTTTCTGCTATGCAAGCTTTGTCAACTGGGGACTGAAGATCGCCATGTTCTGGGACGGGGGCTTTACCACCTTTTTGGTTTCCCCATGATTTTCTGTAAGTATTTGATGTTCTTGCACACTGATTGGAAGTGATTCTCACCTCCGCATTTTTCACAGTTGTGTCCTACGGCTGGGCACAGGCCAATGTGGGGAAAATTGTATCCCACCAATAGCATTTATTTTGGTTCTGATTGCGTTCAGACGATCGCATGGGACACAAGGATGCCGGAGAGGCTGCCTGCTTAATTTTAATGTCGCTCAATGATTCCGTCTGCATGGACAGTGCCGTGACTGCTTTGGCGCGTTGTAGAATTTCTTCTAATGTCCTGCTCTTCTGCAGTAATCTCTTCCTAAATTCAGCTTGTGATTTCAGGGCTTTTTCTGTAGAGTAGCGGTCAAAGTTGCAGTATTTTGCTCTTTTGCATGGCCTCATGACAAAATTGGCCATCGTTTCCCCTTTGTCTTGTGTAGATGTGTGGAATATGTGGCATTCATAATCTACGTTCTTTAATGGAACGAAAAAATTATTCAGTGAATCAATGATGCCTTGAAATGTGTCAGTTGAATTTTTAGGCATTTCAAATACAATGGACCTCATCACAAGTCCGGCGTAACCGTGCCGGTAAAACCGGCAAGTTACCGCCGGACTTGCAAATTTTACTGGCACCTGGCTTGCTAGAAACACCAGGGCATTACAGCTCTGGTTATCCGGAAAGTCAGGTGCCGGTAATTGTAAATCCCCATTTTTATTTGAGTCTCATAGGACTCAATGGGAATGGGGACCACGGAAGCACCGGCACCGTTTTTAACGGTGCCGGTGCTTGCGTGAAACTCTGCGGGTGCCGTTCCACCCGCAAGGTCTGACCCTGGCGAGCGGCATGGCACCCGCCTGCAGAGTCGTTCTATGCTGGTCTGGTAACAACGGTGCCGGTAGGCTTACCCGCACCGTTGTTACCGGACCGGCATAGTTATAATGAGGCCCAATGTCTCTTACGATTGGGCCTAGCAATTGCATTAGTATGCCTCTGAGGCGGCGTTCTTCCCTGACGCCCGGTGCCTCAATGTAGATATTGAGTTCCTTGAGCCACCTGCTCCACCAGTGTACCAGACTACTTGTGTCCGAAATGTCAAAAGGCTGTACAGCCTGTAGTTGCAGGGATTCATATCCCCCATAATCCCTGGGCACTGGGTTGCGAGTGGATGAACTTGACGGTGGGCTTAAGGAGCTGCTTACACCATTGTCTGACATGATGGCAGTGGCTCAGAGGCGGCGAGGGGGCGGCGGCTGGTTGGGCACTATCATTTTAAGTTTGTGGTCCAAGTGTCGGCTTTCGGCTAGTAGCAGTGGTTGATGCAGGCTGGTGAGGTGGGTCCTTCCAGGTCGTGTGCACTTTCCTTTTGTGTGTTGAGATTTCCCACGTGAAGGTGCAGTGTGAGATGAATGAAACGTTGGACACGCTTCACGTGCCGAATGAGTCAGCAGGAGCAGGCGTGTGGGCACAAGCAGGGCCTGCTTGCTGTGGAGTGGTTGCACCTCTATGCGTAATGCAGTGCCCTCCGAGCGCCTGTTTCAATCTTTCTGGCGCAATGCAGGCATTCTTCCTGATGTCAGCATCACTGTTGAGCCCCAACACTGGGCTCAAAGTAGAGCGGGATGAGCACCCGTGGCGATGGTGCTGCCCGCACTGGTGGCGGCCCGGTCTTTGATCGGGTCTGTGATATGACTGCGGGTGACAAGTTGCCTCAGGCATGGATCCACCCAGCGCGGTCAGGGGTATGTCACAGCAATGGTTATCCTCGTCGCCATTGTTGAATCTGCGCTTGCGGATTATATTAGTGAGACAATAAAGCGTGCTATGCAATAAGACACAGGAGCCCGAGGTGTGTGGTGTTGCCTTCTTTATTGTTCAGGCGCAGACTGCTGATTTGGCAGTAACCCTGCCTACAAGTTACGTGGTGGGCAATGACCCTCCAACAGACGGTGAAAGGGTACAGGTGATCGCCTGTCCCTGCACTGTGAACATAGGCATTAAGATAGGACATTACATCTGCGACTGTGCCTTGGCTAGCTAGGATGCAGTGTTAGCTAAGCTGAGTTTAAACATTGTGCAAACATAAAAATAGACAAAGTTGGAGGACTTTCCCCACCACTCGTAAATCCATCATACAGAAAGGAGAGTAGTGAGTACATATGATTGGGTATATCCATAAAATGAATCTCCAGACCAATCCATGCCATTATTGGCAAAGCATATATTTTTTTGTATACGTGATTCCTTGTGCATGAAACATTCATGCAGATTGATAGGCTTGCGGGAAGGTGGCACTGCACATCTTCTGAATTACCCCAACATCTGTTAATCTGCTATTCCCACCTCTGCCTACTTACCATCAAGAATAGGTACTGTTCTTTTTTTCAACCTTTAATCCTTCAGCCATGTACCTCCCACTACAGCGGAAGAGAGCTGCACTGTATTCCGGGTGTTCTTGCGTTACCAATAGTTTTTAACAATGTCACATCCTTGCAATCTGCGGTACCATTTTTTATTTGATTTGGTTTCTTTAAGGTTGTAATTTTCAAATTGTGTGGAGGCAGCCAGTTTGCAAATTAGTTAATTCTTGGAATGGTAATAGTTTTGTAGGAAGAGTAAGTAGTTTGCCAATGTCCAGTCTCTCCTTTCACCCGTGAAAATATTTCCTGTCATGCTTGATTGGACATCTCAATGTCCTCTTCTTGGGGTCTCAGGAGGTATACTTCCTGCATCTGGGTACATCGATCCTAGAATACTTTTCAGGACAAATTAGACAAAGAAGCTGGGCACATAGACCCACCTACTACTGCGCTGGATTAGTGTATGCAAAAAAGAAAATGTTGTGTTGTGACACTTGCGTGTCCACATATTCAGTGGCTATGCCCTATGCCACCACAAGTTATGAGGACCTGATGGTGAGTACCCGTGCAAAATCCCTTCAAAATTCAAAGGGTTCTTTACTTTTGCCAAGCTATACAGTAAGAAACTCTTATACGTTAAACATAATAGTCCATTTATTACTTAGTTGTTTCTGATACTCGTTTTGCTCTGAAAAGGTCTTTTTCAAGGCTCTGACAACCATAATTATGTGAAGCGTGCTGCAGGTATATGCAAACACACGTCAAAGATACAATACACTTGGGTGAACATACTTGTAGTATTGCCAATTCAAATTAAATCAAATTACAATGTGCATAGACATGTCTCGCCTGGTTTCCCCTCAACCTTTATGTAGACGTAATCGTTATGGTGGTATTGGTAGACCTGTAGTCAGTCTGTATGTCTCATTGGGTTGACATCTATAAATGACATCTGTTGATATACTACGATCATCGATCATGTGTTGGAGATGTTTCTGTATGTCAAAGAACAACTGTGAGGTCTTGCCTCATGATTTCTTCATACATGTGTTGATGTTATACAAGCAATACCTATATATATATATATATATATATATATATATATATATATATATATATATATATATATATATATATAATGACTCGTTGGTCAATGCTGGCCGGTCTGTTGATGAAAAATGCAAAAGATCATGTGTCATCGTGGATCATTTAAGTGTGCTGAAATCCAAAGCTCAGTTTCTATCTAAAAAAGACCAATGCCACTGGTAGTCTAAGGTGCAGTATATAGAGGGGCAGATGTGATATCATGAGGGGATACATGATACATCCTCACTGAATGGTAAGGTCATGAGTAGAAAACATATAGATGAGTATATCGATGCGTAAAGTATAACTCTGAATCCGCTAGGTGCTTGCATGCTGATTACAGCGAATGCACTTACTAGGGACCAAATTGATTGTACCCGGATTATCCACGATAAGAGTTGGAGATGGCGAATCAAAATAAATGGAGTTGGTCTGGCAAAGATCGTACAGATTGTTGGATAGCCATCCATTCCGATACTTGTACCTGGTATGAATCTGCAAAGCCATGTTCAGTGTGTTTGTGGCCCTTGTCGACGTTAGAAAATATGCAGTGGTGTGGTGTCGAGCCTTGACCTGTGGAAGCAGTTATGCCATATACAGCTGTGATTTGATTGTAGTATTACCGACTGGGGTTGTTCTCTTAGATGTCTCGGTCACTCTCCCCATGTCGGTGAACCATTTATGGAATTAATCACTAATGGTGTATAGAGTATGTTAAGAAATGTTGATACAGGGTGTGAGAAACCTGAGGGCGTCCTCACATTAACTCCCATTGGGTGCTCTGCTCAGTTAGCGAAGGAAGGGCTATCGTTCTTGGATTCCCACCCTGGGGGTGGAGAAACAAGGGAGGATCACATACGTGGAGGGTTCTTAGGGATTGGATGTGGGATGCACTTAGATGAGACACTGTATTCCACATTCTCCTTTCAGGAAGGAACCCCTATCCAAGAGGTGGTTATGGGATATTATTCCCCATGTCCCATTGACTCTGAGAATGACAAAAGATATCAACCCAGACTTACTAGAAAGAGGAGGAAAAGAATTGAGAGTGGGGTGCCTTTAGGCGAGACGTGGTATCCCCCTTGTCATAATGACAACCAACCTAACCCTCCCCTGACCTTCATGGGCTATTGTAGGTCAGCTTCCTTTCTTTCCCGTCTTGGGACACCTGACAATACTGAGAAGAGGAAGAAAACGCTGAGAGTAAGAGTAATGAACACCATTCACTCTTACCACTTAGGTACTGGGACTAAGACGATGCCTGCAAGGTATGAAAGTCAGGAATGCCCTCTTAATCAGAGTCAGGCAGAATTGAATAATGGAATACACCTGCAGCCTATTGGAGACCCACAGGTGTATAAAATGAGAAGCTGTGAAGTGGGGAGAGAGATACACGGAGAACCTGGGCAGAGATCAGCAGGAAACCCCAGGACTCTAGAGGTAGCTGTGGTGGGACCTGGGGTGGAGACGGGACCCTGGTTGACGTCCCCAGGCTGAGGGAAGCCTCCTGTGTGAAGTGGGAGCAAACACAGCTGTGGCGAGGCAAGAGCAAAGGGAACGCTGTGTCCAACCTCGCAGAGGTATTGAAGCTCCCTGTTCCAGCCGAGCTCCTGTCCAGTCGCGAGCGGGGCTCGTAGATCTCAAAGCAACAGCCATAGCAGCAAAGGAGAGAAGCAGCGAGAGCTGCCGGAGAAAGACGCCCACGACCGGTGAGTGCTGGGGAAGTTACCCGGAGAGCGAGGTGCTCTGGGAGGGCTGCAAAAGTAGTCAACAGTGCAGAGGGGGGATAAATGTTTCATTTACAAATGGAACTGTGAAGTTATATTAATGAAAGAAAGGCAAGTGGCGTGAGGAACAGCAAATCTGTTCATTTTGAATAACGAACTAAATGAAAATATAAACAAAGTTGAATTAAGGACTCTGGGCATCATCAGGGGTAGGATGGAGTGGCAAAAATGCGGCGGCACTACATCTCAGCCCAATACCTAGTTTGGGCAGCAAGCTGGAGATTTATCTCCAGCTCTGAGCTGTAGGCAAATCTCCAGCCTTTCCTCCCATTTTCCGTGCTATTACCGCCGGCACTATTTCCAACGGCAGTAATGGGGTCGAAAATCCCCATAGAGTCCTATGGACTCTTAATAGCGTTGGTGGTATCCCAGCGCAATTACCACCGGGATACCGCCAAGGCTATGATGAGGCCCTCTGACTACAGAGTGAAGTCAAGTCTGAGAAACTGTTTGGTTTTGCAGCTACCTTTGAGAAGCTATTTTGTTGAATATCAAATGGATAAAAGAGAACTAAAGGTTCCTGGTTGTGTGGCCTGTAATGGGTGGACCCTGTGGTCTGACAACTGTGCCAAGACCAGAGAACCCTCTTTGTGTTGACAAGGAAACCTACTATTGGTGCATGGGGGAACACTGGGCTGTGAAGAATTGTTGGAGCTTACTTTAAAGATGGAGCCTCAAGATACTTCCTTTTTGACAACTGTTACATTGAACTTGAGGAAGGGAACAGTTACACTTATTGCAATGAAACTGTATTGAACTTTGGAAGAGAAACTTGACATTTAAAAAGGTGGAGAACTGTATTACCTTAAATCCAAGAGAAGGTAATCTTAACACTTTGGTGAACTTGGTGTACTTGGGGAGGAGGAGCTGAAGAATAAGCCTGAGCTGGAAATAGCTCAGAGCAGTTTTGTTTAAGTTGTGAGGGCCAACATAGGTTAGGAAACAGACAGACTTTTAAGTTGAACTTACTGACTCTGACTATCCTTTATTTCTTTAGGTAGGGAAATCCCACCTTTGCGTTTGGCAAGTTAGGCCTTATACCATCCTGGCATTTAAGTTATTAATTGTATTTTTGTTACATTGAATCTGTTGTCTGTGTCTCCTTCCTTGATGCTAACCTCACAAGGGGCATACTGGATCCCAAGGTGAGCACGATAAGCCTAACTGGGTGACCCAGCAGTGGTCGCTCTTTCATCCACAGCCAAAGCATCGGATTGGCAATGTCTTGAGTCACTCTGCCCAACTCAGAGAGAGGCTGGGGCACTTGTCCTACAATTAAAGGTGGCTGATGTAAACTCTTTGTGTCACTGCCTAGTCTGAGAAGGGAGCCTTGTGCATTTTTAAAAAAGTTGCTCTCAATGTTCCCCTCGGTCCCTTACCTAGGAGACTGTTTGACTACGTCTAGTATGATGATAAATCAAACTTTTTGCATGGATATTAATAACTCTCCAAAACTGCTCTTCTGCATTCATGAATATTAAATGGGTAAAAATTCATTCTTTTCTTTTTTCTTTTATGACTAAATGCACAATAAAAATATATATATATGTATTAAATGGTGTGGGATTTGCTGTTTTAGCAGCCTGACAACCATGTGATGAAGGATGCTTATATCTGATCCCTAATTTTATGCATGTTCCACTTTTCCAATGGGTCTTCCAGGCCACCCCCTGTTCTTTAACATGCGTCTGCATAGCTGGAATGTCCAAAAGCCTTCTATGCACATTTGTGGTTTTGGTGGCGGTTCTTATTCTCATCTGATTTCTTGTGAAATCTTGTATCCTGTGCTTTGATGCACCTGTTGATTTATAGTGCTTTATAGAAAAAATGTCCAGCCCCTTAAAGCACTCCATTCTGAAAACAATTCAAAGGACTTTGTCAAGAGGTTTCTGTACTCTAATGCGCCATCACAAATACTAAACTGCTACTGGAAATGTATTAAATAGTGTGTTTATTCTAGAACAAAGAATGGAAGGCAATGTATTTCAAACTTCTGCCATTTCAAACTCGAGCAAACACATATTTAACTCATATTCTGAGCTTCATCAGGCACAAATATATTCAGCCAAGGTTACTTATCAGAAGATGCAAAAGCACCATCTGGGGCAGCAGCAAATGAATAACTTCCAAAAAGGAGTGGATCCTACACTGAAGCTACTTAAGCAATATTTTAGGATAAATAGAACATGTGACTACACACCTATTATAAAGTGCCATTGAGTGTTATTTTGTGTTGTTATCTTTGAAACCATGGCTGAAGATTAGGAATACATGTTCGATTAATAGGTTTCCACCCTTCAATTATTGAAAAAGAGAAGGGAAAAGAGGAAGAATGGAAAAGAAAGGAAGAGAGGGAATCCTGGGTAGCTGAATGCCAGAGGGATATGTAAGAGAGTTGGAGAGAGGCCTTCACATCGGGACTAAAGTTTGACACAGCAAGCCAAGGTCATAGGTTTCTTGGCTGTCCTCTTACCCATCCCGATTCCCCTGGTCTATGCCTAGGCTGTGAAAGTTGCCACTGCCTTGACCCAGGCCTCTTCCTTCAACCCAGGAACCTGACATTTCCCTGGTGGTTTAACATTTGTTACAGTAGAAGATAACCCAAATAAGACGAATCCACCACCGTATGAGAAAAACAAACCTTGTAGGGAAAGGGGAAAATAAGGGGAAATGCTCCTGTGAGACCAGGGCTAGCCGATGACTGTCCAAGGAATCCGGGATAAGAGAGGTCCCAAGCACTGTGGGAACCTGAGACATTGCCATTTAAATACTTTCATCTGAATACAGACCTTGTTTGTGTCCTCTCCTTCCCGCGAACGAAAGCCTAGAACCTCTTGAGGCAGAAGAAAAGCCATTTGGAACTTTTAAATTCCTGTTGAACTTTCAGTTAGTTACTTGGCTGTCTGTTTTATTTTGTTGCCCTCCCCAACCTTCATTTTCATGAGTACGTCTGGTTCTTTGATCCCCATCACAGTTATGACCAGTCCAAACATGATTGCGTGTCGTTTTAGAAGGGCAATTCTCCTCACACTCCTTATAAATTGGAGGGAGGTCTCTTGTTGCAATGGTTTTGGGTTACTGCCAAAGGAGTAGGACTAAAGCTCCTTCTCAATGTGCTCTTTACTTAGTGTTTTAAAGAACGATGCATTGTTTTTTCAGTGAATGCTAAGAACAATGACTAAAGAGGCATTTCGGCCTGCCCCAATGGAAGCCTGGAGTCTTTTTGATTTGAAGCGAAACAGTAGCGAAATGGTAGCTAGATAATTGTTTTAAAGGGACTAGATGACTGGCCAGCCTGCTAGAGAAAGCACATATAAGCAGGGGTGTTTGATTACATTAAGCATAGAGTAGAAGGGTTATGTGATGCTGGACTGTAGGAATCACTGCTGAAAGGGGGGTCAGCGATCAGGCTGCAAGAGAAAAGGGAAGACGAGCTTGCACTGTTTTGGCAAGGATGCACATCTTCAGATTTAACTTTCTTTTTACATGTAATCACCATTATAGGGTCTACCCAGTGCTGCCTATTTTTGGATCAGTAGACCAGTGGCATGTAGACGACTGCATTCTGTGATGAATCCTACAAAATCCTCAATAAGCCCCTGCCTAAAACCTCCTCCCAGATGGCCAGGGAAAGGCAGACGCTTTCTGATCCTGACCGTGGAGGTGGTCTTCTGCGGGAGGATCACCTGGGAGGAGAAATGGCCCAGGAGAATGAGAGGACTCTATGGGGTGAGGCGCAGTATTTGTCTTCCTCTAGGAAGGACAGCTTCTCAATACCAAAGTATGTAATGGCTTGTTGCTGTAACAATCTTTGTGTTCCCCAAGTTGAACCTCTTAATATGGGTAAAAACAATCGTAAACCCTTAGGTATTGAACGAAATACAATCCCTTCTAAAACCATGGAGACTCTTTGGGGCTGATTCATGGAGCTAGTTGCGCCGAAAAACAGGGATTTGTAAGCCATTCTTCCCGCAAATCCCTGTTTAACAAATGGCTCCCCTAACTCCCACAGGTACAGTGAAAAGAAATCTGTGAATTACAACAACCCAAACTCGAAAGAACTTTATTCCTCTATACAAATTATTCTGACAAACGTACATTGTTGAAGCACAAACTGTATATGTATGCGGTAGAAGTGTTATTCACCTTTAGAAATACTAAGTTGTGGCAAAGCTTCCTGACAAAGACAATTTACCTTGCTACTGCTAAACTGAGACCAATATTCCTTGGTTATATGAAGACGATTGTTTTGAATTTTATTTTTACAAGAGGAAGAGAAGGAACCTCTTTGTTGAAAGCACTAGTGTGTTGGAACTTCCTGTTGCCAAGTTGGAGTTCCAAACCAGGATTTCCTTGTTTCTTTTTGGAACTGCGGAACAGAATCCTGCTTGAATCTGGGGAAGGGGAATTCACTCAGATTATAAGGAGAGACTGTTGTCATATTGTGAACTTAACTATCATATTATTTTGTTGTTTTGAACAGCCATGCATCACCTTGTTGAGTTACTGTATGTATATGTGTGAGCGACGGATATCCTTTGTTAGTGTGTTTGCTTTAGTTTATTTTAGGCAGGGAAATCCTTGCCAGGATAGAGATAGTGAGGTGTTTATCCAACCTTTTGAGTTAATAAAAGGGCATCTTTTGAAAAACATTCACAAATGTGTCTGCCTCCCGTTTCTGTCCCCTCACAATTCCTTGCCCCAGAAGAAGCTAGGAGTATGAGAGAAAATGTCCTACAAATGGGCATGATTTTGAATATTGTTAAGGGAGTCTGCTTTTGTTTTTCATTACATTTACCTATGAATATTTTTTAGAAAATGTATTTGCACACTGTAACATTTCTAACATGAGCAAAACATTATATACAGGCCCATGTTTTGAGAAGCATATTCTTAGTCTACCTAGCCAAGCCATGTTTTTTATGAAGTTTGCTTAATAATAGATGACGATTTTTTTATTTATTTGGTAAGCAATGGGATTTGAAGCAAAAGCAATGAGTTTAATATGACTTTGGAAATTGAACAGAGTGCAGTAGTACAGCCACGTGAATATCTGTCTGCACTTGCCGGGTGCTTCGCCATTCCTTTTCCACCCCTTGGAGGCGCCAGAATGAGGATAGGCGGGAGATGCTGCATACCCACAATGCTCCTTTTTCATCACACAATCTTCTACATTTGCTGCGTGTCTTAGTGGGCCGGAGCCAGGGGAGTTGCTAGGTCTGGAAAAGACCCGGGGCTAAGCTGATGTCGGAACTGTTGGGACTGGGGGCTAGCTAGTCTTTTGGCTGTAGGTCCTGAGATTCTATCCGGGGCTACAACCAAAAGATCAGGGCCTATAGCCCCCTTAGCCCCCCCCCTAGCAACGCCCTGGCCGGAGCAATAGCAGGATCCTCTGATGTGCTTCTGCGCGACTCAAGAGGCACAGTGCGAATTCCCCTCATCTGGACCATTTGTGCCATGCCGTTCTCACTTTTAGGGGTGTAACAGACTTTGCCACCTGCATGTCCGCATCTTTCCCTCATAGATTTCATGAACCCCAAGTGGGTGCGGTATTTTAGTCTTTATTTCACTACATTTCCTTGGTCTAAGGGGGAATTTGTAGTGTCAAGGTCTCACACAGCCATTCCACACCCTGAATACATGCATTATAGATTAAGGCAGCTGTAAAAAAAGGGAACATTAGTGATCAGTGCATTGAAACGGAGATATGAGTCAGTGGTTAGATCACACTTTTTGGGAAGGAAATGGTGTGGCTCTGTGCACACTCCATTATAAAGTTGGATGGTGGCACAGTGGAAAAATGGGCATGCAGTAAGCAATTTCTGCACAGTTTCAATTGAGTGGCTGTATTTCGTCATGGTAAAAGGGTGACTGTGCTGAGCACAGTTAATGACCATGAACATCAGTTTTGAAAGTAAGATGAGGAGCTTAAATGTAATAATTCCATATCTCGGGGTTGGGGTAACACAGTTGGTACAAAGTGAAGACTAATCTTCAACTTCATTAAAGAAGAACGTAATGGGGCTTCGGGGATAATTGACCAAAACAATGTTATTGGGTGCCATGTCCTTATACAAAATCATTTAGAAGATTCTAGGAGATCAGAAGTCACCATATTGGGAAACAATGTATAATAAATTAATATCCTGGTAAGATAACATTCCTTTCATTGGCACAGAATTGTACATTGGGTAACAATAATAAAATGTTTTCAATCGTACTGCTAGATACAGCAATTGTAGGTGTACCATCTGTTTTGAGAAGTTACCACTAAATATAAGAATAATAACTTGCTATTTATATAGCGCTTTTATCCAAAGCACTCATGTTTACATACATTATTATTACCCAATCAAAATTCCTACTCTCTTTATCGACCTCGGAAGGATGAAAGGCTGAGTGGTCCTTGCCGGGATTCGAACTTGTGACCTGCAGATCAAACACAGATTGCAGCAATGAGCACTCAACCCACTGAGCTACCTTACTGGTTTAATGAATGCATATCTCGTGCCTCTTTGGGTGAGGTCCATTGTTTGAGCATTAGTTTTCCCTCTTGAGCCGCACCCGCATTTGCTTCGATCTTTACAAGAGAATCTGATGAGAGGGCTCAGTCATGCGAGGCAGACAGCGGCTTGTCTTCTCAAGATTAAACATTTTATCAAAGTAAAGATTCGAAAATAAAGCCTTGATTACCCCACTCTATCAGGGAGTAACTCCCAACATCGGTACAAGAAAAGGTAGCAGGCGCCCTTCTCTAGATAGAACATGGCATGATAACCTGTTCTGTGTTTTTTTCCCACTTTGAGAGACTGCAGCCATCGCTTTTTGCTCACTGTACTTTTCACAAAGGAGGAATAGCCATTTGCATATCAGTCTTTGTCCCGCCCACATGAGCAATCCAGCACCGAAATGCCATGCAAACCTTCTTTGAACAAGAGTACCAAAAGCAAACCCATACATGTGTTTCAGCCTTGTTGGGCCTCATCAGTGAGGTGGAGTTGTGCCTCTCTGAGTACAGTGAGCAAGGGGTCCACGTCTGGGTTCCCCCAGGTAACTTAGGGTGATCAACCCCAAGTTCCTTGCAAAAATACAAGAAAAGGTAGCAGGTGCCCCTCTCTAGATGGAACATGGCATGATAACCTGTTCTGTGTTTTTTTTCCCACTTTGGAGTCTGCAGCCATTGCGTTTTGCTCACTTGTACTTTGTACTTTTCACAAAGGAGGAATAACTATTTGCATATCAGTCTTTGTCCTGCCCACAAGGGCAGTCCAGCACCAAAATTCCAGGCAAACCTCCTTTGAACCTTTTTTACATTTTTATAAGGAACTTGGGGTTGATCACCCTAAGTTACCTGGGGGAACCCAGATGTGGACCCTTTGCTCACTGTGCTCAGAGAGGCACAGCTCCACCTCACTGAGTCCCAACAAGGCTGAAACACGTGTATGGGGTTTGCTGTTGGTCCTCTTGTTCATAAGAGTATTGCCTGGCATTACGGTGCTGGACTGCCCTTGTGGGCGGGCCAAAGACTGATATGCAAATGAATATTTCCCATCTGTGAAAGGTACAGTGAGCAAAAAGCAGATGGCTGCGGACTCTCACAGTGGGTAAAAACCACAGAACAGGTAATCATGCCATGTTCTTTCGAGAGCGGGCGCCTGCTACATTTTTTGCATTCCTAACATGGGTAGGCTGGCCCTCACGCTAAACAACAAACATTTAAAGGTAATAATAAAACAACATAATATAATAAACAATAATTAAACAGTATTTGGATGACCTTCACCTGTCCTGGGTAAATCCCTTCCCCAGGTTTTCAAAGTAAACTTCAAAATGTTCAGTTGAAAAGTCTTGAACTAGTTCTTATCAGTTCCCCAAAATGTTCAAAGCAAAGAAAAAATTAGTTAACCAGTTCTTGTAAGTTCCAAGTCAAAAGAAAAGTTCATCAAGCGAAAAGCCACTGGTAGCAATTCTCTGGCTTCGATTGAAAAGATCCCCTTCATGGTAATCCTGGATCTCTGCTTCCCAAGATTAGTCGACACAGTTCAAAGAATGAGTATAAAACTTCTTCATCTACAAATTAGGACCGCTGCAGTACATTCGGTATAATTGTCAGGATGCTTTTCTTTGGGTTGCTGTCTTCCTCTCAACAACCTCCCTTCTACTGTTGTTATTATGAAGCAGTAACCCGCTGTTGCCCAATATACTTCTACTACAACCAACTTCAATGTAACATCCAGTGACGGTTTTATACAGCACCACAGTTCAGGTACCTCTGCTTCTACTTTATATTTTGGAATTGTTAGGCATGTAAGATCAACACACTACGACTTCTACAAGTAGAAAAGGCACTCTTCCTTTCTCTAAGTTCCAAAGAAAGGAGCAGCCTCTCAGCCTTTTCTGTCTGTCCAACTGCCACAAGTATAAACCTGCCTTTGCCCAAGACTGACTTCCTTTCTGCTTCTTCTGCAGTCTTTAGGATTACAGGCTGTCTCTTCAATATTCTTTACAAGCACCCAATTCCCTTCCCCAGCTTCAATCACGCCTTCTCTGCTCCAGCAACTACCCATAAACTGTAGTACCACTCCTTCAACTCCAGCTAACAATTCCACACTTGTATCAGGGGCAACTGGGCCATCATCGGCTTGGTAGATTAAGTGGGTGTGTTTAAACCGGCTTAGTTCCATTGTGGAAAGGTTTTGCCTCTTGGCTTGGGTAATGCATGTTCTCCTCTTCCATATGATAACTTCTGGTAACAAAGAATGATCGTTCAGGATGCTACAAGGTTCAGTCTTCAAAGGGGAAAATGTATTTAGGCACACGCAACCACTCTTTAAGATAGATCTGCAACCTTAAAGAACTGTAGGTAATTGTAGTCCCCGATATTCTCATAGAGATGGCTTTAAACTTCTCTCAGGAAACACAATGGGTCACGCGCAACCTTCCGGTGACGTTTTAACGCTTGCAACTCTTGTGAAAAATCAACATCAAGATTTCAGAATGGTTTTAACAGGCATTCCCTCTTCAATTAAGGACACCCAACCACTCCGGTAATGAAAAGTTCAATAGTGGAAATAATGTTTTTTGACTTCTTACGTGAACACTGCGGCCAAAACTAATATCACACATGCTACATTTACATTGTTGGTAAACGATTTTAAGACACCAAACTGTTTTTACTCGCATCCAAGTGAACACGAGCGACTTTAGAGCTGGATATAGTTACCAGCAAGGCCCACTGTGTGAACCTGGACACCGAGCTTCATTCACCAGCTCCAGTAACACTGTGGTGGCGGGCTGATTCACTTTCCTGACTTCTGCTGCTGCTTTGGGTACACTTGGGACCCACACCCTCCTGCAGCACAAGTGTCTCTGGTCCGGCCACGTTGTTGGGGAGTCTCCTTCACTCCTCAATCCCTCGACTTGCCTCCTACTTCTGGCCTCGGGCTTCAGCACGGTCATGGCTCTGCAATCACAGCAACTCTGCACACATGGGGAATACTCCACGCTCAGCACGTCTTCCTCGGTGCAACCACAGCAATACAGGTTTTGAGTACAGAGGACCCTCTCAGAGCCTGCAGGTGAAATCTGCTGTCTCCATGTTCCGGCATCCCTGCTGTGCTCCCACTTCCCCGTAATTTGCAAGCCTCATGCTTTTCTGCTGCTACTACTGCCAGCCTTCCAACTCCTGCTCGAGCTCCTTCCCTCTCTCCTCTGCTTCTGGGGCCTTTTATGACTCACAGGTTTGGCAACTGGCTTCAGGTGTAAGTCATTTGTTTCAATTGCCTGACCCTTGCAATGGCTATTAGACCTAATTGCCTGACTACTACCTCTACATGCCTCATCAGCCCTCTTCTTCATCTGTCTCTTTAGGAGCTGTAGTTTGTTTCATCAAAATTAGTTTTTTCCACTTTTTGGCTACTTTTAAGGGTAGATTTAATTCCCTTAGCAATTCTAACAGAGGGGCTGTGGTCTTAACTTTTATAGAGGAGGATGGTACAAGGAAGGCCACAGTATCAGAATCCTTTTTAGTGTACCTTTGGAATTGAGGAGGACATTTAGTTTTAGTTCCTTTCCTTTGGTATAATATACTTTGGTGTTATAATTTTAGGGTTTACCACCTTAGATTTAATAGAAGGTTGAGAGACATTAAAATGACAATAAGCCAAAACCCCTCCTGGGAAAGTGGTAAGAATCTCCCTGTCGGGCGAAAAATACTGTCTCTTCCCACAGAATCCCCACACCAGCCTAGGCGCGGTCTCCACCCAGGTGATCCTCCCGCAGTACACCACCCCCAGGGTTTGGGATCAGGAAGCGTCTGCCCTCCCCTGGCCTCCTGAGAGGAGACTTTAGGCAGAGTTTCAGTGAGGGATTTGCAGGATTCCTTACACTTGGTTCCTCTACTATACAATGCAATAGAGGTAGTGTTTTGGGGTAAGAGCACCTGCGGGGGAGTTTGCTCCATGTGCCCTGAAGAGGCCAGGATAAAAAGCGTAAAGCTATCCCCGCTAGTTGGCTTTCAAGCACTAGGAGTAGATGTAGTAACGAGCTACACAGGTGGTGTATGGAAGATTACGAGATGCCCTCCACTCAATATGTATATAATGTTCACTTATTGGGGCCCTAGAAGACACCTTGACTCGTCACTCCCCTCAAGATGCAAGACTAGGGAACACGAGCAGGGACATTCCATTAGGTAGAATCCAGGCGTTATACTTTATCTTCTCGTAACGTTGTTTTAATTAGCTTATGCTTGGAGCACAGTATCCTGTTTTGTTGCGGTTGAGCCCGTTACTATTGCAGGAGTTTATCCCATTCGAATCCTAAAAAAGGCTTCAAACTGTTCTACGCTTTGTCTATGTCCTGTTGGCCCATTGTCACACTGTGCACAGGGTGCAGCTCATTCCTTGCCAGTGCCCTAAGCCAGTAAGGACAGATATTTCATTTACCAGTCAGGGCTGGCTGAATTCTGGAGGGGGTAAGGTGTGTCTAAAGAGTATTTTAATAGTTGGTGAGAGCCTTGGCTTGCCATCCCAACTGTTGAGGCCAAGAGTTGTGTCAGAGAAAAGGTAATGGAAATGCCATTGGATACTTTTTTGTTGATTTATTCGGAAAGGACTATGAGGTCCAGTAGGGCTCCCTGGGCAGGGACATCGTTTTGGGGTAAAGACGGGTAGGGTCTGTGAAGCTGCTTAGCAGGCTACCGAATGCCATTGTATTCATAATGAAAGCATTTTCCCAGAAAGTGTAAAGCATATGGACATGTAGTAATCAATACAATAGAATGACATGCACGTTTTCTGTTTGGGATTTTGAGTGGCGCTGTAAATGCTGCCTATAAGCCAGAGCTATTGGCAAGAGAAGTGAAGATGGGAGAGGCATGGTCTGTGAGGAGGGATGCACACACAGACTGTGGATTTCGGGTTGATTATACCAACCCCATGACCACATATAGCCATGCCTTTGGCCATTCCCACCAAATGCATGTCCCTCCCTCCCAAATTCACACACACCATTGGAATGTCTTTGCGCTAGGTCTGGCCTTTTGAGGGTGCTAGTGTTATTTTTCAGTACCCTTCCCAGCTGTAAACTAGCTTCTGGAATAATAACACTGTCTTAACCAAGGCTTCTGTCAGCCATTTTATTCATAAGCATCGTGGGTCCTTGCATGTGTTCCATGCACTGAATTCTATGAAAATGAGCCCTGATAAATCCAATAGTTTTGTCTCTATACTAGGCATTATATAGGTAAAGGCATTTGCCAGGCACTGCCATAATATGCCCAGGTACGCATACCATTTGCCAGTTGTGGCTACATAAAGGACAGGCAGTACCCTTAATGCAGTACCTAGAGGATGGCTACACAAAAGCTATATGTGACAGTAGGGTATTGCTACAACGTGGTTGACCACTAACTGGAGGCTCCCAGGGACTGCTTGAGCCAAATGCATTTACCATATAATAAATCATAGGATCGGAGGACACAACGACCTCAAAGATGGGCTCCACCTGACGTTAAGGTATGTATAAATGTACCACATCTGGTGGGCATCTGCCGCAGGCATGGCTTTCCATAAACGCACTCTAGAGTGCAGCTACTACTGTGACAAATTCGGTCTAGCTGGTCACATAACCATTTTACACTGAAACACCAGACTTGCCTCAACACTGCTGCCATGTGAATGCAGTGACAACTGCAACAAATGTGGTCTTGCTGGGTACATATCCAGCCACCTGCACTAGCACTCTGTCGTGACCACCCTCAGCAGACGCCCACGTGCCTGACCTTTTGGGTTGCTTACTTTAGCCTAGCCAGCCCTCCTAAGTCCTAATCTTGGACAAATGCACACACGCATCCTAAGCCTCCTCTTAGAACTTTTCCATGCCTAGGCTTAGGTCCCCAAGGACATTTCTACCACAAAGCACTTTGTGGCTATTAACATTGAGAAAGGCGCTATATAAATGACTACTACAATACAATACAATCAAACTGGCTGCGTGAAACACAGTTCACACAGACACACATTCCTCATTTAAACAACTACATTAAAGCACATCAATCTATCTTAAAGGAAATAGTGTTGCGGAAGAATCATACAATTGCATACTCCTTTAGCTCCACGGTTCTGATCCTGATATGTACTTTTACTACACACAGTGCCTTAAGTGGCACTACAAAATGAGCTGGGGCTCATCAAGGGGGCGTGGCCTAATGGCGGCGGTCGCCTGCTGGCCCGTTAGGCCACGCTCCCTTGACGTGCCCGGCTCAATGGGCTACTGGAACCCCTATACAAAGAAAAGAGGATCTGTAGATCGAACCCGCCCATCCCCTGCACTCCTTACAATCCCGTCAGTAGAGGTTAAATCATTAGTTAGTGAACATTTGTTAGTACATTGTTACTTAGTTTGCCATTGTCATAAGAATTACGGCGACAGGCTGGTCCTGTAATGCAATCAGTACAAATGAAGAAAACACAGGATGTCCGTGAAGTAAAAAAATGTAGCTGGTAACTCACCAGAGTGTGGATTATAGAATTCACATACGAGTGGATATGCGGAATGGCGCAGTCCGGTATTGATGTCACACATCTGTATGGCAGTATGACAGCAGAGGGCTGTGGAAAAAGACGTACACCCACATTGTAATACATTTAAAACTGGGAATGAATGCACTAAAAAAAGGGAAAACACTAAGGGAGAAAGGCGGTGCTTCTCCGCGGTGTGAATGGCTTACCGAGTCATGCTGTGTCACTGGAAACAGTCAGTAGAATCAGAGACGCGCGGATGGTTATCCTTGAAGAATGTCCTCCGTGCAGTGGGCTTATAAAAGCTGACAGACCGCCTTCAGACAAACAATGCGTCTTTAAAACAAGAAGGACTAAAACATTCCCATGCCTATGTTGCACACATTGTAACAATGTAACCAAGGGTGACATAATTTCCCATCCCCACACAGGGACGAAAATCAAACTGAGAGACTACGCAACATGCATGACCACAGGTGTCCTATACGCCATCAAATGCCCCTGCAGGAAACTATATGTGGGTCAAACCACGAGAGCCATTAAAGAGAGAGTGACTGAACATATATCTACCATTAGGTGTAAAAACAACAAATCGCCCCTCGCAAGACATTTTCTAGAAAATAGCCACACTGTGGCACAATTAAAGGTCCAAGTCATAGAGGTAGTGAAACAACCCTCTAGAGGTGGAAATTACAATTTTGTCTTGCAGGGAAAAATACTGGATCCATTACCTTGACACTCTATTCCCTAGAAGGTTCAATAATGAATTCTCACTGAAATGTTTTGTGTAAATTGGGTATCTATATGTTTGGTACATAGCAATGGTGAATTTATGACCTCCCATTTGTCTTTACTACTGTAAGTTTGATATAGTCCCCAAACGGGGATTACAGACATGGCTGAACATTTCGAAATATGTATCTACAACTAGATCTGCCTTGTTTAGAAAATATTCACCAATATGTTCAGGTTACCCATGCTCCATATATGCATAAGGAACAACCCTAGAAGATTTGATTTCTGCAATATTGACTCTACTGTAGACCTCCGAATACTGTAGAATATTTGACTTATGATTTCACTTTATAAGGAATTTCCAATTTGCACCATATGTAGATGTTTCTGGCATTTTATAACATGTAAATCCGAGGTCACCGACCCACACGTCTTTAATATTACTAGTCTTTTTTCCTCACTCCACCCTTCCCTCTATTGTTACAATTTAGTCACTTTCTCTGCATATTCCAGTGTACCCTAATTACAGCCTTATACACTCAGCACGATTAGAGGCTGCTTTATCAATCATTTTGACTAGTCCATCATGGCTTCCCTTGTGGTTTGCCTGTTCAAATGAGCCTAGACCATACTAGTCCCTCTTTAATGTCTACATCGCTGAGAGCCACTACACTGTTCACACAAGGGGTGCACACTAGTTTTCTAGCGTTCGCGCCTTGGCAACTGTTGCCATTAGTTACCCCTCGCGAAGCCCACCACACGGAGGACATTCTTCAAGGATAACCATCCGTGCCTCTCTGATTCTACTGACTGTTTCCAGTGACACAGCGTGACTTGGTGCATTCATTCCCTGTTTTAAATTTATTACAATGTGGGTTTCCACAGTCCTCTGCTGTCATACTGCCATACAGGCGCGTGACATCTATACCGAACAGCGCCATTCCGCATATCCATTCGTATGTGCATTCTATAATCCACAATCTGATGAGTTACCAGTTACATTTTTTTTTTTTTACTTTTTTTACTTCATGGACATCCCGTGTTTTCTTCATTTGTACTCATTGCATTACAGGACCAGCCTGTTGCCGTAAATCTTATGATTGATGGTCCCTTTTTCAAGGAATCTTTGAACATATGGGCGTTTGGATCCTCTTTTATATTAAGCTCGCCGAGCTACATAAACAAAATTACCAGCTCACCCTTTGAGCTTGTGTGAGTGTTATGCTCTATATCTAATTTATTCTTGTCCCATCCAAGTTCATAGATTTGACTATGCCAGACCACCTAACCGCAATTGCCTGAACCTTTTATACACCACTACATTGGCAGTTGTGATCTAGACTGTTTCTCATTTCAGTTACACAGTACCCCACTTAGAGATTAATTTTAGAACGAGAAGGTCAGTAACTCCGGATAATAGCCTAGATTGTTAAACCTCGAAATCAGTGACAAGTGAATAATGTTATGTTTTGTAGTTATGTGGCAGTTGACATTGAGTTTACCAAGTTATTGGATTTAGCCTCATTACCTCTCTCCTCTATTCTTAATTTACAGTTCAGTATTTTCACCTGGCTCTGGAGGAAGATAATGTTTTTCTCGAAACGCACCAGCCCTTTTTTAGTTGAACTGTACTTTCCTTGATCTATATGCTATCATTATTTTATTAGTAGACACACTTCTGTACTAAAGTTATGTTAACAGCAGTTTCTCTTTGAACTTGCAAACTAAGTAACAATGTACTAACACATTTTCACTAATGATTTAACCGTCTACTGACGGGATTGTAAGGTGTGCAGGGGACGGGAGGGTTCCATCTACGGATCCTCTTTTCTTTGTGCAGTTGTATTGTGTTGGCTCCGTGCCAGGGCCACGTTTCCTCCCCTGCACCTAAAAATACTAAATACCTGAACTTTGAGCATTCATTGAATAACACTAATTCAGTCAATTCAGGTGTGCTCCACCTTTCTCTTTGCTTGTAGTTTCTTTGCTACTGGCACCCCTGCAAGGCAGCCAGTGCCTCGCTTATTCAGCCTTAATGGTGGCGATGGCCCTCGCCAGCTGGGGAGGGGCAGCGTCACCATTAAGGCTGAAAGGGTGAGACCGCTGGAAGCTGAATGCGTGGGAGCTTCAGGATTTAGAAAACAAGGCCTCTGCTTCCAGCGGCCTCAGGTTTTCTCCATAATGGTGGCGCCGGCCCACAGGCATCTCTTGCTTAAAGAGATGCCTCGCAGGTGCGGCGCCACCATTATGGCATTTTTTTCTGAAGCTTTCGCACATGAGTGAGAGATTCAGGCTTTAGAAAAAAAGCCTTTTCGTGTAGTGGCCGTGGCTGCCAAGGCAGATTTAGTGGGCCTCAGCAGGGCCCCGCCTCAAAACGAGATTTCGGAGCATGCCAGGGTCCGGCCCTAGCAGGCCCCGGCCCACTTAAAGCCCTGACTACACATATTGAATTCTGTCTTTGTACGAGACCCAAAAGATCACGTATGGGACAGTAACATTTACGCGAATACCAGAATTCCTCATTGTCCTCCAAAGCTGTAGAAACCTCTGAGACACTAATAAAGCACCATGGAAGAAAAACTTAGCCCAGTGTACAAGACAAGGTTGCCATTGTAAATGAAAACTGAGCCCAGCGTACTTGAGCTCAGAACAGTGTTCATGGCTATTTATTCACGCACCCTTCCTTGCTCAAGTGTTGGCTTGCTCTTCTATTCTTTTCCAGCTCTATTAACTATTAGCGACCGATTGCTTGCACACAAAATGGTATGGTATGGTCCAGCAGTTATTAAGCGCAAAAACATTCTTCGAATGGATTGTGTCCTCCCACGTATTCCTCATCTTGTGATAAATCGTTATCTCCAGCTTCGCTGCTTCGGAAAAAAAAATTCTCGGCAGAGGGCACTGTGCTCGAGGTCGTGGCGTTGATTGTCCCTCGACGTACTCCGTTGACGTCACCGATGGCATAAATACCTCGAGCCGCGCCCGTTGCTTCAGTTCTGTTTTTCCGATTGCTTCGCTACGGCGCGCTTCTGTTTTCTGTGAAAGAAAATGTCGTCATCTTCGACACCTTCGACACCCAGGACTGGGTTTAAAAAGTGTGCAGATTGTGGATCTAAGATGTCGATCACCAATCCCCACCGGATTTGTCTCTGGTGTCTCGGTTCCAGTCACCGAACCGACGACTGCGGGTCCTGCCAATCGATGACCGAAAAAGCTCTTCGTAAGAGGAGAGGTAAACTGTCGGGAGGGAGGCCTCAAAAAAGGTTTTGTCTAAAAGACATAAGAAAACGACTGATTCTAAGGAATCGGATCGACATAGGCACTCGAAGAGATCTCGATCTAGGAGTAGATTGAGGCACTCTTCGTCGTCATCGAAGAAAATGAAGAGGAGACATAGATCTCCCTCATCATCATCTTCTTCTTCAGAGTCGACCGAAGAAATTCGTTGTCCGACTAAATCGGATTCTCCCAGTAAGTGGGAAGAATTCTGCGAAAAGATGATGGAGGTTTTCGAGAATGCGGCCGCGACCCCCTCGAAAGACCCGCGAAAAAGCCATACCCCTAAAGTCGCTCCATTGGACGACAAAGGGTAGTCCAAGGCTACCATGGCTAAGACCAGTAGCGTTGAGGAATCCAAAAAACCTCGAGTCGACGTAAAACCGTCGAACACTCTTCGAGAGTCGAGCACATCTCCATTGCCGTATAAAAAACACAAGTTGTCGAAGACTTCGACAATTTCGTCGACGCCCTCAACGTCGATAATTTCGACGCCAAAGCCAGATGCGTCATCGACGCCATTATCGAAGTAATCTTCGAAGACTTCGAAGACAACCTCGAAAACTTCGAGGGATTTACCATTTTCTTCGAAGCAGATGTAAGTGGAAGAAAGGAGATTCACTCCTTTACTCAGATCTTTTCAAATCTATGTCAGCAATCTATGAAGAGTCTGCTTCAGAAGAAGACGAGGTTTCTCCTTTGGGAGTTACTTATGGTACAAGACAAGTTCCTGAGGAACGTATTGACCAGGAATCTAGAATGAGAGACCTGAGTGATACTCTACATTCTGCCAGTGAAGTTGACACATCCCCAGAATTAGAGTTCGCCAAACCTGATCCTGCAGGACATTCAGATGCTGGGTACAGGGGTCTTATGACCAGGGTAGTTGAATATATGGATTGGGGTAATACTTCACCCATTTTTGAACAAGATGACATGACTGATATAATCGTCAAGGGACCTCAGCAAGATCCTGTTCTCCCTTTTCACAGGGCCCTTCGAAGGACTGTAGAGAAAAACTGGGAGAAACCAGAAACTATTGCTGCTGCAGACAGCACTTTTCCAAGAAAATATAGACCAGCTGGAACGGATCCTGAATATTTGAATAAACATCCGACTCCAGAGAGTTTAGTCATTCAGGCAGCATCTACTTCAAAACAAACTGCTTATCCAACTATTCCTCCAGATAGAGAGGATAAAAAAAATGGATGCCTGGGCACGTAAAGTTTTCACGTCAGGCAGTATGGCACTTAAGTCGGCAAATGTCACCTGTACCCTAGCCAGTTTTACCCATACCCTGTGGGACTGTATTTCGGTGGCGGCTGATCATATTCCGGAAGGCGAGGAAAGGGAAGGCTTCCTGAATATAGTAAAAGACGGGAAGGAGGCAATGGGGGAATGTCTCCAGTCTGGACTAGATACTGCGGATAGCATCAGCAGATCCATGGCTGCAAGCATTGTGCTACGCAGACTTGCGTGGTTGAAGAAGTCGGGATTTGCACCGGACGTGCAATCTAGACTCCTCAACATGCCCTTTGATGGCTCGAGGCTCTTTGGCAGAAAGGCTGATGAAAGCCTAAAAAAACTTCAGACCTCGAAAGCGGCAGCTAAATCACTTAGCGCCTCTTTGCGCCAGCCTCTAAAACCCTATTAAGGCTCATCTTCCTGGAGGGGTTGTTCTTTTCGCTACTACTCTTCTTTTGGTAGAGGAAGAGGACAGGCTTCTCAAAGGGGCAAAAGAAACTTCCCTCATGGAGCACGAGGAAGAGGTGCAAAATCAGCCTCAGGAGCGGCATCTGTACCCTCAGCCACTCCTGCAGCCGCCTCCAAATCCCTCTGAGACCTTCTTACACAAAACACCAGTGGGAGCCAGGATCTCTCAGCATCTGAAGGAATGGCGGGGCATTACCTCAGATGCTTGGGCACCGATAACAGTAGCCCAAGGTTACTGCCTGCCCTTCCAAAAAAGGCCTCAGAATCATCCACCGGGAGTCAACTCTGTCAAAATTCCGGATCCGCTCCTGTTGCAGGAAATTTTAACCCTGCTAGAGAAAGGTGCCATAGAACCGGTACCTGTAGCGGAGAGGAACAGGGGTTCGTACTCCCCATATTTTCTCATACCAAAAAAGGACGGAGGACTGAGACCCATCTTGGACTTGAGAAACTTGAACAAGTACCTCAGGAAGGACAAGTTGAAGATGGTGACTCTCTCTCAGATCCTTCAGGCTCTCCAACTCCAAGATTGGTTGGTATCATTGGACCTTCAGGATGCTTACTTTCATGTGCCAATCCATCCAAAGCACAGAAAGTACCTGAGGTTCGCGATTGGCAATTCTCATTATCAGTTTCGAGTTCTGCTATTCGGGTTGACCTCCGCCCCGAGGGTTTTCACCAAACTGTTGGCGGTTGTGGCAGCAAGTCTCAGGAGAGGAGGTATTCACATATATCCCTACCTGGACGACTGGTTGATCAGAGCAAGTTCTCCAGAACAAGCTCAAGAACCTCTTTCGACCACCTGCCACTTCCTCCACAAACTGGGCTTCTCCCTCAATTTCAAGAAGTCCCACATGATACCATCCCAGAAACTCCAATTTATCGGAGCAGTCTTGGACACTTCATCGGGAAAAGCCTCGCCTCCCGAAGTGAGAGCTCTCCACATCCAGCAGATGGTTACGAAGTTTCAGAATGCCCAACATCTACCGGCCTTCGATTTTCTCAGGTTGCTCGGCCTCATGGCATCCTGCATTTTCCTAGTACCAGAGGCCAGGTTGAGAATGAGATCCCTTCAATGGGCTCTCAGAACTCCGTGGTCCCAGTTCTCAGGGAATATGTCTGATCTTCTGCAAGTCCCGAGCGCAGTTGCTCAGGATCTTCTATGGTGGGCTTGCAACGACAACATTCTCAGGGGAGAGTCCTTTTGGCAACCATGGCCGGAGATAACGGTAGTGACGGACGCCTCACTCACGGGGTGGGGAGCACACACCAACGATCTGATAATCAGCGGTCGTTGGTCTCCATCGGAGTCCAAACTACATATCAACCTCTTGGAGCTGAGGGCAATCGGACTAGCTCTAAAGGCCTTTCTGCCCTCTGTACAGGGAAGGAATGTCCTGATAATGACGGACAATACAGTGGCCATGTACTATCTCAACAAGAGAGGAGGTGTAGGGTCACTGCCACTGTGCAGAGAAGCAATGCAGCTCTGGTTCTGGGCAATACGAGAAGGAATCTCTCTGTCGGCAATTCACCTAGTCTGAGAGAAGAATACGGCGGCAGACGCTCTGAGCAGGCAGAGCACGGTCTCTCACGAGTGGGAGCTGGCTCAGGAAGTCCTTCTGGAGATCTTCGCCCTTTGGGGAACCCCTCAAATGGATCTGTTTGCCACCGCGATCAACCGGAAGTGCGATCGGTACTGCTCAAGGGAATTTCCTCAATGAGGAGCTCTGGGAGACGCATTCGTAGTGGAGTGGAAGTTTCCACTGCTGTACGCGTTTCCCCCAGTCCCGTGATTCCTCAAGTAATCAGGAGGTTGAGAAAGTTCAGGAAAACCATGATCCTAATTGCCCCGGATTGGGCCAGGAGAATGTGGTACCCGGACCTTTTAGACATGTCCATCTGCCCTCCAATACGTCTTCCGCAAAGAGAGGATCTTCTCTCGCAAGAGGAAGGTCGGGTTCTCCATCCAGAGGTCAAGACACTCAACCTTCACGCATGGTTTCTGAGAGGTTGAGATACAAGGATTGGGATCTTCCGGATGACGTAATGGAAATCTTTCTTTCGGCCTGAAGTCCAGCAACAAAGTCTTTGTACCAATGTCGCTGGAATAGGTTTAGTAACTGGTGCAAAGACAAGGATGTGGACCCTTTTCAGTGTGGCACCACAATGGTGCTTTTTTTCCTGTTACATCTAGCCAATCTGGGGCTCCAGATAGGAACAATCAAAGGATACCTTGCTGCGCTGTCCATTTTCAAGCGCTCCTTGGAAGAGGTTTCATATTTCAAAATACTGTTAATAATTCAATTCTTAAAGGGGCTTACTAATGTATACCCTCCAATACCTTTTCATGCACCAACTTGGGACTTAAATTTAGTATTAAAATTCTTGACTTGCATACCTTTTGAGCCTCTGCACTCATGTCCATTGAGGCTTTTGACTCTAAAAACTGTCCTCCTTGTGGCCCTATCATCAGCCCGCAGGGTTAGCGAACTTCAGCCTCTCTCATGCAAACCACCATATACTATTTTTTATAAGGATAAGGTAGTCCTTAAAGTTAAACCTTCATTCTTGCCAAAAGTAGTCTCGGACTTCCATTTGTCACAAAAAATAGTACTACCAACTTTTTATCCTCCTCCTCATCTGGGCAAGGAAGATGAGATATTACACAGACTAGATCCCAAGAGGGCTCTTAGTTTTTACATCTCAAGGATGGCTAAATTGAGACAAGATGACCAACTATTTGTGGGTTATACTGGTCATAAATTAGGCTTATCTGTAACAAAACAGACCATTTCCGGCTGGATCATATTAGCCATAGTTGAATGCTACAGATTAGCGGGAAAAGAACCACCAGATGGGCTTCGTGCCCATTCTACAAGGGGGATGGCTACTTCTGCGGCTCTAAAGAGGGGAGTCCCAGCAGCAGATATTTGTGCAGCTGCAACCTGGAAAACAATGCATACTTTTGTTAAACATTATTGTTTGGACACTAACTCCTCTAACGTGGGTTTATTTGCAAAGGCAGTTCTGCATTCTGTACACGAAAAATGAAATTAGAACTCCCACCTCCAAAAATTGATACTGCTATGGGAGCACAAGATGAGGAATACGTGGGAGGACACAATCCATTCGAAGAACAAGTTACTTACCAACTGTAATGTTCTTTCGACTGGATGTTCCTCCCACGTATTCCTCATGGACCCTCCGATCCTACCCCACAGTACAGTTTACGTTTTCTTACACTTTCCTCTCACGAAGAATGTATCGGTCATGGGACACGCCTGAGTGTTCCTCATATATACATATATATATTCTATCATCCAAAAAACAGAACTGAAGCAACGGGCGCGGCTCGAGGTATTTATACCATTGGTGACGTCGACGGAGTACGTCGAGGGACAATCAACGCCACTACCTCGAGCACAGCGCCCTCTGCCGAGAACATTTTTTTTCCGAAGCAGCGAAGCTGGAGATAAGGATTTATCACAAGATGAGGAATACGTGGGAGGAACATCCAGTCGAAAGAACGTTACAGTTGGTAAGTAACTTGTTCATCTCAACAAGGAGGCATCATGGCGCTGAAACAAGAGGGCAGGAGAGGCCAAAGCAGACAGAAAACAAATCCCCACACCCCCTACCGTCGACCGACTCATGGCGGAAACCGGAAAGTCTTGACTTCATGGCGGAAGCCTAGACAACTTTCAGTCCCACGCAGATTTGCTGGAAGAGAATTCCACAACCGTGCTGCCTGATCGGAAAAAGAACATCCCCACCCATTTCACCCATTTGAAGGTAGGTACCGAAAGCAGGTTCGGGGTGGCAGAGCACAAGCGTCTCCCTGGAACATAGCAGAGGAGTTCATTATTAATAACATGATATGATATGATATGGCATTTGTAATGAGCCTACACACACGTGTTTCAAGTTGCGACGAGGCAAGGAAGGGGAACAGAGGGAGGACGGACAAGGATCCTACTAGGCCATGTATCATTCAGATTGCGCAGGGGAGGGTGGAGAGGGATAAAGTGCGGGGGGAATGGCAGATGGATCATACAGCGCACGATTCGCATCGTCCAAGTCTCCAAGCATGTCCTCATCCAGCAACACTAAAGCTAGCTCTTCCCAAGTTGCAAGCACAGCCTCCTTTCAGGCCCCCATGCATGCACAATGCTAGGGAGCTGATGCCATCTGGCCTTTCAGCAGCAGGTGGGCAGCAGGGCCCTGCCTTTGCCATGAGAAGTGAAAGTGAATAGGGCACGGGGGTAGCCATCCAGATCCCACATAACACAAAGACCTTTGTCCTCACACATACCCTCCACTGGCCGCCAGCAAGCCAAGGACAGAGCGTGCCAGCAGCGCATTCCTTACTGGCATATCTGTTGCGTTTACCCGAGACCTGCTCTGGGGAGAAATCTTCTACAGCACTCGAATTAGAGCGATGGCCTTTCGTGGAAGCATGACGAAGCAGGTCATCGTATGCACTGCATATGCATTCTCGGTCTCTCTTTCTACTGCTATTAGCCAGTCTTTACTGGCATGTAACTGCGCTGTGACACATACTCCTGCAGCCATTCTCCACCTGTGCTTTTTCTTGTGCTTAAGTATTTCAGCACAGCCTTTTTTTGTTGCTTACGGTTTTTCTGTTCAATTTTACAATTGGCAGAGATGAGAAATAGAGCTAGGACTAAAGAGGGGGCAGTAGACACATGCTTATAATAGTCTCACAAAGTTAATTATCCCGTTCCTAACTGTCCAGATCTGGTCAGCTCAGTGTTTGCCAAATTTAGTAAACGTTCATGGCCATAGGCCTAAGTTATAGATGAACATGGTTTTTCGTTTTTGTTTGTGATCCCCAATTATAGCGTTGCGACCCTTAAGACTCTATGCGCTGAATGAAGAAGGCAGCACCTGAAGAGCGGTGCGCAGAAAGGCTGGCGTTTCTGATCTAATGATTTGCATAGTGTTGATGACAGCCATGATGCTTGTATCGTCGTTTGCCCATTGGTCCGTTTTTGTTGCTAATTTTTATGAGAACAAGAAAACCGTAAAGATACTTACAAAGCTGCACTCTCTGCAGTTAGAAATCTTGTACAACACGAAACAGGCAACTTCGGTTTCGGGAACAAATATTCGCAATGAAGAGTAGGAGGAACAAGCTAACATTCAAAAGGAGTGCCCTCTTTGTATTAGTTTTGCCTTATAACTCTGACATGACTACTATAGAACAGTTAATTTGGTGCATGGGTAGTTGGACAAGTTACGAAGCCAGTGAGTGAAAGTGGTTGAAGAATGAGCCGAGAAAGGCGCTAAAGGAAGGCATGACCCACAAAAAACGGACATTATTTTACACTGTTTAAATATAATCACTGGCGCCAGTTTTCTCGTTCTAGTTCTAGTAGTGTGGCGTTCCCGTGTCTGCATCCACCCCGTGGCCTGAAAGAAGAAGCTAGAGGAAGCGAACCAGGATCTCCTTTCAAACATAAACCATTCCAAGATGGCAACTACCCTGCATTGTGGTCCTCCAAACATATGAAACTGATGCGTTAGCTGGCTGTGAGCCGACCAGCTGCTGACACCTGTGTACAGGTGAACCCGATTAACTCAGTGGGACCTATGTGAACGGGCTCAGCGTCTTCATAACATAACAGGTGTATTTGTAGTGCGCACGTTCACCCCCAGAAGGGCATCTTGCCGCTATTGACAGATAACCAATGTTTATTGTTACCCACCTTAATGGTACTCCTTAATGGTACTCCTTTTATGCACCTCAGAAGGATTAAAGGCTGAGTGGATGTAACAAAGTGGTATGGTTCACCAACACACCTGAGCCAGCAGGTAAGTTACTATGGGTTTATTAGTAGATAACGCTGCAGAAACACCGGCATGTCCTTGCCAGCCAGCTCTCCTTCTCCAACTGCCCCCCATGGAACACATATTCAGATCACAACACTCCAAGCACAGTGATATCACCGCATTCCAACTGGCATCACCACACCAGGGGAGGTATATAGAATAGAGGGCAAACACACGTTATAAGACTTCTCCCTCCCTTCATTTCCGATAATAGGAAAGCTCCAACCATTGGTACACTCTTAGTACATTCCAACACGCACAGTACCATCCTACACTAAACCGATACAAATGCGCATGGCCATCACGTACCTGCCCCAGCAACACCCAAGCCCAGATGAACACGAGACCCAACCCCAGGAAACGGTCCAAATGAAGCCCATTCACACACCAAGGCCAACAATTGAGCATAATCACTCTACACTACCATAAAGGCACAAAAGCACACTGAAACTTCGCTCCACACTAATAAAACCCCGAAAGCGCTAAGAAGATGGAAACAAAACCGTGCTCAACGACAACTCCCAATAAGAACACAGATTCAACCAAAAACTCCTTAACTCCACTCCGTTCACTTATAAACTCTCACAAAAGAGGAACCCACCGACATGTAGTAAGGGCTGCACCTCCCTCCAACTGAACTGGAAATACAACTCGAGGAACAAAAACAATAAAAACAAGCACTCCACCTGTTTCAAGCTGCCCCTTGAAACCTAGGGCCTGCCACACCCCAGCATCCCCAAATCGGATATACTACCTAAGAATCCGAATCCTTCAGTGCACCTACATCCTTCCACCCTGGTCTGCACCCCAGGGCACCAGGGCTGCCACCCCCGGGCACTAACCCAACTCAAAAGAGTAACAACAAGCACAAATAACAACCTCAGTTCCCAACACACTCTTACAATAGAACACATTACCTCTGACCTCCACCAAACCTGACAAGCACTCTACAACTCTAGTCCCTATGAAACAACGTACCTAACTAACCGAAAGGATACGAAAGACCCCCTTTGCACTGTACAACCTAGACACCACACCTCAACACCTCAGGGAAAGGATCCGAAAGTCCCCCTTTGCACTGTACAACCTAGACACCACACCTCAACACCACAGAACCCCAAGTCCCTGCCCTGCATAATTCTCCTGTATGCACACACGCAACCCCAAGTCCCTGCCAATTACAATAACTTCCACGCACCACAGGACCCCTAGTCCCTGCCAAATGCAGAACACCTCTACACACCCCGGGACCCCTAGTCCCTGCCAAACAGCAGTACGCCTCTACACACCCCGGGACTCCTAGTCCCTGCCAAACAGCATACCACCTCCTACTGGGACCCCCAGTACCAGCCAGGCTACCACGGTGGACACGCTACCCTTTCCGCCATTAAGGCACACTACCACCACGATGTGGGACACCACAATCAACTAGGCTACCACATTGGCCACACACATCTCCTCAATGTGGGACCCTGCACCAACTAGGCTACCACAGGGTCACACCACACTACCACCTAAACATGGAACTCCCAGACTAACAAGGCTACCACGATTGTTGCCCCATGGATAATGTATAAAACTAACACCCTAAATACACGCATCCACACACACACGCCTCAACATAAGACACAAAAATTGAAACATTATCACTTGATTTCTTCTTACACAGGGGTATGCACAACTGACGAAGTCTCTATAGTAGAAATCACAGGAATAAGAAATTGTCACATAATGAAATTAAGCGCCGACAAAGTTCATGTGCAGGTAAGTCAATAATGTGCCCCCCCCCACAAATCCAAGAGCAAACCACCTGAAAAACGTAGAAACCCCTTAACAAACATAATAATATCTCCTCTTCACAAATGATATTCCCCCCCCCCAACGACACAGTCCAAACCTAAAAGGAAAGCATGTTAACATACATGACATTTTCAAAATTGCATTTAACATTTCATGAAATAAGGCCACAACAAGAACACTCACACTCACACTGGCCAACACGAAACTTTTTCTAACAATAAAGGGCCACAACACATAAACGCCACTTCACGCACACTGACCCAACAGGTACAAGATACCATTACTATATTCCATAATGGTCCTCCATGCTCTTGGCCATCAATATGGAAACAATCCCAACGCTGTTTTCTCCGACAGTTCATGCAGAAAGACCATCGTTCGCAAAGCTGTCCTCACTCCCTGCACCAGGGAGGACTCAGCACCATGACATCCTCCCACATTCACTATAAGTAACAGTACCTTGTGCAGGGTCCACTCCCGGCAGTCCACCAACACCCGGACAGCCAAACTGCACCGAGTTGGGGCAGAGGTTGGACTAGTGAATTTCACTTCCTGGATGAGGGAAATCACATCGGAGCGCAGCCTACGCGTCCACAACGCCGCGCATGCTGCAATGTTCCAACGCTCTGACCAAGGAAACTGGAACGCCCCCTCGACGTCATCATTCATCACTTCAGCACCAGTGGGGTCGTATCGTTTCGCTCCTCCACTATGGCGACCTCGCACTTCCGATAACGCCAACATGACAGCGGAAGATCCAGGCCTCCAGATGAACGTCAAACTGGCAACACTGCTTGCCATCCCCTCCACGCCGGCACACGCCGGCACCAGCATCACTCCACTCCGGCACTGGCCCCAAGGACCCACGCTTCACAGGTCCCTGCTACAGACGGCGGAAAACTGCCGCCGGAGATTGCTGAGTGCCTCTGGTCCACATGGCACTAGCAACGCCCTCCTTAGGTGTTCCAACACTCTGCTCTCGTCCCGAGGGCAATCGCACTACCAAGCCCCCCGCTACAGGCTGGAGGGGAACACAGTTGGGCACTCAGACAGTCCAGGCTCCCGCTCTGGGTGTCTCAGGAGCCACTTCCTCTTGTTCAACACCACCCGGCCTGTTGAACCGCAGACTCTGGTTGGGACTCCAGGGCTGCACTGCTGGCTGCTACCAGGACATGGACACTTGGAGGACGGTGTCCTGATCAACTGCTGTCCCCTCCACGACAGGATCCCATCCTCATCGCCAGTGTAACAAAGTGGTATGGTTCACCAACACACCTGAGCCAGCAGGTAAGTTACTATGGGTTTATTAGTAGATAATACAGCAGAAACACCGGCATGTCCTTGCCAGCCAGCTCTCCTTCTCCAACTGCCCCCCATGTAACACATATTCAGATCAAAACACTCCAGCACAGTGACATCACTGCATTCCCACTTACATCACCACACCAGGGGAGGTAAATGGAATAGAGGGGAGACACACATTATAATGGTGGACCTGCCGGGGTTTGAACCTGTGACCACAAGCCCCTGTAGTGGACACAGTAGTCAACTGAGCACCAGACACAGCTAGATTTTCCTCAGGGTGCAAAGTCCATATGAGTTATTTGTGTGAAACCCTCGCTCCAATGTCCACCTCACCACCATAGGATGCACCCCTGAGATCTCTGTCCACCATGGTGATTGAAAGATTTGAGCAGGAGGAAACCAAAAGAGACCTTTGTTTGAACATTACGCATTCTAAGATGGCAATTGTTCTGCATTAAGTTAACTGAAACACACAATACTGATGAGGACCATGTAGTGTGAGAAACCAAAGGATGTCTCACCTACTAGTTTCCATGGATCGACCTCTCAGGTGGCCAGGGCATAGCTATCGCCTTTGAATCCAGATCCTGGGGGTGGTCCAATGCAGGAGGATCACCGAAGTGGGGGGTCTTCAGGGAGTGGGGGGTGAGTCCACCGATTGTGAGAAGCAGTATTCCCCCTTTTTTGTACACCTAACCCATTCTATTTTTTAGGATTATCTAGTATTCCAACTGCCCCCTTTTCGAATGGATTGTGTCCTCCCACGTATTCCTCATCTTTGATATTCGATATCCAACTTCAGCTGCTTTCTAAAAATAATTTCAGCAGAGGGGGCTGTAGTCAGTGCAGTCAACTCAATGTCCGTCGAGGGCCTCAGTCTCGAGGGTGATGTATAAAGCATGCGCTTGTCTTCAGTTCTGTTTTTCTGAGTAAGCTTTCACTACGACAACTACAGCGCGCTTCTATTGTTCATTCGCACAAATGTCTTAATCTTCGACACCTACTACTCCGAAGACCGGGTTCAAGAAGTGGCAGGCCTGCGGCCCCAAGATGTCGATAACCGACCCACATGGAGTATGCTTGTGATGTCTCTGCATGGAGCACAAGACCTCAGCCTGGTCAAAATGCCAGTCGATGACCGGAAAGACTCTGAAGGAGCTAAAGGGGAAATTGGCGGTAGGTACAATCCCCAAGAAATCCCCATTGACTACCCTGTTGAATAAACCTTCTTCGGACGATGTGAGAGGCGACTCCCCTCGAAGGAAGAAGGTCCAGGTCGAGGAGTGGCACCCATCACTCCTCATCGTCGTCGAGAAAGAGGCACCACAGGTCACCCTCTTAGACTTCGTTGTCAGACTCCTCTCCTGAGAGAGCTATTCTGTCCCACAAAGGCCTTCACTCCTGCCGAATGCGAAGCATTTAGGTTAGAAATCCTAAAAATATTTGAGAAACAAAAACCCTCGACAAGCCATGCTCCTACCGCGCCTTCTAAAGCAGGTAAGGAAAGGGCTCGAGCCAAACCCTCCGTGCCCTTGAGCCCGGAACGAAGGCCAGAACCTCATCGAGAGCGTCGAGGCCTTGACGCGATGAGAAATCATTGAAGGATCCTTCGAGTCATAAGTCGAAGCATAAATCGTGATCGAGGTCGTCGACGCCGGCATCGCTCTCATTGCCACCTGCACCATCGACGCCAGTCGCACCATCGATACCAATGGCACCTTCGACACCATCAAAGCCTTTGATGGCGTTGAAGCCGAAAACGACTTCAGTAAAAATATCGATGACTCCTTGAGCGTTCAGTTCAAAATTTCTGAAGCCTTCAATGCCCATTCCAGATAAGACGTATACTCCGCTACCAAAAAAAGATTATTTCAAATCACTAACCTCAATTCATGAGGAAAATGAGCCATTGGATAACGATGCGCCATTTGAGCTACAATAGGGTACACCAAATGTGCCTGAGAGTTTTAAATCGGAGGAGTCAAGGCTAAAAGATCTTAATGACAATTTGCAAACAGCCAGTGGAGTGGACACTTCACCAGAGCTAGAATATGGTAAACCAGAAACTGGTGAACATGCAGATGCATCATATAGACAGTTCATGTCTAAGGTTGTAGATTACTTGGGATGGAGTAGGAGTAGGAGCAGGATGATCTAACCGACAGCCTTGATAAGGGTCCGCAAATGGATCCCATTTTACCATTCCACATTGCTCTTCAAAAAAGGGTGATGGCCAATCCGGAAACACCAGAGTCAAATCCAGCAGTAAACAAAAACCGAACTAGAAAATACCGCCCATCTAGTAGTGACCCCACCTACTTGCCAAAGCACTCCACCCCAGACAGTCTGGTGGTGCAGGGTGGTGCAGGCAGCTACGGCAACTTCAAAACAGGCAGCTTACCCAATCATCCCTCCTGATAGGGATGACAAGAGAGTAAATGCATGGGCAAGGAAAGTATTTTCTGCAGGGAGCATGGCACTTATGTCAGCCAACTCCACATGTGCCTTAGCAAAGTTCTCATTCAAATAACAAGTTACTTACCCCTGGTAACGTTCTTTTGACTGGATGTTCCTCCCACGTATTCCTCATCACCCTTGAAGCCTACCCCACAGTAGAAATTCCCATGCTATTACAGCTTTTGCTCCTTCAAAGCTTAGTACGGTCAAACCCATGGTTATGCAGGTAGTTCTACAAAAAGGAAAAACAGAACTGAAGCCAATGGGCGAGGCACATGATATATATGCCTTCGATGACATCTCCCTTCAGACGGAGACTCTCGAGGGACATCGAGTCGACTGCATCGACGCACAGCGCCCTCTGCCGAAATTCTTTTCCGGAGCAGCGGAAGCTGGATATCAAAGATGAGGAATAAATGGGAGGAACATCCAGTCGAAAGAACGTTACCAGGGGTAAGTAACTTGTTGTTCTACACAAACACTGGGCCGAGGAAGAGGGCGACTGAGAGTAACAAGACTAACTCTTATACATCGCACTGGACATGTCCCGCTAATCAGGCAAAGCCAGGCACTTTACTTTAAGGGCGTACACCTGATACCAATTAGCTCCCCTCACATGGATAAAAGGCGAACATAGAGACACACTCTGACCAAGGCAGAATACGACTAAGAGCAGAACTTCTGGGGCTAAGGCGAACCTGTTGAAGCAGAGCGACAGACTAAGGGACAAGAGCAGCGGGTCGGGAACCCTAGGAGTTCCCTACAGGAGGTTGTTGCCCCCAAAAGGCTGCAAAAGACGTGGAGAATGCCAAGTCCCAAAGCAGAATGCTACATTGTTTCATGAACGCCAGCGACCCTCTCAGGCGAACGGCAGAGTTGGGGAGGCGAGGCAAAGCCTGTGGTACTAACCTTGACTCGTGAATTGGAAAAGTGAAAAGACAAGAAAGAAACGCACACAGCCGGTGAGCTCTCAAGCGACCTGAGAGACTGGTGTGTGCTGGAGAAAGATTAAAGATGCAGCATTATATTGCAAGTGAAGGCTGCACACGTGTGGATGGGACGCGGAGAAAGGCAGACTTGTGAATTAACTTTGAAGTAAAGACAGCTGTGAAACCAGCGATACTGAGTAACGGATTGGTCCTGGGAAAGGAAGTAGCCCACTCGAAAGTCTCAGTGAAAGGTGAATTGTTTGTAGCAATAAAGTGAATGAACTGTAAAAGTGAAGTGATCCAAAATTAGCCCAGAGAGAAGGGGAGAGTAAAAAGCTGAACGTTGAACTTTGAGTTGAAGTAGTTCTGCAGAGGTCTGTAAAGAAAGCCACGCACATTCGAAAGTCTTTGACATCTGAAAACAGTCTGAGCCCGACTGAGGGAGACCCGAACTGTAATAAGTTTGGGAAAAGAAACCCCCTGCAAGTATTGTTGAACTGTGAAAGGTCTGAGCCCGACAGAGGGGGACCAACGTGAACTTTTGTTGTGAAAGATCTGAGCCCAACAGAGGGGGGCAAACATGAACTTTTTGTTAAACAATGTTTGGAAAACTGGAAAGAGACACTTTAAACTTTAACATGGAAGGCCAGTTTGAACTGTCCTTGTGTTGAAAACCTGAGCCAGAGTGTGTTGTTCTGCCTATGGGCACTTACTCTCTGTGCTGTTTGCCGTGGGGAGGAGAGCTGATCCAGCCACACTTATTCTTCATATTTGAACACTGATTTTCCTTTTACATACATATCTCTTTATATACTTTTTGTACAAGAGATAGGGCAGGCATTACGTTTTGTTGGCATAGGCCATTTTGATTTGACAGACACAACTAGGACTGTTTTATTTATTATTTGATGGTTGAGACTACTCCCATCCTAGTTGTAGGGGAAAGTAGGAGTTTTTCCAAACCCAGAAACTTTGATAAAGGTTTTTATAAATTGTACCTTTTGTGTCCGTGTCGTACTTGTGATACCATGCCTCCCCTCAGTAGTGAGTTGACAAGCTGATGACTTGAGTACGGATGTGATGCCAATGAGTGAAGCAGGAATGTGTAACCAGTCACCCCTGTCACATAACACTTACCTACCTTTCCTGGGCTATGCGGTAAGAGGCGTTTGGCTAAGAATAAAACATGTTCCCCTGTTTGCCAGGCTTACCATCCACCCCACAATAGATCTTAAAATGGCATCATGTCCCCTCAGTAGTAGCATGAAAGTATAATGCAGTTGGTGAATCCACAAATACCTTGAATGTACGTTTTCTTTGCACCTAAAAGACCGTGTTTTCAAGGTGGAGAGATTGGGTATCACATGAAGAGCAAATGATTCCTGTGCCAGCAACATACAAGACATTTACCCTCCTTTCAATTATCTCCTATGTGCATGCTGAAATCATGCCTCCACTTTACCACTCAGTACGACCAATCGCTAATCCTGGCTAGCAACATACAAGACATTTCCACTCCTTTCGATCACCTCTATGTGCATTTATTGATTTATTTCATTTTATTGGGCATTTGTAAGGGGCTTACACATCAAGAAATTGTGTTTCAAAGCACCCATAGGGCAAAGAGAAGGGAAGAAGAGAACAGTAAGACAATCGTATAAGATAACGGTGATGAGCAGAATACAGAAGCGGTCCTACTAGGCCTTGTGAGAATTCTGCATGTGCAAGTGCAAGTGAAGGCAGAGAGAAGGGAAAGGGAAAGGGGAAGAGGGTAAGCGCTAGATGTTCCACAGAGGGGGGGGAGGGGAGTTGGTAAAGGGTCAGTTGCAAAGGCATCAGGTAAGTGCCAGGCAGTTACCACTTTATGCACTTGGGGTCACCAACCAATACAATAGTGCAGGGCCTGTATGACAACACAGGCCAGTGGTGTGTGAAGGCAAGTGCCGAGGGAGGACAGATGCTGCGGGTGATTGGAAATGAGGCCAGGACCTGCGTGGGTACACATAAGGGCACAGGCCACCAATCACAGAAACTATGGGGTTTAGCACGGGAGGCATAGAGGGAAGGAGGAGGAGAAGAGGAAAGTCTTGAAGTGCTTGCAGAACTGGAGGAGATCCGAATCAAGACAGAGAGAAAGGGGGAGGCTGTTCCAGAGAAGGGAGCCAGCCGATGAAAGGGAACAGGTACCCGCTCTCTGCTTAGAGGAGCACTTGACAAGCCGAGAGTTTGAGCCGAAGAATTGGAGGGATCTGGAAGGAGAGTATTTGGCGAGAGCAAGTTGCAGATAGCTTGGTCCCCGGCCCCAGACAACCTTATGGATGAAGCAGAGGGATTTCAATTTGATCCTTGCAGCAACTGGGAGCCAGTGGAGAGATTTTAGGGCTGGAGAGATACAGTCCCTGGGCTTGAGTCCAAGGATAAGTCTTGCAGCCCTATTCTGGATTAGCTGGAGGGGGCGGAAAGAAGGTAGATTAAGGAATAGGTTTTTGCAGAAGTCCAGCCCGGAGAGTAACGGAGCTCTGGAGACATTAAGCTTCTGGGGAAAAATGAGGAAAGGGGGGATGCCCCTGAGGAGGTAGAGTTGGAAATGGGCCTTCTTGGCAAGGTCCAAGATGTGAGGAATGAAAGAGAGAGAGGAGTTCAAGATAACTCCCAGGTTTCTAGTTTCAGAAAAAGGAGAAGGGGAGAGCCCATCAAGGGTGGCCAGAGAGAAGGGAGAAATGAGGGAACAGGAGTCCACATAGGAAGAATCTAACAGTCAGTACTAACTAAATCAGGGTTGTCCAACTCGAGAGCCAGATCCATGCTGGGTTTCCGAATACCCTTCATTTAATAGTCATTGCAATACATTAGCATACAATGATTCTAAATGTACATTTTTCCTCATGAATTTTAATGAGGGATCTCCTGAAAGCCTGTCAGTGTCCCGGCCCTCTAGGCCCGGAATTGGACAACCCTGAACTAAATGAAACCATTATGCTTCTCATACAAAATATGGAGGAGATGTTATACCCATCATGCAATATTGTATGTCCTTGAACACCCATGAAAAGACTACGGACAAAACTCTGATGAGGGTAGTAAATTGTATGACTCTCAATACCTTGCACAGCTACCCACCACCCTGTCCAGTACGTCATGGCATTAGAAAAGCTGAGCGAGTTAGATATCACCAGAACGTATGCCAGCCTTTCCATTGTGCATGGTAACTGTGAAAATCATCCATCAAACAAGAAGGTACCAGGTAAAAAGTAAATTGTCCGACTCAAAATCAAGCATGCAAACACTCGTCCAGTCTTCCCAATGTATAAAGGTTTTTCATAATCCCAAACTGTACAGTGTCCATTAAACATGCCTGCAACATACCGGTTAGCAGAATTTAAGATCAGTATTCTTCGTCGTCTTGCTAATGTACAATGACACCTTCAACTATAGAACATCCGTTTGCACTGTAGTTCTAAAAGATACCGAAATCTTGATGAATACCTCATGCATAAAAAAAGGACACAATGCTTTGATGTTCTTTGACATTTTTTATGTTGATGCCTTTTTCCTGCCTCCATCCGTTCGTTCAAAAAAGATTGTCTGTGCAGGTTACCATAGCGAGAAAATTGCCCTCACTGATCTAGTCATGCACCCACTGGGAACCGGCTTTCCATTCTTTTGATGAATTGTCAGAGATGATGGTTAACACCCAGTCCTACACCAAAGGAACTCTTATAATGTTTGGCATCAATCTTGGGCTGCCTGAATTGAGAACTACTGAGGCATTCACCTAGACAACGGATTTTCCGTTTCCACCTATGGATAACCAAACCATTTTGGACATAACAGTGTCAGTATGTGAACTTTAAAGATACCTTCAGATCCTCGTCCGTTCAATTGCCTCAGTTTAACTACCCAGAGATGCTCCAACCTAGTTTGGTGAAAGAACTGGTGAGAACCCTCATGTGATTGCCCAGTCTATTCCCACATCGTGCAAACACCTTATTAAACATTTTGTTTTTTTAAACAAACACGTGACTTGATCAAGAGTCAGCCGGCCTGAAAAGATTGGAAATGGATGGGATGTAAAACTCAAAATGCCGAAAACAAGCTGAACAAACTTCGGTGGACTTTATCTCATTATTTAATATAAGCAGGCTATTTTCTACCAGTATAAATCGGCTGAAGTCTTTAAAATATCCTTGCATTACGTAATCCAAAGTAGACCAACACCAAGTCCCCCCCTGCCCTCAGGATAGCTGTCAAATTTGCCACAACTTTTGACAAGGTGATAAGAATCCAAAATAACTTGAATCCCAGCCTCGACAAACTCGCAGCCACAAAATTCCACAAAAATTGAACTAGTGAAGCCTTGAATGCATCATTAGAGGACTGTAGCAGGGAATCCAGACACCTGCAGCCCTGTGTCTAGCAGCAGCTAGCTGCCTTGAACAGCTCGACTTCTCTCCTACTGAAAACATGGAAAACTGCCCTCACCCCTGCAGACCATTACCAGCCTATTTCCAAAACTCCTTAGGGGGTTGCCGAGGTCTCCACTGACCTCACCCTCACGCTATACTTCCCCCTGCCGCCACTGTTTAGGTTCGGTGGATTAACAAATTAAATTCTCCTTATCATTTCTCTAAAAATGCACTTCTCTTAATGTGTTTTTTTTTTAAAAAAAAGCTGCATGACCCCAGACAACCTCCTTCACACGAATCGATTGTGTTTCAAGAGGTATAAGCATACTGAAACCTGCCTACACTTTATGAGCGAACATTCTAGAATCCTTTGCTCGGACCATCCCTGTCACGCTAATATTTCTGAATTTCTCAGCATCCTTTATACTGCCACCTATAGGCAGATATTTCAAGGACTGCACAGCAACCTTTGCCTAAAGAGTAATGTGCTTAGCGGAGTTGCTCACTGCCACTGAAGGTGTTATTCTAAGGTACATATAGCTTTGATGTGTTATAAGCAAAGCGATGCAGGCATGAGAAAGGCTTGCCCTGGGACGAGGTGTATAGAGTGAGCAAGAGGGGAACAAAGACAGACCCTGAAGGAAGGATATGGCCTCGGGTCTCCTAGCCTTCCAAGAGATAGAGAAGCTAAAGGCAGTCTGATAAAAGGCGGTACAACATAGGCAGTGCTCTTGTGGCTGTGGTGAGGGGGGCACGAGGAGAGATGAGTTTGGATGCTGCCAGAAATGAAGTAGGATGGGGATACAGGATATGTTGGAAAGGTGAGCAGGTGTGAGGAAATTGGATGCATGCATACATTCTATTCTGAGGGGCTGAGACTGGTGGGAATGTGTTTCCAGGTAGATGTCAGTGTGTTTACACGCAGCACGCTCTAAGATTTTGGAATAGTGTGGGGGGAAGAAGACAGGGTGATGATAGTAGGGTTGTTGTGGTCAGCTGTCTGTGTCTTCAAGATAGGTGTCCACTGTCCACATGAAAGCAAGCTGGGGAGATCCAAGAGGCTAGGCAGAGATTGAAGCGAGTGAAGAGGTAGGTCCAAGCAATGTGCCACTTCATGCTTGGCGATGCCAAGGGGACCGCAGTAGCTCAGGACCTGGTGGCAGACTAGAGATTAGGCGGCCGTTTAGACAAATATATGAGACAAATATCGTGTGTGCAACCATTGAATAGATGATGAAAGTTCTATTTTTGTTCCAATTGTGCTGATATGATATATTATTTATAGCGTGTTTAATACCCAGAGATTCCTAAGGGCGCACCCAGGGATCAAACCTGTGGTGCTCCCTGTCGTCTTGCTTTCAAGGCGAGCATGTTGCCCCTGAGCTATCCTCCCGAGTCAGCTGGTTTGAAAGGTAGGGTATAACATATAGAACAGTGAGATGCAGCCCTAAAGATAAGGGACGCATCGGCCACTTTTACTTCCCAGGAATTGGCAAAAAAATAAGGAGTACAAATACTCCCAACCAAAAATGGGAAAAAGACACGTAGAATCTTGCACCCCTGCATTCCCACCTCTCCGCTCCATGGATATGTTTGGACCAGTAGTGCACATAGTACCACAGGAAGAAAGTACTATTATTTCTGCCTGATTAGAAGACGAAAACGTGTACATGAATAGCTAGGTGCAAAGAAATAAATATTATAAAAGCATTTTCAGTTTTTCAGTTAAAATATACTTTTACTCGCTTATGAAATACTCCCATTGAGAATTGGAGTTACATTTTTACTCCGTAAAAAATCATTTTACTCCAAACTTTAAAAAATAGGGAGTACAATACTCCCACTTCCAAATCTTATCTGGAGCACTGGTGAGATGTATTTTGCGTTCAGACAGGTTACAAAACATCTCTTTAAATGATGTATTTTGGGGGATTCCGAGATGGCCACTGTTTACTGAGGATACAGCCATTCGAGCTCCATCCCCCACTAAATCTGGACCCGGTGGAGAAGCAATAAAATACAGTAAAAAGACCTGCAAATTACGCATAGCACCGCGGAAAGGCCTGGAGTGGCTGGGAGAAGCCCCACTTTGCAACTTTTGCAGAAACGGGACGGCTGCGCACAGACCCTGCGGGCCGGGGATTCGGTCTGAGGCAGCAAGGAGTGAGCGCCCGGAACGGAGTGCAGCCTGGGGGACACCAACACAAGACATTGCGTGGACACACCTCCCCGCCCCCCAGAGAGCGCGATCACATGCTCTGGGTGAACATAAGGAGCAGACCGCATGGAGAGGGATAGCCCCTCCCTCCTTCCCCTAACGCAGAGATGAAAACCGAGGCCCAGGGGGCCAATACTGGAGACCGCTGGCAGACCTAACCAAACGAACAGGCAAGTGCTCCCAGGGGGGCAGGGCTGGCTCTAGGAGCCCCTGGGGCGGGTAGACTTAATCCTTACCCCTACCCGCTCCAACAGAGCACCACAATGGAACAGTGGGGCCCACCTGAACCAGGGTCAACTGAAGAGCAGAATACGCTCATAGCCTCCTCTGCGCTCCTGCGTTGGTACCCCCGATCACCCGCCCCCCACCCCCCGATCACAAAGACGTTAAGGATCCTGTGGTAGTCTTAACAGCCGGTGTGCCTAGGAGGGAGAAAGGAAGATCAGGAGAACGGCAGGCCTAGTGGAGGCACACCCCGGCCACTCCCTACATGAAGCCCTTATAGCACAACTATCAACCCAGGCTCTGAAAAATCCTACATCTTCTCAGCACCTCAGGGGCCTCAACCCAAGAAAGCCTATTCACCCAACCCCCAGGTCATACAACCTAGGGAGGCGCCCAATCTTCAACAGCATCACAGTGTACCAGGGCCAGAGGAGATAACACAGCACAACAAGGGCCAACGGGGACCTCCCAAGGAAAGACTACAGCCAATGCCAGTGACCAAAGGTAGGAACACAACGTGCAAGACTATGCAACCGAATACACCCAAAGAAAATCCAATCTGCAGCTGCTGGCTATGGTCCGATGGGGCACAGTCGATCCCGGAGAGTACACACCATCCCCTTGAGGCTACAACAAGAACTACAGATAACGAAATGACACCCTCTAAAGAAGACATAGAACGCTACTTCCTAGAGTTCCAGGAGAAATTCGCCACCTCCATGCAGGTGCAATTCAATACAATTGCCACAGAATTTAGATTAGCAATAAGCGAGATAAGGAAAGATGTGGCATCTCTTGAGGAAAGAACAGATATGAATGAAAAAGCATTACAGATCTGGCCTAGATAATACAAAATAGGACGAGCTGCTAAAACATCTAGCCAAAACTACTCACAACATCGAAATACAATGTGAAGAACTGGAGAACAGGTTGACGAGATTCAATATCCACATCAGGAATATGCAAAAGTCAGTTTTAGACGTAGACTTGAAATAAGTTGTATCCAGCATCTTCAGAGACCTTATCAATGCAGAAGGAGATGTGGATATCCCAATTGACAGGATCCACAGAGAAGGGCCGAAATGTCAGGACCAAGAGGCCCGCCCATGCAACATTGTGGTGGCATTGGCAATATACCCACAAAAGAAACGGATCCTGAGAGCACCTAGAAGGGCGACGGCGATCGCATACAACGGCAAAGAAATTAAATTCTTCCAAGATCTCTCCCAACTTACGCTTCAGAAAAGAAGAGATCTGCACGAGCTACTTGGTCACTTAAAATTCAAGAGAATTACCTACATATGGTCCTTTCCCTTCAGCCTCCTGTTCAATTGGGAGGGCAAACAATAAAGGGTAATGGCAAAAGAGGAGGGGGCCTGGATACTTGCATATAGACTTGGACAACCACGCAGAACCCAACAAGAACTGGCAGTGCGCTCCAAGGGAACTCCGATCTTGGAAATGGACACAGATTGAGTGTGGTCAAAAGAGAAACCCGAGGGGGGCCCCCCCGGGGGGTGCAGCCCTGCACACCGAGAAGGCTGGTGTCTCAACTGGGATGGACTGATGCGGCTAAAGCAGGTAGTAAATCACTGCGCTGGGAACTTGACACAAGATGAACTATGCTACGGCGGAGCTCACCTAGGAATCCATACAGGACCTTAGTGGGGTTTTAGGATACCCCACACTCACCCCTAGTAAGAGTTGTAGCCCACCTCTGAGGTTGAGCCCTCGACAGGAATAGCAAGGGTGGTCTATAACCGGAGGAGGAGATATTTTAAGTTGGGAGAATGAAAGTTGGTGGGGGCGTGGGGTGTGGGGAGGGAGGTGGAGGTCTTGGGGGTTCAAGGGAGGGGTAAGAGTAAAATACATGGGAAATGAGCATAGTATCCATAGTGATCCTGGGTCCGTCAGAGCAAGTCTCAAGCCAGACTCGCACACAAAGGCAGTGCCTTCAGATGCCTAACCCTTAATATCAGGGGGCTGAATACCTTGGCTAAAAGAAGGAAATTAGAATGCTTCCTCACGGCGCATTAACTCGTCCTAATCGCCCTACAAGAAACACATATTAGGCTTTCCGCCAGGACGTACAAGCCAAGATTTTGGACATGCCCTTCGACGGGAACAACCTGTTTGGGAAGGCGGTTGATGAGTCCCTTCAGGCCATCAAGACAGACACAGAGACTGCCCGGGCACTGGGAGTGCTCCAACAACGACGGCCGTCCTTTCGGAGCTCCGGAAGCAGACAAGGTGCCTCCAAGGGATCCGGCAGTGGCTCCTCCACGTACCGCCAAGCGGCAAGATCTTTGTCCCAGGAAGCCTACAGGGGACGCGGCAAGCCAGGTGGTGCCCGTCGTCGTCGACAGGGAGGTCAAGGAGGCAAGGCGGCCTCCAAACAAGATTGAACCGACCGTGGGGTCGGGCCCCCGCCGAAGCACCCCGGTGGGAGGCCGGCTGGCGAGGTTCGTCAGTGTGTGGGAGTCCATCTCCACCGACCGTTGGGTGCTGGACGCACTGGCCCAAGGGCACGCCCTCGAGTTTCAGAAGAAGTGCCCTCGCATTCCTCCCGTGGCCAGGAAGGAAAATCACGTCCCTCAACTACTGTTGGAAGTAAGGGCGATGCTCAAGAAGGGTGCCATCGAGCTCGTCCCAAAGAGGCTTCAGGGCTCCGGAGTTTACTCAAGGTACTTCCTTGTAAAAAAGAAGACAGGAGGGTGGCACCCCATCCTGGACCTACGACGACTGAACAAGTACATTAAGGCGCAGAAGTTCCGTATGGTCACCCTCCAGCACGTGCTGGGACAGCTGGAGGAGGGCGATTTCCTGTCGTCTTTGGACTTGGAGGATGCAAAGACACCGAAAGTTCCTCAGGTTCGTGGTCCAAGGGCGGCACTACCAGTTCAAGGCCCTCCCGTTCAGATTGAAGTCGGCACCCAGAGTGTTCACCAAGTGCCTCGCACCGGTGGCGGCGTGGCTACGCCTACAGGGGATCCACGTCTACCCCTACCTGGACGACTGGCTCATCCGGGCAAGGACGAGAGAGCTCGCCGTGGAGCACACTGCAAAGACCGTCCAGCTGCTCACGGACCTGGGATTCTCCATCAACTTTCCAAAATCCCACCTGTTTCCGTCGCAAGTCGCCCTGGTTCTGGGAGCCAAGCTCGACAGTGGCGTGGCTGGCCTCGCCGTCGGAGGAAACGACCAGGACCATTCTGGGCAAGGTGCAGCGTCTGCTGGCCACGGACATGGCCAGGGTAAGATCTATCAAGTCCCTCCTCGGGATGATGTCCTCCTGCATTTATCTGGTGCGCCTTTGCAGGCTTCGGATGCGCCCCTTACAAGAGTTCCTCGACGCCCGCTGGGTCCAGTCGACGGGCAGCTTCGAGGACAGGATCCCTCTCAACGAGACGTTCCGTCGGGCGATCCGGTGGTGCGGTACCCGCTCCCATCTGTCGGCGGGCACGGACTTTCAGATCCCAGCTCACCAGGTGACGGTGACGACGGACGCCTCCCTGGAAGGTTGGGGAGCGCACTCCGGAGATCTTCACGCGAGAGGCCTTTGGCTCTCGGAGGAGAAGTCACTCCACATCAACATTTTGGAGCTCTGCGCAGTGTTCTGGGCCCTCAGGTCCTTTCTCCCGTCCCTCAAGGGCAAGGTGGTGAGGATCTTCACCGACAACACCACCACGATGTTCTACATCCGGAAGCAGGGCGGAACCAGGTCCCCGGCCTTATCCAAGGAAGCCCAGGATCTGTGGCATTGGGCTGTCGCCCAACGGATGTTTCTGGTGCCTCTTCATCTGGCAGGAATAAAAAACACGATCGCCGACTCACTCAGCAGGGAGCTGCGCTCGTGCCATGAATGGGAACTACGCCAGGATCAAGTGGATCGACTCTTCAAACGATGGGGCAAACCCCAAATCGATCTCTTCGCGACGGCGACGAATTCCAAGTGCTGGAGGTTCGCCAGCAGGTTCCCCCAGCCGAAGAGCATGGGCGATGCTTTCTCGTTCCCCTGGGACTGCCTATTTCTTTATGCATTCCCTCCACTGCCGTTGCTGCTCCGGCTCATCAACCAGCTCAAGAGGTCCCGGTGCAGGATGATCCTCGTTGCACCGGCGTGGCCGAGACAGATCTGGTTCCCGGACCTTCTGGACTTGTCAACGTCCACACCAGTCAAGCTTCTGACAGACGCAGACCTTTTCTTCAGAGAAGGAGGCGCCATTCTTCACCACAACCCGGAGTCGCTGAACTTGCAGGCCTGGCTCCTGCAGCACTAGAGTTTGGAGGGTACGACATCCCGGCCGACTGCAGAGAGGTTCTTGCAAAGGCCAGGGCGTCCTCAACTCTCAAGTGCTACGGACATAAATGGAAGAGGTTCTCTGTCTGGTGCCGTGCACAGAAGATTAACCCTCTGTGGATTACGGCCCCTCAAGTACTGCCGTACCTACTGTCGCTGGCCAAAGCTGGACTGGCTCACGCCTCCATACTTGACTTTTCATGACACGAGGGCGGTGCTGAGGACGCACCCCTCCTTTATGCCCAAGGTGCCGTCGGACTTCCACCTCAACAAGCCCTTGGTGTTGCCAGTTTTCTTCCCGTCGCCTTTGTCGCCGGCCGAGAGGACTTTGCACTCGCTGGATGTAGCTGGAGCGCTGAAGTTCTACGTGGACCGCACGAAGAGTTTTCGGAAGACGTCACAGCTGTTTGTGAACTTTGGGACTGTGAATCAAGGGAAGGCTCTCTCGAAGACTTCCATTTCCAGATGGCTCTCCGGCTGCATCATGCACTGTCACCGGTTGGCAAACCGACCGCTGCCGGGCCGTCCGAGAGCCCATTCGACCAGAGCGATCGCTGCTACCACGGCGTTCCTGTCTGGTGTACCCCTGCTAGACATCTGCAGGGCTGCGACATGGAGGTCGACACACACCTTCACAAGATTCTACTGCGTCGATCGGGGCTCCAGGGAGGAGTCCAGGGTCGGCCAAGCAGTGCTGCGCAACCTGTTCGTCTAAGGTGAGCCTGGTGAGGAGGTAAGAGATGCTTAATGTTGAGTTGTTGTATTGCTTAATGTTGAGCCTGTTGCCACCTCCCGTGGTTGTGCATGTGTGTACTGCTATGTATTCTCTTATTCATGAGCATGTGAATCCATGCCAGACCCCATGCTGGAGAAGGAACAAGTTACTTACCTGTAACTGTTGTTCTCCAGCATGGGTCTGGCATGGATTCACATGTGAACCCTCCCGCCTACCCCTCTGCGGCTCTTCACTTGGTCATACTGCCACTTTACATGCTACCAAATCTGAGGATGGCTGCCAGAGGCGGGGCTTAGGGAGAGGGCAGTCATTGGCTGGGGGCAGTATGACCCAGAGACCAGTGATTGGTTACTACTAAGAAAGACAGATCAGAAACGAAACTGATACTGATTTTTTTCTATACCGAGGATTCCCGGCCTGACGACGGGGAATATTCATGAGCATGTGAATCCATGCCAAACCCAGGCTGGAGAACAGCAGTTATAGGTAAGTAACTTGTTCCATATTTGATTTGGACAGGGCCAGCTGAATATGTGTCGGGCTTGTGGGGGGCATTTCGAAATGATGTTTGGTGGCCCACTGGCCTATAGATAGGAAAGAATTCTGAGGCACCTTTGTGATTAATTGTGGGTGATTGTGCCTGATGGGTGATTGTGCCTGATGGTGGGTGAGTGTGCCTGATGGTGGGTGAGTGTGCCTGTGTCACGGTTCGCCATGCGAGAGTTGGCAGGCGTGGCGGTTGGCGTCAACGCCCGCTCTCACTGCTTCATAGGTGGTGGTTTCTGTGGTGCCTACAGCAGCTCCACGCGCTGGGTAACTCGTTTGTTACCATGGGTACCCAAACGTGAGCTACCACCGTAATGACGAGGGGATTCCAGCACTCCATAAAGGAAATCCCCTTCCGGTGAGCCGGCGTTTTTTATTAAAGTTTTAGCTGCGGAAAGCAGATAACTATCAGTGAATTACCATCTACTTGTTCCACACTTCACATGGAGAGAAACTCCTGATCCCTTCAGTGGATTTCCTCACTTGGTTCCTGCCTCGGCGTTCGTGACTGAAACTGGGCTATTCCATACTTGCTTCAGTCTTCTGCAATTCAGCCCGGTTTGTTGTGCAGACGCCTTAACTCATGCTTTTGACCTCCGATCACTTACTGGATTGTTCTGGATTCCCTTGGCTTTGGATTTTGCCTTTTGTTTGTTTAAACTTTCTTTTCTAGCCTTACGGCGGACAGTTCAAATCAACTGAAAGAAGCACCTTGGATAAGACGCTTTGCTGCGTTCCGGTGCCTACCCTACAGCCGTTAGAGCGTCCTCGTGCTTGCCGGGTGGGTCCTTACTAACCTTCCTCTTTGTTATTTTGTCCTGCACATATTGGATTTCTTTTTTTCTATTTTGATCAATATTGGGATTCCGGTCTCTGCAGATTTAGAGAGAATCTCATAGAGCAATACTTCTCAAGAATATGATACAGGCTCAACCTTCACTTATCAGCTTCACCCCATTACCACTGTTTTCTCATATTATAATTTTCCTTTGTAAAGATACTAAATCTTTTTGTATCCTTCTTTACAGCCTGGCGCATCCCCAGGTGGTATAAATTGCTCTTTTGCCCTTACCACATTTTTGTCTGTAGTTTGAAACAGACAAAAGAGTGTTTACAGAAAAAGGTTGCCCTGTTTCAGGAGACCCTGCTTCACAGTGTTTGCGGTAAGGTTCACAGGGTTTGCGGTAAGGGACGACTTAGACTCCATTCTCTGAAGTCTTGTGAGTATCTGATTCAGTAAGCAGTGATCACACCAGAATCAGAAGCCTTTATGGAAGCTGCAGAAGCCCTGGCCTCCATCATCCAGTTAGTGGTGGAATTGCGAGGTTACATGATCACCACTCATGACCACTTTCATCATAGCATGAACGCTCACCAGGACGCCACACTTTCTGGTATTCAGGATAGCGCCCAAACCGTTCCTTCTACGTCCGGGTCTTCTTACCCTGTTTCGGGCCAAACGCCCATACTGGTTTTGATATCCACCCAATTCCCTTTGGCACCACCTGAAAGGTTCAACGGCGACCCAAAGGCTTATTGGACCTTTATAAACCAATGTACATTGCACTTTCTTTGCCGCCCTCCTTTGTTCCCTGACTCCACCACCAAGGCAGCATTTGTGCTTTCATATCTGAGGGGTGGCGGCTGCATGGGCTAACCCCTTGTTGGAGACAAATAGCTACATGCTATATGATTGTGATGCCCTGATCACGGCTATGAACCACGTTTTTGATACTAGGTACAAGATGCAAGCCACAGATTTAGAGGTCCTTAGTCTTAGCCAAGGAAACACACCCTTACTTTCTGATTTAGCTCGGTTCAATCAATTGGCTGCTGAAACCGGATGGCCTGAGGACAAGAAGGCTGCCGTGTTCTATAAAGGCTTATCCAAAGGGCTCAAGGATACGCTTGCTACTGTTCCTCTAGTACCTATTGGTTTTCCTGAATGAATGGCTATGGTTCTACAGATCGATGCTAGGTGTGCTGAAAGATTGGGGGACGGAAGGACCAACAGTCCAACAGTTGTTAAACCTCCAAATACGGTGGCCGGCATACTGATGCGCAACCCATGCAAATAGGGACTATACATGGCCCGTTGTCTAGTGCCGAGAGAAAACATTGCTGCAAGGTGAACTTATGTATGTATTGTGGCTCTGCCGGCCATTTGTTATGTGATTGTCCCAACAAAAAAAACAGTTAGGAAGTCTAGAAACTACAAAGCTCGACAGTAAAAGGAGTCCCCCTGCCGAGTAACTGCCCTTTGGACTCCCAGTTGGTCCTTGATCTGTTGCTGGTTTACTTACCCGTTACTTTCGTGGATAGCCGTGAGATTCCTATGCTGGCCCGTGCCGTTATTGACTCGGGTGCCACTGGCAATTACATGGATATAGTTTGCTCAACAAGCAGGGATTCCCCTCCTGCCTTAAAGTAAGCCTGGGGTTGTTAATGCAGTCAATGGTACCACGCTCATATCCGGCTTGGTAACAGAATGAACCGAGCTTCTTCACATGTCTACCAGGTCTGGATATCATGAGCAAATTGCTTTTGACCTCAAAACAACGCCACACTATGGTGTTCTACTAGGTCTACCCTGGTTACAAGCTTGCAATCCTTAAATCAACTGGCTGACATAGGCGGTAGCCTTCCTTTCTGCCTCTTGTGGCTCTCACTGTCTGAACGGTTCTTCCAGTCCAAGGTCCCCTTCTATGGCCGTACTCGACTTACTTTCTTCGGTGAGGGCCGTCATCAAGAATTCTAATACCAGGATTCCAGGTGTATACCTGGATTACTCTGATGTATTTGATAAAAAAAAAAGGCTCAACTACCACCCCTCACCCGTATGATTGCCCCATTCACCTGATCCCTGGTTCTAAAGTTCTTTCTGGTCGGGTATACTCCCTTAGTCTTATGGAGGATGAGTTACTCAAAGAATATATCCAAGATTCTTTGGCCCATGGGTTAATCCGGCCTTCTAAGTCACCTGCTGCCTCTCTGCTGTTTTTTGTACCCAAGAAAGGGGACGATCTCAGGGCCTGTAACGACTACAGAGCACTCAATACTATCACCATATAAAAACAATATTCTTTGCCACTTATCTCTGTCTTGCTGGACCAGTTGGGTTCCTCTGTAATCTTTTCCAAATTGGATCTCAGAGGGGCTTACAATCTGGTCCGCATACGAGACAGCGAAGAGTGAAAAATGGCGTTTAAAACATGCTGTGGTTTATTTGAATACATGGTAATGCCTTTCGGGCTATGTAATGCACCCGCCAGGTTCCAGTTCTTTATGAACAATGTTTTCCGAGATATGTTGGATCACGTCGTTGTCATATATTTGGACGACATTTTGATCTATTCTTAGTCCTATGACCAACATATCGAGCATGTTCGTTCAGTCCTACAAAGACTAAGGGACAACTATATGCCAAGCCAGAAAAATGCATCTTTAATACCAATGTGATTGAATTCTTGGGTTATGATCTAATGGATCAGGGTGTGAAAATGAACAGCTCCAAAGTTAAGGCTGTACTAGACTGGTCTATCCCGATTTCTGTGAAATCATTGCAGTCCTTTTTAGGTTTTGCTAATTTTTACAGAAGATTTGTTCATTCCTTTTCCCCCCATTGCTTCCCTTTTAACTTCTCTCACAAGCACTAAATCACCCTTTTGTTGGACGCTGGCTTCCCAGCAAGCCTTCAATGTCCTCAAATCAGCTTTTACGACGGCTCCAGTGCTACAGCATCCTGATCCTCTACAGCCGTTTGTGATCGAGGCTGACGCTTCGGGCGTTGCAGTAGCTGCCGGCCTGTCTCAGAAGTGCCTGGGACAGGCTGGATTCATCCAGTCGCCTTTTACTCCCGGAAGTTGGCCTCTTCTGGGAGGAATTAAACCATCACGGAACGTGAACTGTTGACAACCAAGGCTGTCTTTGTGGAATGGAGACACCACCTGCTAGGGGCGTGACACACGATTACCATGTATACTGATCACTGCAACCTATTGGCACTCAAAACCCTGAAATGCTTGTCTGCCTGACAGGCTTGTTGGCATTCTTTCTTTTCTTTATTTGATTTTGTTATCACCTATTGTCCAGCTACACTCTCTCTCGTATAGGTGTCGCTACTGCGGTACCCAGAGAAGACGAGTACTTCACGCCGCCGTCTTCGCTTAGAGAATAGCTTCAGACGTGGGTCTTAAATTCTCAGACAGCACACAGACTTGAATGCCGATATCATCAACGGGCTCCCTTACATACAGGGAAACATCTATATACCTACTGAACAGACAAGGAGTGCGCTCCATTGGTGTCATGACTCACTCACAGGTGGCAGTACATCCAGGCAGGCAAAAAACACTGGATCTACTGGGGAGATGGTGTTGGTGTCCCTCGATGTTACGTGATGTTCTCAAGTATATTTCCACATGCTCTGTATGTGTTCAGTGCAAATGCCGATGTGCAAGACCCGAGGGCCTTGTGCGCCCTCACCTGATTCCTCATAGTCCCTGGTATATGTTTCCATGGACTTTATCGTGGAACTCCCTCCTGTACAGGGCTTTGACACTATCTGGTATGTCATCGATTATTTCACTAAGATGTCCGTATTCATCCCCTGTCAAGGGATCCCGTCGGCTCTGGTGTTGGCAGACTTGTTTTTGAAACACATTTTCTGATATTTCGGATTACCATCTTTCATTGTTTCTGACAGGGGAACCCAATTCGTGCCTCATTTCTGGTGTGCCTTGACGGCCTCGCTTGGTATCGAGGACCGGTATTCTAGTGCTTACCATCCACAGACTGATGGGCAGACAGAGCGACTGAATGCCACCATTGAACAGTATCTCGGTTGTCTTTGTTTCCAACATCATAGTAGTTGGCTTTCTGTCTTGCCTACGGCTGAATTTCCATACAATAATTCCTTGCCTTCCTCTACTCAAATCATCTCCTTTTTATGCATTGTATGGTCAGCATCCCAGGTCCATTCCTCTGGATCCGTCCCTGACTTTGGATAACCCTGCATCCACTGATTGTGTCCATGACCTGGTTTCGCTACATATCGGAGTAAGGAAACATCTGACACAGGCACAAGAACGCTCCAAGAAGTATGCAGATACTCACTGCCCCATGCTCCCTCGTATGCAGTGGGGAAGAAGGTATGGCTTTCGACTAAACACCTGAGATTATCGGGGAAGAAAAAGCTGTTACCCGCTGTGTCGGTCCTTATGTTATTTCTCAGGTCCTGAATCCTGTGGTGGTCTGCTTGGATCTCCCTGGTCATTGCCATATCCACCCGGTATTCCATATTTCCTTACTAAAGGCCTGCCTACCCGGTACCAGGATAAGCAATCCACCGGCTCCACTGATGGTGGACGGTTCTCAAGAGTTTGAAGTATGTGCTATATTGGACACTAAAGTGTGCAGGGTTGTGGGTTATTATTACATTAACTGGAAGGGTTATGGGCCGGAGGACAGGTTGTGGGTACGGGTGGAAGATGGGCATGCTTCCCTGTTGCTGGCTAGATTCTGTGCCTCCCGCAGGGTTTCGGCTCTTTGGGCGACGATACTGTCAAGGTTTGCCATGCGAGAGTGGGCAGGTATGGCAGTTGGCATCAACGCCCACTCTGACTGCTTCATAGGTGGCGGTTTTCAGGGCACCTATGGCAGCTCCACGAACGCAGGCGATCTAGCTTGCATTGGGTAACTCTTTCTTTACCATGGTTACACAATGCGAGCTACCGCCGTAATGACGAGGGGATTCTGCACTCCATGAAGGAAATCCCCTTCCGGTGAGCCAGCGCTTCCAATTAAAGTTTCTACATTACATTACATTACATGGCATTTATAATGCGCACTATAGACCCGCAGGCATAAAGGCACAGACAACAAGAAACTAGAAACTCCGGGACCTACGTGACTATTTCCCGGCTCGTTTCTTTCGCATCTCCTTTTGGAACTTTGTTTAGCTGCGGAAAGCAGATTACTATTGGTGAATTACCATCTACTTGTTCCACACTTCACATGGGGAGAAACTCCTGATCCTTTCAGTGGATTTCCTCACTTGGTTCCTGCCTTGGCGCTTGTGACTGAAACCGGACTATTCCATACTTGCTTCAGTCTTCTGCAATTCAAACCGGTTTGTTGTGCGGACGCCTTAACAATTGCTTTTGACCTCGTATCACTTACTGGATGGTTTCAAGCTCCCTTGGCTCTAGTTACTAATCGAGAAACACCTTCTCTACAACTACACATCCCGGTTTGCTAGCTGATGCCCTCCTCCTTGTACTGACCTCGGTCTGCTTACTGGATTGTTCAGGACTCCATTGGCTTTGGATTTTGCCTTTTTTTATTTAAAAATGCATTTGGTTTACATCTTAAACCTTACATTTATGATTCAATACAATTTGTTTAGTCCTCGTTTTTAAAATCTTTAATTTTAATACTCCTGTTGGCTGCTGCCGTTTTCTGAGGTAATGATTTCCCTGAAATAAATGATAGTAGCAACCATCTTTCTGTTGTTTCCCATAAGGATTTGACTCCATTGTTCCTCTGTTTCCATTTCGACGAGTGCACTTTGGTATTTGCCACTATATAACAGTCTTTTTTGATTTAGTGTCTCACATTCCATTATTACATGGTTTAGAGTTTCTGTTTTCCCCAAAATTGGACAGGATCTACAGTCACTGTTCGCATTTTTGTTTTGAGTCCATTTCCCTAAAACTTCTCTTGTGGGGAGTAGGTTTAATCTCAATCCTAAAAACTTATCTCGAATTTTTCGATCTGGGTATATAAGGTGGGGTAGTTGGTTAAGTGCTTGTGACTCTCCGTTGCACTTTAAATTCAGTTTATATCGGTCTTTCTTATCTTGCGTCGCTATCCAATCAAGTCGACTCAGCTTCTTTTTTTACATTTTGTGGCATTCGTGTCAGTGTCTCCAATGTAATTCCCTTTTCGTTACATATGCTCATTGCCGCTTCCTTCCATTTTTTTAGTGCTGTATCGTTAACCTGTAAATCTGAAGTTCTTAAAATTTCCAAGGCCGGTATCTTCTCTTCGCTATTCAATTTTCTAAATAGATCCAATGTTTTCCATTCTATTATTGATTCGAGTGATTGAAGGCTCCGCTTGTAGCGTATGCGGGACATCGGCATATTTTGAGGTAGGCCTAGTACTTTCCGCCAGTAAATCGCCTCCAATATTATCCATATCGATCTATCCAGATTGATCATTGCTTCTGCCCCATACGCAAGAATCGCTGTCACCTTTTGTTTATAAAAGGTTACCACTGGCCTTGACGAGAATTTCCCAAATGTCTTATGGATCACCAGACCCTGCCGTGCTAGTGCTTTGGTTTTGGACTTCAAATGTTGTGCCCATGGAATTTCAGTGAGTGATTGTTTGATCCATATTCCTAAATATTTGTACATAGCAACCTGTGTCAATTTTATCTGTTGTAAATAATATGAAAAAACTTTTTTCCCTTTTTGCTTTCTATATGTCAGGGCCATAATTTTATTCTTCTTGATGTTTATTGTAAATTCATTTTTTTCCATATATTCTTGTGTTTTGCTGAGTGCCATTTGCAGTCCACATGGTGTTTTTGCCAGCAGAATAATATCATCTGCATAGATCAAGCACGGTACTGCTGTCGCGTTTAATTTCGGAGGATTGATGTTTGGTGCATTTATCGACTCTTCGAAATCCGACGTGAAGAGGCTAAACAGAGCTGCAGCCAACGGACACCCTTGCTTTAGACCATGCCAGGTATTGATTTGGTTAGTTATAATGCCATCTGCTGTCATTCTCACTTGTATTTTAGTGTTAGTATACAAGAGTTTTATCGGCTCCAGTATGTCACAAGGACATCTCCATTGCTCGAGTTTGGTCCAAAGCAAGTCTTGGTTTATTTTATAGTAGGCAAGACTCAGGTCGACATATGCTACGATTATGTCAGTTTTAGTTCTTTCGGCTTCATGCTTCATCAAGTTTAGAATTGTCAGGTTGCACTCGTGCCAACATTGCGTACAAATCCTGTCTGTTGGACTGCGAGGTGGTTGGTTTGTTTTGTCCAAATATTTAGTCTTGTAAGTAAAAGGTTAGCGAAGATTTTCCCCAAGGGATCCAAGAGTGCCAATGGTCAATAATTCATTAGATCCTTGGATGATCCTTGTTTGTATATAGGTATGAGTGTTGCTAGTTTCCATGAGTCCGGGACTCTTTTAGTGCGATTGATCAGCTCTATGATTTTTCCACAAAATTGTGCCCAGATTTCAGGGTACTGTTTTAACATGTCGTTTGACATGCCATGAGGACCAGGGGCTCTTGATGTATTTCGTTTTTGTTCTTGTGTTGGTCAGTTCTTCCATGTCATAGCTCACGCTCCATGTCTTTTCCGTGAGGTGCAGGGTTTTATTCCCAAATGTTGGTCTTTCTTTATAGAGTTCCGTAAAGTGTACTTTACCCAAGCTTCTTCTGGGACGTCCACTATCATCGCATCCTCTGTTTTTATTCTGTTTCAATAATTCCCATAGTCGTCTTGTATTACTGTTTTTGAGAGTCTTCATCACGTGTTCGGCATTTTCTTACTCTTGCATCATTTTTGCATTTTTAAGCCAATTTTAAAATTTTTGTTTTGCTTGCCCAATTATTCTTTTTTTGGTTCGAGGGGATTCCTTTTTGGCTTTCTTTATAGCAGATTTATTTTCGTGTTTCTTTTTTTTCCGCAATTACTTTATTATATGTGTATTTTGATTCAGGCTGTAAATATTTGTTCTGTCTCTGCTTTAGTTGGAATTGGTTGAATAACCATCCATAATTGATTTTGCAGGAATCTTCCTTCTTTGAATTCTTTAGGGTATCTGTGATATCTGTTAATTTACTTTGTGGTATCCTCAGACGATTCATTCTGTTTGACAAGGTCAATGTGGGAATATTTATTTTAGGGCGTTCACTGGTATTCATTTCCCACGAGCGCTTAAGTATGCAGTGGTCGCTATGCACGCTAAACAAATTCGTGGCATTGGTTTTAGTTTGTGTGATTCCTTACTGGTGTAAATGTAGTCAATAATTGACTTAGTTTTTCCACGTGACCATGTGGGTGTCGGTGTATTCGTTGATATGTTTAGTGCATCCCATCGTTCAATGTTTCTGTTACGTGTCTCTACTGTCCATCTTCAGGCTCTATGTTCGAGCAGAGGTTCTTCTATTATTTCTCCTTTGCCATCAAATAGATGCAAATTGAGATCACCACATATGATAAATTCTACATCTTGGTGTATCTGCGCAATGTTGTCGATCTTGGTCAATATAGAATCTTACTGTTTCTTCATTGAATTTCCTCGGAGTCCAGTAAACATTTGTGATATTTAGGTACTTGTCACTTGTTGACGTGGAAGTGTTTGGTTGTTGCTTCATTGCTTGTGTCTTCAATAAAGTATTTTGTGCCCAATTTCCTATATTTTGATAATCAATTCTAGTGCCAATTCTTGTCTGATTAGGGTAAGGAGACCGGCCAACGGTCTGCCTGCTTTGTTGGTTGTTGCAGGATTCGTGTATGTGAGGAATCCTTCACATACTGGTGGTTCAGTTAACCATGTCTCCTGTAGACATATCACATTTGCTGTGCTCAATTCCGGTTGTTCAATTTGAAAAAGATGCGTATGGCCCCTTGTATTCCACGCACAAAGTGTAAATAATGATTTGGTACTTTCCGTTTGTTGTTATTGCATCGGTTTTTTGGACTTCTCTTGCCTGTTTTCTTCTGGATTGATTTCTCGCCAAAAAGGGGATGCTTCGTAATACCATCCTGATGGTATTTTGTCTGTATGCTGGCGGTGATTAATTCTTTTTTGATAATCCTTATACCATCTTACCTCGTCTTTTTCTTTCCATTCTTCATTTTCATTGCTCATGATGCTTGAATCGCTGCTAATGTCTGAGTACATACTGTTGTTGTTCTGTTTGCGTTGGAGTTTTCTTCTGCCTTTTGTTTGTTTAAACTTTCTTTTCTTGTTTTACGGCGGACAGTTCAAATCAACTGAAAGGAGCACCTTGGATTCCTCTTTATTTTGTCCTCCGTGTACTGGATTTGTTTTTTTCTATTTTGATCAATATTGGGATTCCGGTTTTATAGAGCAATACCTCTCAAGAATAGGATACAGGCTCAACCTTCACACTTATCAGCTTCACCCCATTACCACTGTTTTCTCATATTATAATTTTCCTTTGTAAAGATACTAAATCTTTTCTTATCCTTCTTTACAGCCTGGCACATCACCAGGTCGTATAAATTGCTCTTTTGCCCTAACCACATGTTTGTCTGTTGTTTCAAACGGGCAGAATGGTGTTTAGAGAAAAAGGTTGCTCTGTTTCAGGAGAGCCTGCTTCACGGGGTTTGCGGTAAGGTTCACAGGGTTTGCAGTAAGAGACGACTTAGACTCCATTCTCTGAAGTCTCGTGAGTATCTGATTCAGTAGGCAGTGATCGCAACAGCTTGATGGTTTGGTGAGTGTGCTTGATGGTTTGGTGAGTGTGCTTGATGGTTTGGTGAGTGTGCTTGATGGTTTGGTGAGTGTGCCTGATGGTGGTCAGTGAGTGTGCCTGATGGTGGTCAGTGAGTGTGCCTGATGGTGGTCAGTGAGTGTGCCTGATGGTGGGCGGTGGTGCCTGATGGTTGGTGGTGGTGCCTGATGGTTGGTGGTGGTGCCTGATGGTGGGTGAGGGTGCCTGATGGTTGGTGGTGCCTGGTGGTGGGTGAGGGTGCCTGATGATGGGTGAGTCTGCCCGACGGTGGGTGAGGCTGCTTGACGGTGGGTGAGTGTGCCTGATGAGTGAGGGTGCCTGAGTGTGCCTGATGGTGGGTGAGTGTGCCTGATGGTTGGCGAGTGTGCCTGATGGTTGGTGATTTTTGCTGGGGTGAATGTTGCACAATGCGACCATTCTGCACCAGCGCATTAAAGCAAAAGAACACAGGCATGGGGTGAAGGAGAGCCGGGCAAGCCAATGCTGTGAAACTGGCCTTTTCTCCCACTTTGGGACGAATTCGGAGTGCTCTGTAAAAGTAGAAAGGTGTTGTTTCGTGGAGCAAGAACAGTTTCCTTAAAAGCACCATATGCTGTGAATCAAAGCCTCGACTCTGGCATGTCCTTGATTTACGGCTTTATTACGCCCCTGTATAAGATAGGCTTTCCGGGTGGCCGCCCCACTTTTCTGATTTACTAAAGGCTCAGACACGTTGGCATATCAGAAAAGTGGTCGATTTGTTAAAAATGATTGCAGTGATACTGGTGCGCACACAACCCTCACAACGATGGATTTTATTATCTTTTGCAGCTGGAAAGCACGACACCTCCCCTCATTTCTATCCACCGACCTCAGAATGATGGTGCTGAAAACTGGACGGGAGATGTCGGCTTTCCACACTTTGTGATTCAATGCACTTCTTTTCTCCAATTTCAAGCACTGCCTGTAAACATAGCTCACGAGTTTCCCAGCTCCATGCATGAGTAAGCAATCCAGTCCCATGTATTTTCCTTGCAATTCTGGGACTTGTAGTCATTTTGTTTCCATTACAAATGTATGGATACCAATGCCATAATTCCATAATTCCGAGGGAGACAAAAGCACTGGCTGGCTTACGTATGGAGCTGGGAAGCGCGTGAGTTCTGTGTAGCTCATATATTTCGTAATGTGGGGGTAATCTCGGTGAATGGCAAGTTAGCAACTCCTTGGACGAGCAACATTTGCGCCCATTTTGCTGGTAACGTGCGCGGCCCAGAGCACTGTCCAGTGTGCCGGTGTAGTTATGCAAAAGCTGGTATGTGCAGCAGTCTCCGAGTGTGTGCGAGTTGGCATGTCTCTTCGGAGGATGCCTGCCATTGTCCTCTCCGGTTTTCAGCTATTTGCTCTCACTCTGAATGCTAGGTCTGCTGCTGTTCATTGAGCCAGTCCAGCAACAAAAGACCCAGATAACAGTCTGGATTAGTGGCTCAAATTGCAGGAGGGGATGTCAGTGTATTATTAAACACTCAGCACCTCCCGGTTGCCACAACACTGTGGTAGACACACTGCAAAAAAGCACACAGTGGCAGAAGGCTGCCAGAGCCGGCTACACTTCATCCATAATGTATGGAGTTGGTCACAAAGGGTCCCTCTCTTCTAGTTGTTACTACTGAATCCGTTTACCGGTGTGCTAGCAGTGCTTCATTTGTTCTTAGAAAGTGCCAGGTGCCTCTATTGGCCTGGCCTGGCTCGCTAGGGCTGTGCACGGTTCCCCCAGCAAGCGGGCCAGAGGGGTGTATTTTTGGTTGTTGCTTGGTGCTGCGTTTACTGGTGCTAAACCTTTATACATTATGTTATGCCTGTGGAAATGTGACACCAAATCGGAAATTTCAAAAGATCCTTGGCCTAGGGAACTCCTCAAACCTCAATGCTAAGGACTGGCGACGATTCACTGCCCGATTCCCTAAGTAAGACCGGTCGATGCAGCTAAGCAAAGTAGATGAATGCCTGTTCACTGCTCGATTCGTTAAGTAAGACCGGTCTATGAGGCTAGGCAGAGTAGATAAATGCCTGTTCACTGCTCGATTCGTTAAGTAAGACCGGACGATGCAGCTAGGCAAAGTAGATGAATGCCTGTTCACTGCTTGATTCGTTAAGTAAGACTGGTCTATGAGGCTAGGCAGAGTAGATAAATGCCTGTTCACTGCTCGATTCGTTAAGTAAGACCGGTCGATGCAGCTAGGCAAAGTAGATGAATGCATGTTCACTGCTCGATTAGTTAAGTAAGACCAGTCTATGATGCTTGGCTAAGTAGATGAATACTGCTCGATTCCTTAAGTAAGACCGGTCCATGCAGCTAAGCAAAGTAGATGAATGCCTGTTCACTGCTCGATTCGTTAAGTAAGACCAGTCTATGATGCTTGGCAAAGTAGATGAATACTGCTCGATTCCTTAAGTAAGACCGGTCTATGATGCTTGGCAAAATAGATGAATACTGCTCGATTCCTTAAGTAAGACCGGTCTATGATGCTTGGCAAAGTAGATGAATACTGCTCGATTCCTTAAGTAAGACCGGTCTATGATGCTTGGCAAAGTAGATGAATACTGCTCGATTCCTTAAGTAAGACCGGTCTATGCAGCTAAGCAAAGTAGATGAATGCCTGTTCACTGCTCGATTCCTTAAGTAAGACCAGTCTATGAGGCTAGGCAAAGTAGATGAATACTGCTTGATTCCTTAAGTAAGACCGGTCTATGATGCTTGGCAAAATAGATGAATGCCTGTTCACTGCTCGATTCCTTAAGTAAGACCGGTCTATGATGCTAGGCGAAGTAGGTGAATGCCTGTTCACTGCTAGATTCCTTAAGTAAGACCGGTCTATGATGCTAGGAGAAGTAGATGAATGCCTGTTCACTGCTAGATTCCTTAAGAAAGACCGGTCTATGATGCTAGGCGAAGTAGATGAATGCCTGTTCACTGCTAGATTCCTTAAGACCGGTCTATGATGCTTGGCAAAATAGATGAATGCCTGTTCACTGCTCGATTCCTTAAGTAAGACCGGTCTATGCAGCTAAGCAAAGTAGATGAATGCCTGTTCACTGCTCGAGTCCTTAAGTAAGACTGGTCTATGCAGGCCTACGGGAAGTTCCCTTCAGTCATCCTTTTCTCAGTGTGCAGTTATGGTAGATTTGTGAGCATACCCATTCAGCACAGGGACGAGGCCAGCCAGAAATGGCAAACAAGCTTCCAGAAATGTGTAACAAATTGCGTCCATCCTGTATTTCAAAGCACATTTTCCTACTATATTAGTTGAACAGTTGAGGAATTCAGACACTTATGAAGGGGGGGCTCATGCAACAATCCACTGCGGTAATATGTGTCAGGGGTGCCAGATTCCTATTATTCCACTGGCGGTAAAAATCAAATTGATGCATAAATTAGAAGTGTTTTTCATTGATGGCTGTTACATTTTTTAACTGGGGGCATGATAATTTCTCATGAATATGAAGGAGCAATCGAGCATAGCAGGGGTTGGGGGGATTGCAATTGAGGGTTCGGGATTGCAGTCCCAACGAAATTGCACATTTTACACCACATTTTCTGTATAAAACAGGCTAAAAAGCTACATTGTTTGCAATCGGTTTTGTGGGGTAGGTTGAAAGCAATCCATAGATGCCAAGTCGCCATTATAGCAGAAGTGCATTTTCCAGCACATGTTCATGATGCCAAACCCACTATATGCCAGTATTCCACCAGTGTAAAAATCCATTTCCATGCTCACTGTGCCCATACATGTTCATGTTACCTCCGCCCTTAATGTCAGTACAAAATGCATGCCACATTAAGAAAACGGGTCCTCACTGGTAGCACAAATGCTACCCCAATACATAAGAACACTTAAATTGGCTTTGCCAAAAGATATCAGTAAAATATGCCAAACCACTGCAAGAAAATGTCCATGCTGCCTGCACCAGTGCCCTTAGTGTCGCACACACATATGCATTCCTACCCATTCACATATACAACACCTCTTTAAATCAATCATTCACATACATTCATACGCACAATTCACACTGCCCTCTCATTCATTTATGCAGTTACACAGACACCCCTTTGCATACACACTTGAATGAATGCACGCATACATACATATCCACCCTCCCATACAAAAATGCTTTATTTTTCTTAACTACTCTACTCCAGTTCCCGACTCGTGGCTGCCTCCTCAGCTGCCCTCCAGGCCTCCGGCTCCCATGCACCACGCAGACATGATCCAAGAAGAGCTTTCTGGTTCCTGACATGTCTCATGAAGCCAGAGAGCCTCCTCTCGCTGCTCTAGGATACCTTAATGTGCGGGTAGGAACAGGAGCACTCCATACACACATTTGGACCTACAGTCCTTCAGCACGTTTCCCAAGGGGCCATGCAAGGCTGGGGAAACACAACTCTTTGCCCATGCTTGACCAATCCAGCATGTGAGCTGGGAAACAGAAAATGTAAAGGGTAAACACGTTTCTGGGCTTTTAGTGGCTCCTCCATAACGGGTGGTGGGCCTGCTCCCCACACCCATTATCCAAAATGAAATGCCAATTCATACCATACTGGTAGGGAGAAGTATAGCCAAAACAATGTAAATTGAAGATTGTCTCTGTAAAGCATGCATCCCAGAGGTGATGAGATGGGCTTGGTGAGGTACTCTTGATTTTTCATAGTCCTAACTCCAGGTAAGAAAAAGAAGCCCCAACTAATGTGAAGTAAACTAAATCATTCTAGCCAATTTCACTCCTAACAGTTTCCATGCCCCATCATTAAAAAAATACCTATTATGGAAGCGCCCTCAGTATTTGGGCTCTTGAGTTCAATGCTCCTTTTTCAGTGTGATCTTATTGGCGTTTTATTTAATTCCATGTGCTTTCAGTTGCTGAGGCAGTGTCTCTTCTCTCTGTTCAGAGAATGAGTGGAATTGACCGACAACTAGGCAACATGATTTCAACACAAGTTTACTTTGGACCATGAATGAGAAGTCAAGGGCAACTCCTAGCAGGTTATCAGAATGGTTTAACATACAGTATAAACCATGTGTAAAATTCAATACATGAATGTTGACACAACTGTATTATTAACACTAGCGTTTCTAAGCATTAAGCTCAACCCCACCGAGCTGACACCCAAACACTAAAAATGTGGGCAGCCGCAGCAGTCAAAGGGCGTGACTGGAGCCCCCAGGCACAAAAAAGAAACAGAGCACATTGATGTCCTTAACTGGCTGCGCATACACGCTATTATATACGTTTAAAATGTCCTAATTCAACAATAAGCAAATAGCAAACAGTGGCCAAAGGGTGCCAATTTTTTTCTTTTATTTGCAATGCAACGGTAGTGTGCGGACACGTGTTTTGACCCTCATACTGGGTCCTCATTACTTGGTCCTTGCAAGACTCACGCTCTACCTATAGCATTAGCGTCTCACTCTTGTTTAGACCCACTTGTTGAATGGTGTCCTTCTATTGGGCTGCAGAGTCCACTCTCACATTCATACGATATAACTTCTTCAGCACCTCCACACATGGGCGGTTGCGCTCACAGGAGCCCAGTGGCCAAGCCTGCCATGATCCACTGTTTGCCATTTGCTTATTGCTGAATTAGTACATTTTAAACGTATATACTAGGGTGTATGCGCAGGCAGTTAAGGACATCAATGTGCTCTGCATTATTAAAACAGCCTGTTATCTTCTGAGAATATAAATGCCATTGATGGGCACCTGCCAGCAGACCCCAACTCATGTCCCCCTGCACCCCCACCCACCCCCATTGACGGGCACCTTCCAGCAGGCCCCGACTCATGTCCCCCTGCATCCCCACCCAAACCCATTGACGGGCACCTGCCAGCAGGCCCCGACTCATGTCGCCCTACACCCACACCCACACCCACCCCCATTGACAGGCACCTGCCAGCAGGCACCTGCCAGCAGGCCCCGACTCATGTCCCCCTGCACCACCACCCACCCAGCAGTGACGGGCACCTGCCAGCAGGCCCCGACTCATGCCCCCCTGCACCCCCACCCAGCCCCATTGACGGGCACCTGCCAGCAACCCCCGACTCATGTCCCCCTGCATCCCCACCCACCCAGCAGTAACAGGCACCTGCCAGCAGGCCCCGACACATGGCCCACCAAACATGTCCTAACAAAACAGACCCATGTCCCTAATGCCAACCCAAATCCCTCTTGCCCCCTGTACAAGCATGCAACCATTACCTGTGCTCTTCGTGTTTGGTGTGGCTGCCGCTTCATGTAAAGTCATGCATGTGAGAGCAGCACAGCATTATCTGGGAACTGGAACTACTTGATTCTTGCAGCCCTGCTCTGTCTGGTGGGTTTGGGAAAGGGAGCACTATGTCATCTATCCCCTAGTCTGTGTACTTGGACACTCGTATAGCTTCCCTGTCGGACTGAGCATTGTCGAAGTGCAGCAGCCGAGCGGATTCAGGATCCTCTTTGATCTGGCATTGCCTTCTCTGGTTTGGGGACTCATCCCAAGGTTAAATAAGGTAGTAGCGCACACTCTGGTTGAATAGGAAAATTGGAAATTGAGGGAACACTCAATGTCCAATCACAATGGCGCACCCACCGAAGGTTTGGAGGCCTCTTAATCACTGGTGGTTGGTCACCACATCCAATCTTTCTGGGTTTTCACTTAAGGTCTGGATTCTGACATCATTCATGTATCCGTCCAAACCTGTCATTTGCTCTGCTGCCTCTGGTCTTTCGGGGTAAACAGAAGCCATGGCCTTAGAAGGCAAAATTCCTGTCCCATCCATTTATGAGGACAAAGTTCTGGTTTGTGACTCTGTACCTGATTTAAAAACAGAGATATCCTCAAAGCACTTCTCAGGCTATAGCAGACATGTATTCTGAAATACCATCAAGTGCAGTGCACCACACACATGCGCACGCACACTGAGGCTGGTAACAGGATGTCTTTGGGACACCCCAATCCTGCTGGAATGGAGGCTTCTCTATGGGCAAATCAGTCTCATCCCAGTTAAAGCTCTGGATGTGAACGTTTATGGCAAGAAGGTTGGTATGCCAGAAAATTGCAAGAGTGCGTTTCACCAGATTTGCCTATAAGAATCTAAATACCAGTCGGGCAGGCATGGGAAAAACTATGAAGAAAATCCTTCATTTATCTGTGCTTCCATCTCAAATCCTGTTGGCTTTGTGTGGGATCATCCCATTGAGATGAAACACAACCCTCCCTCGATTATGTCTGCTTAAGCCTGGACACCTCGCTCAAACCTCTGTAGCATCTCCCCTCGGAGGGATGGCCTCGATGGCACCAGGGGCTGGTAGAAACCCTGGAGTAGGCTCCAGAGACCAAATTCAAGAGAACCACTTTTTTGCGTGATTCTGGGTTTTGTGAAGTTCCATGAAAAATGTGTCTGCCAGCTGGATCCAATGTGAGAGCTGGAGTAAACAGGCTGAACAGGCACATTCACTTCCTGCCTGTAGCTAATCACTAGAAACAGTGTGTCCATTTGAAATCATGTAAAGGCAGTTTAATTAGCACCATGGAGGCGCGGCGCAACCGAGCAGTTTACTCTGGAGGTACAAGAACTGTTTTTATGCCACAATCGTGAGCCAACGGAAGGACAAGGAGCACCTCCTGTTTGCTTTTCTTTTAAAACAACGTTGCATTTCCTCTTGCGGTTAACACGCCCGCCCCCCTGCTTTCTAGATGTCTGTCCTTTCGGGGTGGATTCCAAGAAAAATGAAAAAGGGGCATCTTCCATTTTCCATATTTCTGTGGCTTTGATGATTCCCTAGTATTTCCACTTTGGGAACCCTACAGGGTTCACAGTCACATATACATTTGCTAAAACACATAAGGAGACACTGGAATACAAGATATGGATGAAAATGGCAGCATTTATTTAGCATGTTATTCCATCCAGCAATTCTGTATGATTGAAGGCGACCCCTTCATGTCATTGACCAGTGTCCCAGGCCCCGGAAAACCTGTAGGTCTGACCGGGACAGGTGTTGCTCAGGTATGAGATCCAGCAAAGTGAAGAACAAATGAGGGTCGGTACCCGGAGCTCTGGGACCTGCTCCTCCCCATTCCCTGTGGGCAGCCTGAGGTACCAGCAGACTGTCCCAGCCTATTGGCCTGCACAATGTAAGTCCCCACCCTGACCCGCAGCCAGAGGAAAAACACCAGGATTACAACTCGTACACATGATGGCACTGTGATCTAATGAAAAGTAACCATATATGAGACCAACATATAAAAATAGATAGACATAATATACATAGAAACAATTAGAGTAATAAGCTAAACAAAGTGTACAATTTGCATTGCAACATTTGAATGAAAATACTCTTCGCAGTATTATTGCTCAACACAATCAAAAGCCGCTGCTACAACGAGGCCGGACAGAGAGGATGATGTTCGGCCCTCAGTGCACAGAGAGGCCGGACAGCAAGGATGATGCTGGGCCCTGGGTGCACAGCGAGGCAGGACAGAGAGGATCATGCTGGGCCCTCGGTGCACAGCGAGGCCGGACAGAGAGGATGATGCTAGGCCCTCAGTGCACAGCGAGGCCGGACAGAGAGGATGATGCTGGGCCCTGGGTGCACAGCGAGGCAAGACAGAGAGGACCACGCTGGGCCCTGGGTGCACCGCGAGGCAGGACAGAGGATCATGCTGGGCCCACAGTGCACAGCGAGGCAGGACAGAGAGGATCATGCTGGGCCCTCGGTGCACAGCTAGGCCGGACAGAGAGGATGATGCAGGGCCCTCAGCGCACAGCGAGGCAGGTCAGAGAGGATGATGCTGGGCCCTCGGCGCACAGCGATGCAGGACAGAGAGGATGATGCTGGGCCCTCGGCGCACAGCGATGCAGGATAGAGAGGATGATGCTGGGCCCTCGGTGCACAGCAAGACAGGACAGGGAGGATGATGCTGGGCCCTCAGCCCACAGCGAGGCAGGACAGGGTGGATGATGCTGGGCCCTCGGCGCACAGCGAGGCAGGACAGGGTGGATGATGCTGGGCCCTCGGCGCACAGCGAGGCAGGACAGGGTGGATGATGCTGGGCCCTCGGCGCACAGCGAGGCAGGACAGAGAGGATGATCCTGGGCCCTCGGCGTACAGCGAGGCGTGACAGAGAGAATAATGCTGGGCCCTCAGCGAGGCAGGACAGAGAGGATGGTGCTGGGCCATCAGCACAGGACAGAGAGGATGCTGCTGGGTTCTCAGCGCACAGCGAGGCAAGACAGAGAGGATGATGCTGGGCCCTCAGCGCACAGCGAGGCGGGACAGAGAGGATGCTACTGGGTCCTCAGCGCACAGCGAGGCAGGACCTAGAGGATGATGCTGGGCCCTCAGCTCACAGTGAGGCAGGACAGAGCGGATGGTGGGGCCCTCAGTGCACAGTAAGGCAGGACAGAGAGGATGATTCTGGGTCCTCGGCGAACAGCGAGGCAGGGTAGAGAGGATGATGCTGGGCCCTCAGTGCACAGCAAAGCCGGACAGAGAGGATGATGCTGGGCCTTCAGCGAGGCAGGACAGAGAGGATGATGCTGGGCATTCAGCGCACTGGGCGGCAGGATAGAGAGGATGATGCTGGGCCCTTAGCGCACAGCGAGGCAGGACAGAGAGGATCATGCTGGGCCTTCAGCGTACAGCAAGGCAGGACAGAGAGGATCATGCTGTGTCTTCCGCGCACAGCGAGGCAGGACAGAGAGGATGATGCTGGGCCCTCGTTGCACACTGAGGCAGGACAGAGAGGATCATGCTGGGCCCTCGCTGCACAGCAAGACCAGACCGAGAGGATGATGCTGGGCCCTCGGTGCACAGCGAGGCCGGACAGAGAGGTTGATGCAGGGCCCTCGGCGCACATCGAGGCAGGCCAGAGAGGATGAAGCTGGGCCCTCGGCGCACAGCGATGCAGGACAGAGAGGATGAAGCGGGGCCCTCGGCGTACAGCAAGGCAGGACAGAGAGGATGATGCTGGGCCCTCGGCGCACAGCCAGGCAGGATAGAGAGGATGATGCTGGGCCCTCGGTGCACAGCGAGGCCGGACAGAGAGGATGCTGCTGGGTACTCAGCGCACAGTGAGGCAGGGCAGAGCGGATGGTGGGGCCCTCAGTGCACAGTGAGGCAGGACAGAGAGGATGATGCTGGGCCCTCGGCACACAGCGAGGTAGGACAGAGAGGAAGATGCTGGGCTCTCAGCGCACAGTGAGGCCGGGTAGAGAGGATGATTCTGGGTCCTCGGCGAACAGCGAGGAAGGGCAGAGAAGATGATGCTGGGCCCTCGGTGCAGAGCAAAGCCGGACACGGAGGATGATGCTGGACCTTAAGCGAGGCAGGACGGAGAGGATGATGCTGGGCCCTTAGCGCACAGCGAAGCAGGGCAGAGAGGATGATGCTGGGCCTTCGGTGCACAGCGAGGCTGGACAGAGAGGATGATGCTGGGCCATCAGCGAGGCAGGACAGAGAGGATGATGCTGGGCCATCAGCGCAGGACAGAGAGGATGATGCTGGGCATTTAGCACACAGCGAGGCATGACGGAGAGCATGATGCTGGGTCCTCGGTGCACAGCGAGGCAGGACAGAGAGGATGATGCTGGGCATTCAGCGGGCAGCGAGGCAGGACAGAGAGGATGATGCTGGGTCTTCCGCGCACAGCAAGGCAGGACAGAGAGGATGATGCTGGGCCCTCAGCACACAGCGAGGCAGGACAGAGAGGATCATGCTGGGCCCTCAGTGCACAGCGAGGCAGGACAGAGAGGATGATGCTTGGCATTCAGCGCACAGCGAGGCAGGACAGAGAGGATCATGCTGGGCCCTCAGTGCACAGCAAGGCCGGACCGAGAGGATGATGCTGGGCCCTTAGCGCACAGCGAAGCAGGACAGAGCGGATGATGCTGGGCCCTCGGTGCATAGCGAGGCAAGACGGAGAGGATGATTCTGGGTCCTCAGCGCACAGCGAGGCAGGGCAGAGAGGATGATGCTGGGCCTTCGGTGCACAGCGGGGCCGGACAGAGAGGATGATGCTGGGCCATCAGCGAGGCAGGACAGAGAGGATGATGCTGGGCCATCAGCGCAGGACAGAGAGGATGATGCTGGGCATTTAGCACACAGCGAGGCATGACGGAGAGGATGATGCTGGGTCCTCCGCACACAGCGAGGCAGGACAGAGAGGATGATGCTGGGTCCTCGGTGCACAGCGAGGCAGGACAAAGAGGATGATGCTGGGCATTCAGCGGGCAGCGAGGCAGGACAGAGAGGATGATGCTGGGTCTTCCGCGCACAGCGAGGCAGGACAGAGAGGATGATGCTGGGCCCTCAGCGCACAGCGAGGCAGGACAGAGAGGATCATCCTGGGCCTTCAGCGCACAGCGAGGCAGGACAGAGAGGATGATGCAGGGCCCTCAGCGCACAGCGAGGCAGGTCAGAGAGGATGATGCTGGGCCCTCGGCGCACAGCGATGCAGGACAGAGAGGATGAAGCTGGGCCCTCGGCGCACAGTAAGGCAGGACAGAGAGGATGATGCTGGGCCCTCGGCGCACAGCGATGCAGGATAGAGAGGATGATGCTGGGCCCTCGGTGCACAGCAAGACAGGACAGGGAGGATGATGCTGGGCCCTCAGCGCACAGCGAGGCAGGACAGGGTGGATGATGCTGGGCCCTCGGCGCACAGCGAGGCAGGACAGGGTGGATGATGCTGGGCCCTCGGCGCACAGCGAGGCAGGACAGGGTGGATGATGCTGGGCCCTCGGCGCACAGCGAGGCAGGACAGAGAGGATGATCCTGGGCCCTCGGTGTACAGCGATGCGTGACAGAGAGAATGATGCTGGGCCCTCAGCGAGGCAGGACAGAGAGGATGGTGCTGGGCCATCAGCACAGGACAGAGAGGATGCTGCTGGGTCCTCAGCGCACAGCGAGGCAAGACAGAGAGGATGATGCTGGGCCCTCAGCGCACAGCGAGGCGGGACAGAGAGGATGCTACTGGGTCCTCAGCGCACAGTGAGGCAGGACCTAAAGGATGATGCTGGGCCCTCAGCTCACAGTGAGGCAGGACAGAGCGGATGGTGGGGCCCTCAGTGCACAGTAAGGCAGGACAGAGAGGATGATTCTGGGTCATCGGCGAACAGCGAGGCAGGGTAGAGAGGATGATGCTGGGCCCTCGGTGCACAGCAAAGCCGGACAGAGAGGATGATGCTGGGCCTTCAGCGAGGCAGGACAGAGAGGATGATGCTGGGCATTCAGCGCACTGGGCGGCAGGATAGAGAGGATGATGCTGGGCCCTTAGCGCACAGCGAGGCAGGACAGAGAGGATCATGCTGGGCCTTCAGCGCACAGCAAGGCAGGACAGAGAGGATCATACTGTGTCTTCCGCGCACAGCGAGGCAGGACAGAGAGGATGATGCTGGGCCCTCGTTGCACAGTGAGGCAGGACAGAGAGGATCATGCTGGGCCCTCGCTGCACAGCAAGGCCAGACCGAGAGGATGATGCTGGGCCCTCGGTGCACAGCGAGGCCGGACAGAGAGGTTGATGCAGGGCCCTCGGCGCACATCGAGGCAGGCCAGAGAGGATGAAGCTGGGCCCTCGGCGCACAGCGATGCAGGACAGAAAGGATGAAGCGGGGCCCTCGGCGTACAGCAAGGCAGGACAGAGAGGATGATGCTGGGCCCTCGGCGCACAGCCAGGCAGGATAGAGAGGATGATGCTGGGCCCTCGGTGCACAGCGAGGCCGGACAGAGAGGATGCTGCTGGGTACTCAGCGCACAGTGAGGCAGGGCAGAGCGGATGGTGGGGCCCTCAGTGCACAGTGAGGCAGGACAGAGAGGATGATGCTGGGCCCTCGGCACACAGCGAGGTAGGACAGAGAGGAAGATGCTGGGCTCTCAGCGCACAGTGAGGCCGGGTAGAGAGGATGATTCTGGGTCCTCGGCGAACAGCAAGGAAGGGCAGAGAAGATGATGCTGGGCCCACGGTGCAGAGCAAAGCCGGACAGGGAGGATGATGCTGGACCTTATGCGAGGCAGGACGGAGAGGATGATGCTGGGCCCTTAGCGCACAGCGAAGCAGGGCAGAGAGGATGATGCTGGGCCTTCGGTGCACAGCGAGGCTGGACAGTGAGGATGATGCTGGGCCATCAGCGAGGCAGGACAGAGAGGATGATGCTGGGCCATCAGCGCAGGACAGAGAGGATGATGCTGGGCATTTAGCACACAGCGAGGCATGACGGAGAGCATGATGCTGGGTCCTCGGTGCACAGCGAGGCAGGACAGAGAGGATGATGCTGGGCATTCAGCGGGCAGCGAGGCAGGACAGAGAGGATGATGCTGGGCCCTCAGCACACAGCGAGGCAGGACAGAGAGGATGATGCTGGGCCCTCAGCACACAGCGAGGCAGGACAGAGAGGATGATGCTGGGCCTTCAGCGCACAGCGAGGCAGGACAGAGAGGATCATGCTGGGCCCTCAGTGCACAGCGAGGCAGGACAGAGAGGATGATGCTTGGCATTCAGCGCACAGCGAGGCAGGACAGAGAGGATCATGCTGGGCCCTCAGTGCACAGCAAGGCCGGACCGAGAGGATGATGCTGGGCCCTTAGCGCACAGCGAAGCAGGACAGAGCGGATGATGCTGGGCCCTCGGTGCACAGCGAGGCAAGACGGAGAGGATGATGCTGGGTCCTCAGCGCACAGCGAGGCAGGGCAGAGAGGATGATGCTGGGCCATCAGCGAGGCAGGACAGAGAGGATGATGCTGGGCCATCAGCGCAGGACAGAGAGGATGATGCTGGGCATTTAGCACACAGCGAGGCATGACGGAGAGGATGATGCTGGGTCCTCTGCACACAGCGAGGCAGGACAGAGAGGATGATGCTGGGTCCTCGGTGCACAGCGAGGCAGGACAAAGAGGATGATGCTGGGCATTCAGCGGGCAGCGAGGCAGGACAGAGAGGATGATGCTGGGTCTTCCGCGCACAGCGAGGCAGGACAGAGAGGATGATGCTGGGCCCTCAGCGCACAGCGAGGCAGGACAGAGAGGATCATGCTGGGCCTTCAGCGCACAGCAAGGCAGGACAGAGAGGATCATGCTGGGCCCTCAGTGCACAGCAAGGCCAGACCGAGAGGATGGTGCTGGGCCATCAGCACAGGACAGAGAGGATGATTCTGGGTCTTGAGCGCACAGCGAGGCAGGACAGAAAGGATGATGCTGGGCCCTCGTTGCACAGCGAGGCAGGACAGAGAGGATGATGCTTAGCATTCAGCGCACAGCGAGGCAGGACAGAGAGGATCATGCTGGGCCCTCAGTGCACAGCAAGGCTGGACCGAGAGGATGATGCTGGGCCCTCAGTGCACAGCAAGGCCAGACAGAAAGGATGATGCAGGGCCTTCTGCGCACAGGGAGGCAGGTCAGAGAGGGTGATGCTGTGCCCTCTGCGCACAGCGATGCAGGACAGGGAGGATGATGCTGGGCCCTCAGCGCACAGTGAGGCCGGACAGAGCGGATGATGCTGGTCTATCAGCGCAGGACAGAGAGGATGATTCTGGGTCTTCCGCGCACAGCGAGGCAGGACAGAGAGGATGATGCTGGGCCCTCGTTGCACAGTGAGGCAGGGCACAGCGGATGGTGGGGCCCTCAGTGCACAGTGAGGCAGGACAGAGAGGATGATGCTGGGCCCTCGGCACACAGCGAGGTAGGACAGAGAGGAAGATGCTGGGCCCTCAGCGCACAGTGAGGCCGGACAGAGAGGATGATTCGGGGTCCTCGGCGAACAGCGAGGCAGGGCAGAGAAGATGATGCTGGGCCCTCGGTGCAGAGCGAAGCCGGACAGGGAGGATGATGCTGGACCTTAAGCGAGACAGGACAGAGAGGATGATGCTGGGCCATCAGCGCAGGACAGAGAGGATGATGCTGGGCATTTAGCACACAGCGAGGCATGACGGAGAGGATGATGCTGGGTCCTCCGCACACAGCGAGGCAGGACAGAGAGGATGATGCTGGGTCCTCGGTGCACAGCGAGGCAGGACAGAGAGGATGATGCTGGGCATTCAGCGGGCAGCGAGGCAGGACAGAGAGGATGATGCTGGGCCTTCAGCGCACAGCGAGACAGGACAAGGAGGATGATGCTGGGCCCTCAGCGCACAGCGAGGCCGGACAGAGCGGATGATGCTGGTCTATCAGCGCAGGACAGAGACGATGATGCTGGACATTCAGTGCACAGCACGGCAGGATAGAGAGGATGATGCTGGGCCACCAGCGCACAGTGAGGCAGGACAGAGAGGATGATGCTGGACCCTCGTTGCACAGTGAGGTAGGACAGAGAGGATCATGCTGGGCCTTCAGTGCACAGCGAGGCAGGACAGAGAGGATCATGCTGGGCCCTCAGTGCACACCAAGGCCAGACCGAGAGGATGATGCTGGGTCCTCGGTGCACAGCGAGGCAGGACAGAGAGGATGATGCTGGGCATTCAGCGGGCAGCGAGGCAGGACAGAGAGGATGATGCTGGGTCTTCCGCGCACAGCGAGGCAGGACAGAGGATGATGCTGGGCGCTCAGCGCACAGCGAGGCAGGACAGAGAGGATCATGCTGGGCCTTCAGCGCACAGCGAGACAGGACAAGGAGGATGATGCTGGGCCCTCAGCGCACAGCGAGGCCGGACAGAGCGGATGATGCTGGTCTATCAGCGCAGGACAGAGACGATGATGCTGGACATTCAGTGCACAGCACGGCAGGATAGAGAGGATGATGCTGGGCCACCAGCGCACAGTGAGGCAGGACAGAGAGGATGATGCTGGACCCTCGTTGCACAGTGAGGTAGGACAGAGAGGATCATGCTGGGCCTTCAGTGCACAGCGAGGCAGGACAGAGAGGATCATGCTGGGCCCTCAGTGCACACCAAGGCCAGACCGAGAGGATGATGCTGGGCCCTCGGTGCACAGCAAGGCCGGACAGAGAGGATGATGCAGGGCCCTCGGCGCACAGCGAGGCTAGCCAGAGAGGATGATGCTGGGCCCTTGGCGCAGAGCGATGCAGGACAGAGAGGATGAAGCTGGGCCATCGGCGCACAGCGAGGCAGGACAGAGAGGATGATGCTGGACCCTCGGCGCACAGGGAGGATGATGCTGGGCCCTCGGTGCACAGCAAGGCAGGATAGAGAGGATGATGCTGGGCCCTCGGCGTACAGCGAGGCAGGACAGAGAGGATAATGCTGGGCCCTCAGTGAGGCAGGACAGAGGATGGTGCTGGGCCATCAGCACAGGACAGAGGATGATGCTGGGCCCTCAGCACACAGCGAGGCAAGACAGAGAGGACGATGCTGGGCCCTCAGCACACAGCGAGGCAAGACAGAGAGGATGATGCTGGGCCCTCAGCGCAAAGTGAGGCAGGACAGAGTGGATGCTGGGGCCCTCAGTGCACAGTGAGGCAGGACAGAGAGGATGATGCTGGGACCTCGGTGCACAGCGAGGCAGGACATAGAGGACAGTACTCGGCCATCAGCGCAGGACAGAGAGGATGATGCTGGGCCATCAGCGCAGGACAGAGAGGATGATGCTGGGCATTCAGCGCACAGTGCAGCTGGATAGAGAGGATGATGCTGGGTCCTCAGTGCACAGCGAGGCAGGACAGAGAGGATGATGCTGGGCATTCAGCGTGCAGCGAGGCAGGAAAGAGAGGATGATGCTGGGCCCTCAGTGCACAGCGAGGCCGGAGAGAGAGGATGATGCAGGGCCCTCTGCGCACAACGAGGCAGGTCAGAGAGGATGATGCTGTGCCCTCTGCGCACAGCGATGCAGGACAGGGAGGATGATGCTGGGCATTCAGTGCACAGCGCAGCCGGATAGAGAGGATGATGCTGGGCATTCAGCGCGCAGTGAGGCAGGACAGAGAGGCTGATGCTGGGTCCTCGGTGCATGGCGAGGCAGGATGGAGGGGATGATGCTTGGCCCTCGTTGCACAGTGAGGCAGGACAAAGAGGATGATGCTTGGCATTCAGCGCACAGCGAGGCAGGACAGAGAGGATGATGCTGGGTCCTCTGCGCACAGCGAGCCAGGACAGAGAGGATGATGCTGGGCATTCAGCGCGCAGCGAGGCAGGACAGAGGATGATGCTGGGTCCTCAGCGCACAGCGAGGCAGGACAGAGAGGGTGATGCTGGGCCCTCGTTGCACAGCGAGGCAGGACAGAGAGGATCATGCTGGGCCCTCAGTGCACAGCAAGCCCGGACCGAGAGGATGATGCTGGGCCCTCAGTGCACAGCGAGGCCGGACCGAGAGGATGATGCAGGGCCCTCTGCGCACAGCGAGGCAGGTCAGAAAGGATTATGCTGTGCCCTCTGCGCACAGCGATGCAGGACAGGGAGGATGATGCTGGGCCACCAGCGCACAGCGAGGCAGGACAGAGAGGATGATGCTGGGGCCTCAGCGCACAGCAAGGCAGGGCAGAGAGAATGATGCTGGGCCCTCAGTGCACAGTGAGGCAGGACAGAGCCGATACTGGGGCCCTCAGTGCACAGCGAGGCAGGGCAGAGAGGATGATGCTGGGCCCTTGGTGCACAGGGAGACCGGACAGAGAGGATGATCCTGGGCCTTAAGCGAGGCAGGACAGAGAGGGTGACGCTCGGCCTTCAGCGTGGCAGGATAGAGGATGATGTTGGGCCTTTAGGGCACAGCGAGGTAGGACAGAAAGGATAATGCTGGGCCCTCAGCGCACAGCGAGGCAGGGTAGAGAGCATGATGCTGGGCCTTCGGTGCACAGCGAGGCCGGACAGAGAGCATATGCTGGGGCCCTCAGTACACAGTGAGGCAGGACAGAGAGGATGATGCTGGGCCCTCCGCGCACAGCGCGGCAAGACAGAGAAGATGATGCTGGGCCCACAGCGCACAGCGAGGCAGGGCAGAGAGGATGATGCTGGGCCCTCAGCACACAGTGAGGCAGGACAGAGCGGATGATGGGGCCCTCAGTGCACAGTGAGGCAGGACAGAGAGGATGAAGCTGGGCCCTCGGCGCACAGCGAGGCAGGACAGAGAGGATGATGCTGGGCCCTCGGTGCACAGCAAGGCCAGACAAGAGAGGATAATGCAGGGCTCTTAGTGAGGCTGGACAGAGAGGATGGTGCTGGGCCATCCGCACAGGACAGAGAGGATGATGCTGGGCCCTCAGCGCACAGCGAGGTAAGACAGAGGGGATGATGCTGGGTTCTCAGTGCACAGCGAGGTAGGAAGGGGAGGATGATGCTGGGCCCTCAGCACATAGCGAGGCAGGAAAGAGAGGATGATGCTGGGCCCTCAGTGCACAGCGAGGCAGGACAGAGAGGATGATGCTGGGCCCTCAGCGCACAGCGAGGCCGGACAGAGAGGATGATGCTGGTCCATCAGCGCTGGACAGAGAGGATGATGCTGTTCCATCAGCGCTGGACAGAGAGGATGATGCTGGTCCATCAGCGCTGGACAGAGAGGATGATGCTGGGCATTCAGCGCACAGCGCAGCAGGATAGAGAGGGTGATGCTGGGCCCTCGGCACACAGCGAGGCAGGACAGAGAGAATGATGCTGGGCCCTCAGTGCATAGTGAGGCGGACAGAGAGGATGATTCTGGGCCATCAGCGCACAGCGAGGCAGGGCAAAGAGGATGATGCTGGGCCCTCGGTGCACAGCGAGGCCGGACAGAGAGGATGATGCTGGGCCTTCAGCGAGGCCGGACAGAGAGGATGATGCTGGGCCTTCAGCGAGGCAGGACAGAGAGGATGATGCTGGGCCATCAACGCAGGACAGAGAGGATGATGCTGGACATTCAGCGCACAGCGTGGCAGGATAGAGAGGATGATGCTGGACATTCAGCGCACAGCGTGGCAGGATAGAGAGGATGATGCTGGGCCTTTAGCGCACAGCGAGGTAGGACAGAGAGGGTGATGCTGGGTTCTCAGTGCTCAGCGCGGTAGGACAGAGAGGATGATCCTGGGCCCTTAGCGCACAGCGAGGCAAGACAGAGGGGATGATGCTGGGCCCTCAGCACACAGCGAGGCAGGGCAGTGAGGATGATGCTGGGCCTTCGGTGCACAGCGAGGCAGCATAAAGAGGATGATGCTGGGCAATCAGCGCAGGACAGAGAGGATGATGCTCGGCATTCAGCACACAGCGCAGCAGGATAGAGAGGATGATGCTGGGCATTCAGCGCGCAGCGAGGCAGGACAGAGGATGATGCTGGGTCCTCAATACATAGCGAGGCAGGACAGAGAGAATGATGCTGGGCCCTCAGTGCACAGTGAGGCCAGACAGAGAGGATGATTCTGGGCCATCAGCGCACAGCGAGGCCAGACAAGAGAGGATAATGCTGGGCTCTTAGTGAGGCTGGACAGCGAGGATGGTGCTGGGCCATCCGCACAGGACAGAGAGGATGATGCTGGGCCCTCAGCGCACCGCGAGGCAGGACACAGAGGATGATGCTGGGCCCTCAGCACAGTGAGGCAAGACAGAGAGGATGATGCTGGGCCCTCCGCGCACAGTGAGGGAGGGCAGAGAGGATGATGCTGGGCCCTCAGCGCAAAGTGAGGCAGGACAGAGTGGAAGCTGGGGCCCTCAGTGCACAATGAGGCAGGACAGTGAGGACAGTACTGGGCCCTCAGCGCACACTGAGGCAGGACAGAAAGGATGATTCTGGGCCCTCAGCGAGGCAGGACAGAGAGGATGATGCTTGGCCTTCAGCGAGTCAGGGCAGAGAGGATGATGCTGGGCCTTCAGCGAGGCAGGACAGAGAGGATGATGCTTGGCCTTCTGCGAGGCAGGACAGAGAGGATGATGCTTGGCCTTCAGCGAGGCAGCGCAAAGAGGATGATGCTTGGCCATCAACGCAGGACAGAGGATGATGCTGGGCCATCGGTGTAGGACAGAGAGGATGATGCTGGGCCCTCAGCGCACAGTGAGGTAAGACAGAGAGGATGATGCTGGGTTCTCAGTGCACAGCGAGGTAGGAAGGGGAGGATGATGCTGGGCCCTCAGCACATAGCGAGGCAGGAAAGAGAGGATGATGCTGGGCCCTCAGTGCACAGCGAGGCAGGACAGAGAGGATGATGCTGGGCCCTCAGCGCACAGCTAGGCCGGACAGAGAGGATGATGCTGGTCCATCAGCGCTGGACAGAGAGGATGATGCTGGTCCATCAGCGCTGGACAGAGAGGATGATGCTGGGCATTCAGCGCAGGACAGAGAGGATGATGCTGGGCATTCAGCGCAGGACAGAGAGGATGATGCTGGGCATTCAGCGCACAGTGCAGCAGGATAGAGAGGATGATTCTGGGCCATCAGCGCACAGCGAGGCAGGGCAAAGAGGATGATGCTGGGCCCTCGGTGCACAGCGAGGCCGGACAGAGAGGATGATGCTGGGCCTTCAGCGAGGCCAGACAGAGAGGATGATGCTGGGCCTTCAGCGAGGCAGGACAGAGAGGGTGATGCTGGGCCATCAACGCAGGACAGAGAGGATGATGCTGGGCCATCAACGCAGGACAGAGAGGATGATGCTGGACATTCAGCGCACAGCGTGGCAGGATAGAGAGGATGATGCTGGGCCCTCAGCACACAGCGAGGCAGGGCAGTGAGGATGATGCTGGGCCTTCGGTGCACAGCGAGGCAGCATAAAGAGGATGATGCTGGGCAATCAGCGCAGGACAGAGAGGATGATGCTCGGCATTCAGCACACAGCGCAGCAGGATAGAGAGGATGATGCTGGGCCTTTAGTGCACAGCGAATCAGGACAGAGAGGATGATGCTGGGCATTCAGCGCGCAGCGAGGCAGGACAGAGGATGATGCTGGGTCCTCAATACATAGCGAGGCAGGCACGCGTGAGGACCTCGAATTGGATCATCCGCATCTCTATCGAGGAACTTTCTTTTCTTCAGGCAGTGGACTCGTACGGCGGTGCAGCCCATACAGCAGGAGGACGTCTGAGGCTGTAACACCTTCCCACTGCCTGGAGCTATAGAGAGAGACAAAGGTCTACCTGCATACTTGGCTCCTCCCTCTGCGAGCACGTCTTGCTCAGCGTTATTTAATATCACGTGACTGCGCACCCGCCAAGTACCACAAGTACTGTTGGCTGTGTCGGCACTCTGCGCGCGTGAGGACCTCGAATTGGATCATCCGCATCTCTATCGAGGAACTTTCTTTTCTTCAGGCAGTGGACTCGTACGGCGGTGCAGCCCATACAGCAGGAGGACGTCTGAGGCTGTAACACCTTCCCACTGCCTGGAGCTATAGACAGAGACAAAGGTGACGACCTGACCGCATCTTGTGCATAGTGTGGACGTTTGCTCATCTATTGTTGTGCACTTTAGTGCATATTGATTGTCCATCTTTGTTGCTGTGCACCTTTGTGCTTTACCAGATTTCTATGTTGTGTAGGCTGTGGAGCTTCTAAAAGCTCTACTGTTTTCCCTAGTGGTTAACAATAGTAACACATGACCTTTTCTTTCTATCATATTTGAAAGGTCTACCTGAATACTTGGCTCCTCCCTCTGCGAGCACGTCTTGCTCAGCGTTATTTAATATCACGTGACTGCGCACCCGCGCGCGCACCCGCCAAGTACCACAAGTACTGTTGGCTGTTCGCGGGTCGCAGAGTCCGGAGTCTAAGGTACCCTATTCCTTTTTATTTTTGCTTTTAAGCTACTCCCAGGTGAATGATTCCATACACATTGACTACTAATATGCCATCATCAACAAAGGCACAAGCCAAATTTAATGATGTAGACCATGAGAAAATCTCAAAAAAAGTCCATCTGCAAACTCGGCTCACAAGCATGCTACCAAAATGGGGCCGTTCTTCGACCTATCGGTCACGTTCAGTTTCAGATGAACTCTTGTTAGGCTTAGATAAAGAGGGGACTGTTGAGACTAACGAACACACTGTTTCATTGCCCCCTTCCATATATACTGTTGCCACAAACATTCGGCCAAGTACGATATCATCACAAATTTTGACAGAGAATTGCACCACAAGTGATATTATAACCTCTAAGGTGGTTGATCATGAAGGTAGCCCGCAGGGTGCCCCCACAGACACGACGATAATAGCAGCATGTCTGGAAGGAGAGTTACGGCCTTTAGTGCCCCTTCTCCCGGGGGATAACATGCCGCAACCCATGTTATGCTCTGTCCTAGCCCAACAGAAGCTAAGGCAGGCTTACACCCACCTCACCATGATTGGCGAAATAGAGGAAGAAGACATTGAGCTTATGAATCTCACAAATCATACTGATGAATTATCTGAGGAGGTACAATATATTTGTTCGAATACTGGTGATCTTGTTCAGTTGGAGCCAGATAAGGAGGATCACCAGGAGTCAAATAATGAGCCTTTACCATCCTCAATACATAATAATGAGATATATAACCGTGATCTAGATGTATCACCCGTAAAGGATATGAATGCCCCTATTGAATCTATTGATGAGTCTGTCTCCTTCATAGCCCCTACTCCTAGACAGCCTCGATTTGATCAAGAGGCCCGAGTATCAGACTTCTTTCTGAATCCTGTCCATAAAGAGAGACCTTCTTTTCCAGAAGCCCCGGCCGTAAACAATACGCTATCTGCTATGAATACAGCACTGTTAGCCATAGCAAAACTATATGAAGGCTTGGACTTGAAAGTTTATAATGTATCCAAGTCTCTGGAACAATTTCTTTGGTTGCAGTCTAAAAATAAATCTCATCAGAAAAATTCTACTTCAAAAGAAACACTTACAAGCACAAAATCCACCCAAACTGTATGTATTGAGATATTACCAACTGAGCGCAGCACTCTCCTGACTAACCAAGTGATTCTACCAAACAATATGGTAACCACAGCAGAAGGAGCTCCTACAGGTGAAACAATGTCCATCAGTATTATCCCTCAAGTACAAAAGGGGCCGACCACCTCCATGACAATCACAGTAGATGGCCTTTCGACTATACCACCTGTTGAAACAGTCCCCAATCTAACAATTGTACAACCAGCTCAGGCAGTAACCACCCGAAATATGTTTGAAGTCTTTGGCTCACCAGCTACGAATTCTAACAACAGGCGCCCGAATAAAAAAAGAAAAATCCAAATAACTAAACCAATTGCACCTACCCTTAAAATGGGAAAGGGACAGAAAAGTAAGAATACAGTGGGTTCATCTACAGACCAGGACCCGATAGTTCCATTACTCACCGGTCGGCAGGTCCCCGAGATAGCCATTATAGCATCTGGAGCCCTGCCATATAAACCCTTGGATGATTTAGCTCAACTGGTCGAATGTAATAACAAGCAACAAGAAGTAGTCCAACTGAGACCTCTTATAACATTATCAGTTTTGCCATCCTTACCCACTGCAACATCTCCTACTCTCTCTTCTAATAAAAGCAACACTACTCACAGTGCATCAATGCTACTAGCAATTCAGTCAGAAATTCAGAAATCGGTTGATGCGTATTTAAAACTCTTTCCGAATAATTGTTCGGAAAAAACACAAAGTGATCAGTGGAAAAGACAGCATCCCACGGTGATGAACAGCCAGATGGACACTCAAATAGAACAGCCCACGACAGGGACTGTTTCATTAGAAACATGTCCTCCGCAGACTGATGCTAGACAGTTCCCACAAACTGTTTACCCGCAGACTGATACTAGCCAGCTCCCACAAACTGTTAAATATCAAAAGAAAGGACCCACCCCCACAGATATTCATAAGGGGGAAGTCGGGCCCACACATCTATTTCGGGAGGAAATAAGGGCCTCTGTTGAGGCTTACCTGCAAGAAAATGGCTCTAATCAAATACAGAAGCAACAGGCGCAACCAGTAGTGGTAACTTGTTCCACCACAATATCCCCCGAGCCCCAAGTTTCTCGGCAGGAGATGCGAGAAGAAATAAGAACATCCATCGAAGCTTTTGTACAACAATCAAAATCCACCAAAACTGTTCCAGAAAAGGCTTACCCTGCACTTAATTCTCTGTTAAGAGGGCCTCAATGGCGTACATACACCCAAAAAGAACAACTAAGTTCACCAGTAAGGCTCCCAATAATGACACAGGAACGAGCACCCCAATTTAAGGCAAAACAAGAGCAGACATGCTTTCGCTTTATAATTAAATGTCGGGAATCTCCCTTTAAATCTTATGACTTAAACCGGTCGAGCATACTGAACATATGTGCTGAAATTCCAGTCTTGTCGACCATATCGTCAGTGGACATATATCAGATTGAGTTTTTAAACCATTCTGATCTTTCTATAGTACGGTTATATGTACGCTCAGCCTTGGTGGCCGAAACCCTATGGCAAGCCAGAATGGCTCTATTTGATTTAGGTTTCACTATTACACAAGAAGCTTATTCTAGCCCCTCTACATTACAAGGTCATACGTCTCGTATTTTCACCTCAACAAACAGCACTGCACTACTCCAGGATATGTCGAATCAGACAGGGCCCACATAACTATGTTTTGATACAGAAACCTTGACAATAGTATCTTGGAACACTCGAGGGCACACCCATCTGAACTCCCCGTCTATAGGGAACCTGATCAACAATGATGTAATCGTATTGCAGGAGACATGGCTATTGTGCCCCCCGGTCTGGGACTCTCATAATATAATCTTTACCCCGGCAGAAAAAGGTCATTTTGGTCGGCTGAAGGGTGGGCTAATTATAGCGGTAAAAAAAGACCGTGGTTTTAACATGCTTATCAATAAATCGCCCTCCATGTCTTTTCAAGTGTTACTCACTTGCAATAAACAACATATAGTAATAGTGAATATCTATTGGTCTACCACTGCACTAAAATCTGAGATATTTTTCAAACAGTTCATCGAAATTTTGGATACCTTGGCCTGTGATGAGAGCATAACTTCCATTATAGTATTGGGTGATCTTAATTTACATCTCCTTACAAAGGAGGATACTGCATTAGTAGGAGATGAATTGACGTGGTCACTGATCATGGCAGAGCGTAATTTCCAGATGCTTAATGGTAATATGAGAGGGGATTGTCCAGCACAAAGCACATGGCATAGAGGTACACAATGTGCTGTCATTGACTATGCCTATGTTAACGCGAGGGCTTTTAATTTGGTTAAAACTTTTGAGATAGTACAAACAGACTTAAGTGATCATCATAAATTGAAACTTACTCTTCAGATTGGTTATACGAAAATATCACAATGGAAGAATCCGAGCATCACGGATCTGATAGTAAATAATGGACGTAATCGTTTAAGCTGGGATAGAGAAAAGTTAGCAAAGTTGGACCAAACCCTATGGGAACTGTATCAGACTCATGATGGTATAAGTAAAGATTATACAGCTGCCCTACAAACAACTGCATGAGTTTTTAGTGGCAATAGGCTGTTGAAACAGCAACATACGCGCATCTATGATGCGGAAATAAAAACAAAAAAAATAATCTGAGACATACTATTCGTTATCTACGAAAGTTAAATTCCAGTGACATGGTCACCGAAATCAGGACGGTAAAACAAAAATACAAAAGATGGCTCAAAATAAAGAGAGCAATATTGTATGAACAAGAAGGAGCTGATATGCTAAAACAGCTCCTCCAAAAATCCACTGCTGGCATATGGGCATTACTTAATCGTACCTCTAATACAGATCAGCAGGTCACCCAGTTACACTCAATTGCATCAGATGTATGGCAGCTGTATTTTGAAAAACTTTATCATACTCCCTTTCCGGAGATGCGGTTGAACTTCCATAGATTTACTGCATCAGGTGAATTTTATTTTGACTTGGATGATGTTAAACTGTGTATCTCCAAACTGAGCTCTTCTCGGGCCACAGGACCTGACGGCTTGAACAATGTAATGTTAAAAAAGTACAAGGATGAATGGGCAAGTATTCTATGTCGCATCTTCAAACAAATTTTTGAGACAGGTCACATCCCAGAGACTTGGAAGAAATCCATCATTATTCCAATATTTAAGAAGGGCGATCGAGAGAATCCAAAGTCATATAGGCCCATAGCCTTATTAGACTGCCCAGGCAAGTTATTTGCTAGGTTGCTGTTGAAGAAATTTAATAACTGGCTCCAGGAGTACAATCTTAGGGACCCATTTCAAACTGGGTTTTTGCAAGGTATAGGCACTGGCATAAATATTATCACTTTGTCCAGCCTTATCCAGCGAACTTACCAGAGGAAACAACCCTTATATCTTGCATTCATCGACTTTCAAATGGCATTCGATGCTGTTCCTAGAGAACTATTGTACAAAAAGCTGATGGATGCAAATTGTCCATGGAGCATACTCAAATGGGTAATCCAATTACATTCCAACACTACGATTCAGGTCAGGCTGAATAATGAGGGTTTATTAACACCACCGATTGTAACTGCCCGGGGATTGAAACAAGGCTGCCTGTTAGCATCGGCCCTGTTCAATTTTTTTATCTCCGATATTAATCGAACCTTTGGCAATGTGATATCTGATTCTCCGAGGCTCGTGGGGGTTGAAATAAAATGTTTCCTGTATGCCGATAATATGGTGTTATTTTCCCATACTCCACGAGGATTGCGCAAGCTTCTGGGTGCTCTGGATGCATATACTAAAGTTAATGGTATAATCATTAATGTGGCAAAAACCAATATTGTCCAGTTTGGGACCAGAAGACAATGTAAGACACAGTTGCACTGGCCACTTCAAGACTGTAAAATCACTGTCTCTAATGTATATGTATATTTGGGTATGTTGATCTGTGATCTATGTGCTGTGGACCAATACAACATGCAGGGTCTACATAAACTGCAGATGACCATCTCACAAGTACATATAATCAGAGCACGTTATTGTAAGTTCTCCATGTCACCGGTACTTTCATACTTTAAACTAAAAGTAGTGCCTGTAATTTTGTATGGTGCAGAAACTCAAAAAATCATGTCATATGCCTATTGGTCGGTGAGAGAAGGTCGTTTCTGGAGACAACTCCTGAACTTACCAAACTCGCAACCATTACCACTTATAAGATACGAACTAGGCTTGATTTCGGTTTATGCGATGTACAAATGGAAACTGTGTGCCCTATATCGCAAGTGTTTGATGAATCAGCATGCAATAGGAATAACGAGCATTATAGCAACTTACTTGTTGAATTCTGTGGATATATTTCCGAAAATGTGGCGCATGAAAGTTCAAAAGTTTTTGGATAAAGCGCAAATAAATAGTACGCTCTTGCTAGAAAATCCAGACAAAGCAAAAACAAAAATATGGGAAACAGACTGGATCCACACACGTGTGGCATGTACATATTATAAGAACTTTAAGTCTAACCCCTTTGAACTAAAGCGCTACAATGTTGTGGCTAATTATTTGTTAAAATCCCCAAACGCTAATCATCGTAGTGGGTTCTTGAGATTCAGATTAAACCTCTGGCTTACAAATGATGTTACTAATAACCGCAACAAAAAAGCCACACCCCTGCTTTGCCGGTTTTGTAAATGCCAAGTAGAAACATTGAAGCATTTGTGCACCGAATGTGTCAATTTATTACAAACTCGTTGCATTCATTTCAAACACTTATTTGTGGATCAAGAAATTACGACTGCTGAAGAACTCTGGGCATTATTGTATTCTACCAAAAGGAAGTCAGTGAGATATGCCATTGCTAATTACTTGCAACAACTACAAATACCAAAGTATGCTGTCTCAACATAGCAAAACTGTAACAGTTATTTTAAAGTCTTTCACCTTCTTTTTTGTAACCTTTTATTTTAAATTTTTTTATTTTTTTATTTTATTATTCTGTATGATTGTTTGTAGATTGTTTTAAATGCTTTTGTAAACAAGATTTTAAGTTGAAAGGTCTCTATTTTTCGCGACCAAAACAACTATAATAATATTTAAAAAAAATAGCGAGGCAGGACAGAGAGAATGATGCTGGGCCCTCAGTGCACAGTGAGGCCAGACAGAGAGGATGATTCTGGGCCATCAGCGCACAGCGAGGCAGGGCAGAGAGGATGATGCTGGGCCCTCGGTGCGCAGCGAGGCCGGACAGAGAGGATGATGCTGGGCCTTCAGCGAGGTAGGACAGAGAGGATGATGCTGGGCATTCAGCGCACAGCGAGGCCGGACAGGGAGGATGATGCTGAGCCCTCAGTGAGGCAGGACAGAGGGGATGGTGCTGGGCCATCAGCGCACGGTGAGGCAGGAGAGAGCGGATGCTGGGGTCCTCGGTGCACAGTGTGGCAGGACAGAGAGGATGATGCTGGGCCCTCAGCGCACACTGAGGCCGGACAGAGAGGATGATTGTGGTCCCTCAGCACACAGTGAGGCTGGACAGAGAGGATGATGCTGGGCCTTCAGCGAGGCAGGACAGAGAGGATGATGCTGGGCCCTCAGTGCACAGGAAGGCCGGACTGAGAGGATGATGCTGGGCCCTCAATGCACAGCGAGGCCGGACAGAGAGGATGATGCTGGGCCCTCGGCGCACAGTGAGGCAGGACAGAGAGGATGATGCTGGGCCATCAGCACAGGACAGAGAGGATGATGCTGGGCCTTTAGCGCACAGCGAGGTAGGACAGAGAAGGATGATGCTGGGCCCTCCGCGCACAGCGTGCCAGGGCAGAGAGGATGATGCTAGGCCCTCGAGCCATACCAGAGGGCATCTCCGGTGACTCGTTTTTCCGCTCATTTGCTGAGAAAAGGCAGTGATTCCATGACGTTTTGGCCACGCTTGGTAGCCCGTCATGGCTTCCACCTCCTATGGTGTGCTGTTTTCTTCTTTTGCACTAATTTTGTGTTTGCAGGTGCATAGTCATTTCCGGAGTTAACATAAAGCACCCCGTTGATCTTCCTGGATGACACTATCCTTATAGCCTTCAGCTGCAGACTATAATGGCATGTTAAATCCCTGAAACGCTCTCATTTCCTTTCGGCCCATGAGCTTTGGCTTGCGGCTTCGGCCTAGAAGGTTCTATGACTTGCTGCAGCTGCTCTTACAGGGGCGTTGCGTTAGCTGCTAAAACCAAACTCTTTCATTTCAGCTGGGGTAAGCAGAATCCTTTAAAGAGCTTAATGGGATAAGCGTAATAAGCGCCTGCAGCTTAGAAGTGTGTGTGTGTGTGTGTAATCTGCAGATCATAGGATCTCGTCTCGGTTGAATGACTGCATAATGCATTTAATAGTAGCATTTAATATCTTTTCGGAATGTTGAAAGTTGGAGTCAACCCTTCTCAGGTTGAAACCTGTGACCTTCAGACTACATGCATATCTCGGTAGTGGAGTTTTCATCTAGTGCCTCTTTTATTTGGATTAAAATGTACAAGACTGCTGGACGCACGCACGCACGCACGCACGCGCGCGCACACACACGCGCACGCGCGCACCCCCCTCCCCGTAGCCCAGTCAGTTTCTGACTATTAGGATTGGAACCGGTGCCCTGCACTTACACAAGGTTTCTTGACGATGTGCCCTTCACCCACTGACATAGTTCCCAAGATTGGAGCCTGTGCCTCAATTCCACCTGGAAAATTAAGCCGGTGCCACGCAAATTTAGACTGGTTCTGGGAGCAGGTGAATTACTCCGCTGGTGTACTAGTCTCTAAGGAAAGCCAAACACTCTGAGTTATCTTACTGGGTTCGAGAGCCGTGACCTACCGGGTGCACTGCGATGGGCTGCCCCGCCGCAATGACTCTATGGATTGACTGTCCCACGCCTGAGGTCATTAGTTCTGGCTATTAAATGGCGCCTACAAGCCAGAACGGTTGCATTGGCGCTCAGATAGTGGAGATTGGATGGGCGGAGGGACCATGGGTGTAATTTTAGGGGCGAGAGGGATGTTTGTTCCCCCTCTCCCAACTTTCGTGGCACAGCCCCCCCATCATTTGGCAGGTGCACCTTTCTTTTAGATATCATGTCCACCCCAATATTTTCAGCATAGTCCCTCCATTGAGGGACAACCAGCGTATGGGGGGTGTCTGGCTGTTTATCCACCTGCTGACTGCCCATTTCCATGCCCATCCACCACCCAAAACGCATCCTCCTGTTATCTTTCAGCTGACTCTGTCAAGCAGTGACATCAAACTTTTATTGTGTATGGCCAGAATATGTTATTTCTAATTACTCTTCTGAGAGTTAATGGCTTGCATTGCAGATGTAAAGGAGCTCTTGGTTTAATAAAAATGTATTAACCAAGTGTGCCTTCAGCCACTTGGCTTATAAGCAGTATGTGTTCTACTCTCTGTGCCTTGGATGGAAATCTGCGAAATGCAAGCATTGCCAAAGCCAACCGTTTTGATTGTGTGTGGGTACTATACAGGCATTTCCCAGTTGCTATGAAATGCCCAAGTTCCAGTTTTTGCCATTTTAAGGCCAGGTAGTACCATTATGCCTATTCCAAGCCTGCACAAAAGCCAGAGCATTTGGGTTTGCCAATGCTATTTGTTTAATCTCAGCAGGATGAATGGCTGAGTCCGGCAGACCTCATGAGTGAATAACTATGTCTCGCTCCTGGCCACATCTATGAGACACTGATTTGATATGAGATCTCACCATTACAGTTTTATAGTACAGGCTTGAGTAATCCCTGGCTGGCTTCTAAATATCCAGAGACGTGCATCTGTAATGATCCGTGTTTCATTGCATACCACCCGAGTGGTCCTGTTCATATCAACCTGAGAAAGATAACAGGCTGCGTCGTGCGTGACTCTCATGGGCCAGACTCTTCCTGGGCCTTACGCCCTTTCAGATGGACTGACATAAAATGAAATCTGCCTGCTTCATTTAATTGGATTTTACCAACAGCTGCAAACAATAAAGGTTAGGCCTATCTTCTAAACTGATGTGCAGGTCATACACAGATATTGCGGCAGCAGGAGAATGAACCCACTGAACTAGCTCACCCCAAAATTCATTATGGTGTTGCTCTCTCGCCACATCTTGGATCCCTAACTCTCTGGGGACAGGTTGGGAGGACCGGGGAGAGGGGTGAGCGGTGGCGTAGAGTCCTTCCAGTGGAGCCTTACTAAATTGCTGAACTTCAACTGAAGATTAGCTCATACTTGCCAACATTCTGTGACCAAAAAGGGGCAGGATTTTTCAAGTTTAAAAAATATAAATTAGCAAAATGGTATCCTTGCAGGACATGACATCACACGAAATGTGCCCCTGATCAGGTGACAAGAAATGTCTAACTGGGATCTTCAGATTTCTTGAGAAATCGCATAACCAATGAGTCACCTGTGAGAATTGTGGTACGCCTTTTTTTGTTGAAATATTTTTATTAACATCAATAGGCATACAAGACATATACTGCAAAGAGTAGAGTGACTAAATAATAGACCTATAATCAAAACATGAGAACCAAACCTCTCAGCATTTTTTATCATTATAACTTCTTGTATGACATCACATATGTGATATCTTCTAATGCACATAAATGCAGGTTAAATATAAACTTATAGGTGTATAGATGACCTAATATGAACTTAAGGACAGACAAGATGCACAGGGTAAACATACACACGAGGATGGGAAAGGGATGATGTTATTTGGGAATTATAAAATCAATTAGTTATGAAGAGTTTCCTATCCATTGACTGATATATTTTGTAAATATTCTACAAATGCCTTCCATTTTAGCTCATGTTTGAGTAGCAGCTGTGGAGAAGTAGCATTGCATTTTTCCATTCTGTGGATGTTACAGACTGAGTTCCACCAAATCTTACTGTGTACTCGTTTAAAGTCTTTGCAATTCCATATAATTGTTTGCATAGCAATTGCAATTGAAAGGTCAAACAGATAGCCATTATGTTTATGCAGCGTAGGTTGTATGTAAGTACTTCCATGGAGGAGGATGGAAAAACACAAATCTTGTTGTATATGAATAATATCTACGAGAGTCTTCCACGCCATTTCTCCAAAACTTTTGACATCAACACATTCAAAAAAAACATATGTTTGAAGGAACCTTGAACACATAAGCAACTCCAGCAATTGTGTCGTTTAAGGATAATCCACTTTTAAGAAGAGTATGTGGAGTGATAAAGGCTCTATGGTGAAAGAAGAACATGCCTTGGAGTAAACTTGCTGACACCATCATTCTTTAGATATTTATCTGTAGGAGATGCCATACTGTAAGAGCGTCATTTAGGGAGCTGTCTCGTTTCCACCCCATTAAACAGTTTTATGAGTTAACAGCTGGATCAGATAGACATGTTTTATAGACCCCAGAGGGAGTAAACATTGGATATCTAGCTCTGTCAATATGATAGTCCTGTGTATTACATGTTAGTGAGGCAAGGTTATCCATTATAGCATTAATCAAATCCATCTATTGGTGTACCAATAATAATCGAACATTGTATTTAGCCATTATTTCATCAAAAGTAAGAGGTGTTCCCTGAGTAAACAGCTGTTTCACATATTTAATACCAGGAGAGAGCCGTGGCTTCCAACACAGGTTTCTCTTGTTGATCTTATTCAGGGGGGTTTAACCATATATATTGTGATATAAACTGAGATTTTTTTTAAATTAATGGAAATAGTTTTGACCTTAGATACATAATGGAGACATTACTTGTACTATTAAAGTATATGTTATTGTCTATAATATAGGGGCAGTCTATAAGAGAATGGGGTGAAACCATCGCTCTCTCTATAAGAAGCAAACTAGCTAAGCCAGGATTGACGAGAAGGAACCACAATTGTGTTTGCTTTAAAATAAAGGCTATATGATATTTCCTAAAGTCTGGGAATACAACACTGCCCTCTAATCTGAGCTTTTTAAGTCTACTTAACAAAATTCTGAGTCTCTTTTTCCCCCAGAGAAATGTAAGGATGCATGAGCCTAATAATTTGAAAAAAGAAGCTGGAAGTGGAATAGGAAGCATGTATAGAGAGTAAAGTATAATCGGGGAGATCATCATTTTATTTGAATCAAGACTACCCCACCAGGATAGATACAGGGAGGACCATGAATTACTAAGGTCTTTAACTTTTATTAGAATATGTGCCGTATTTTGTTTAGTTATACTTTAGGTCGAGGATGCTATATGAATACCTAGATATTTGATGCCTGCAGGGCACCATTTCATTCCAGAACCTAAAATATGTTGTTTAGTGCAGTGTATGTTATGCGGGAGTATTTCATATTTATCTGTATTAAGTGTATAACCTGATGCCAAAGAAAATTGCGTAACAATATGTAATAGCTTGTGAAGACAAGTATGCGTTATATGCAACAGCAGTAATTATCATCAGCAAACGCAGCAGTTTTTATTTGAATTCCTCCAAAATTAATCCCTATAATTTTTTCATTGTATCTAAAAGCGTCAAGGAAGGGTTCTAGTGCCAAAATAAAAGGCAGGGAGACAGGGGACATCCTTGCCGGGTACCTCTGTGGAGAGAGAAATAGGATGATATGTGACCGTTAATAAAAAAAATATGTTTTAGGATTGGAATATAGTACTTTAATCATATTTATGAAGGGATCAGGAATGTTATGCCACTTTAAAGCTTCAAACATATACTTACACTCTACTCTGTCAAAAGCCTTTTCGGCGTCAAGAGCAGCATAAGGAAAAGCAGATTTCTGAATAATATTAAGAATGTTAGAGAAAAGTCTAATATTAGCTGAGAACAATCGTCCCTTAACATAACCTACCTGATAATTTTTAATTAGATTAGGAAGAAAGGGAATTAGTTTAATGGCACCAATTTGGCAAATATTTTTCAATCCGTGTTAATTAGGGATATTGGTCTCTAATTATGTACTAGTTCAGCATCCTTATTAGGCTTGTGGAAGACAATGAGCATACCTTCAGTAAAGGACCCTTTGTTTTTTCCGCTAGAAATAAAGGACGGATACAAATCATTGAGCTTGGGTACTAGTACATCTTTAAAGTGGACGTACAAATCAATTGAAAAACCATCCGGACTAGGAGCTTTCCCATTCTTAAGGTCTCTAATAGCTTTATATATTTCACTTGCTGACAAGGGGGCATTCAGTGTTTGTAAGTTAGTATTGCCATAAGAGTTGTGATGTATCTGTTCTAAGAAGTCAGATGCATAAGAATGATTAGATCTATTATCCGAAGAGTATAATTTTTGATAGAAATTTGAGAAAACTTTTAAGAGGTCTTTATCGTTAAAAGTTCTATTACCATTGTGATCTCTAATTACAGTAATCTTAGCATTATTTCTTTTTAGTTTAAGGTACGGCGCTAATGATTTACTCTATTTTATTCGAGAACTGAAATATTTTAGATTTATATTTCAAGAGGTTAGTACACAAGTATTGAGTAGACAAGTTATTGTAGTGTATTCTTAGTTTAGTGATTTTTTTGTACAGTAGAGATATTATCAGATTGTAAGTATTCATGTTCTAGGCATTTGATTGAATTCATAATAACATCCATTTCTTGTTTGAGTTTCTTCCTTTTATTGGCAGTATATGGTATAATATGTCCTCTTAATATTGCCTTATAACAATCCCAGTTATTGTCTATGGATGTATCAGTGTTAAGTTTTTCAGAAAAGAAATGAGAATGTTGCTGCTGAATACATTTGGTGAAAGCATAATCTTTAAGGAGTGTTGGATTGAATCTCCATCTATTAGATTGGTTGTTGTTATGTGGATTAGAAAGTTGTATATAGACAAGAGCATGATCAGACACGGTAATGGGTTCGTTTTTTTGGCATCCAGCAAGCAATTACTCAAGGATTTGGATATGAAAATATAATCAATTCTTGAGATGGAATTATGAGGTTGGGAGTAATAAGTATAATCAAGATCAGAGGGATGGATTATACACCAGGTATCAATCAAGCTCATTTCAGACACCAAATTAGCAAACTGTTGATGGTATTTAGTAATCTTGAAACGTACATTTGATTTTTTTATCAAGGAGGGGATCTATGATTTCATTCCAGTCACCACACACAATGAGATTATTAGGGCTGGAATGAAAGATATAGCGGGTCATTCCGAGTAGGGCGGTAAGGGTTAACGGTCACCGATAACGAGACCGGTGCCGTTAAACCCTTACCGCCCTATTCCGAGTTCCCTTTTCGAGTTGGTACTTAACGCCTGCTTTTTGCAGGCGTTAAAAAACGAACCCGCAAAGGGACCTAGGAGCTAATTACGGCGCCGTAATTTACGGCGCCGTAATTAGCGCCTTCCCCATTCCCATTGAGCCCTATGGGCCAAAAATGGGAATGGGGAAGGGCCCATGGTGAAGGGGGAATTACCGCCACCGCCAACCTTGGAATGGGTCGGTAATTACGCCATTCACCATGGCGGAGTCGGAAAGATAACGACGTCAACCGTCAACGCCAGGGTCGGAATGAGGCCTATAGTTTCTTAATTGAGTCCAGAATACATGATCAGCGTTGGTGGGACCATATACATTTAGTATAGAATATTCAGTAGAATCAATAACCAACACCCATCTTTGTATATCATCTGAGTCTGTGGAAATAATCTTACATTTAAGATGTTTATTAATAAGAGTAATAACTCAATGTTTCCTTCCATTAGCCACACCCGACAAAACATGACCAACCAATAAGCGTTTCAGTTTAGCCGCTTCTTCTTGTGAAAGGTGAGATTCTTGCAAACACGAAATTGCAAGTTTAACTCTATTAAGGTGAGAGAGTATCTTCTGTCGTTTGATAGGATTATGCAATCCCTTCACATTCCATGATGATACATTAAGATACATTAATGGCAGTTGGGGTTAAATATTGATACTTAAGGTCAAAAGTGACAAGTATTTCATTAATGAACATATAGGGAGGACACATAAGGAAAGGGGGGAGACTAACAGGTACAACATGGAATTTTATAACTTTTAAAGAGAGCATTGAATAATATGACAAGTAGTGGCAAACAGGAAACAGCCACTCCAAACCATGTTGAAGATGTATTGAAGAAAAAGATGGGTGGAGAGCCAGAACCAGGGGTGCTCATCCGTTGCCCCACTCCAGCGAGGACTTCATGTGATGTCAGAGGGTCAATAATTGATTCCAAATCAAGTATGTGGTTTAGACGTATCAATTTCTTGTTTTCTGTGTTTTTTGGATGAAATTACGTAGGTCTATTGGGTTTTCAAAGTTAAACATGTTACTATTAAGGGTAACCTTCAATGAAGCAGGATGGATGATTCCATATCTGGCATTTAGATGCCTTAGGGCTGTTCTTAACGTCAATAGGTCCTTCCTTCTTGCTGCAGTGGCATTCGAGGCATCTTGTGAAATAAAGATTGTGTAACTTTCCCACATAAATTGCTTTTTTTGCCTAGCTTTCTCCAGAATAAGTACCACATGCGTATAGTCAAGTAATGCAAAGATCAATGTTCTTGGGGCATTCCGAGAAGGACTATTTGGTCCAACACAATGAGTTCTCTGGATATTAAGCTTTGGAGGCACTTGGAAGCCCAGAAGTATAGGAAGCATGAAGTATAGAAACTGAAAAGGATCATCTTTCTCTATTTTCTCTGGAAGGCCTACAATCCGTAGGTTATTTCTCCTATTTCTGTTCTCTAAATTTTCTGCTTGTTTCTGAAGAGATATAACAGAATTTTCCAAGGACAACACTCTTTCCGTAACATCCTCTACATTACTGACCCGTCTTTCAACTTTATTAATACGTGTTTCGAAGGTAGACCATTTGTCGCCAAGTACTTGTAATTTTGCTGTTGTGGCTTCCATAAAGGGTTTGAGCGCCTTGATCTCAGACAAAATAGCTAGCATAACTGGATCTTGTGTATCATCTTTTGGTGTGAGAGAGTCACTTTTTTGTCTTTTAGGAGCACTATTCATCAATGTGAAAGATAGTTCCTTAGTTTGCCCTTTTTTTGAAGCCACATTTGTGGGGAAAATTGCAGCAGTGAATGAATTATAGGTGACACACTTCTTATATCTTCTAACAGTAAAAGGCTTCACTAAATGCGACCTTGGAACATGTGCGCCTATACATTTTACTTGCAGTTCAACAAATTATTCAGCTTTCCATTCTGAGCACCATCCATGTATGATTATGCTATTTCCTTCATGTATTAGTCAAAGGTTCTTTAGTATTGTCTCACAGAAAAAATAGGGTTTTATTTATGAGGAGGACTTCAGAACATTTACTTGCCCCAAAGCAGTATTTTTCAGTTAATTAATATATTGCACAAATGAGACTTTAATATATTGCCTACTACAGTCAATTATAAGCTTCACGTGTTATGTGGCAGCAACAATATATATATATATTGAACTGTGAAGGTGTTAAATTGATGAAAAAACATTGAACTATAGCATCACCGTGTGTTTGAAACACATTATAATGCTTGTACTGTCTTTATAATAGGCATTCCGTCTTTGTTGTGCTGAAAGCAAAGTACCTTATTATAGCGGGCCGCCCATAACGCGCCTGCCGTATCAGCTGACGGGACGCGTTGGCTCATTTATCACGCTACCTCGGTGTCAGAAGCCCGCGCCCCGTGTCTTTTCTTCTGGTCTGACGCTGCGTCTCTGGAGACCAGAAGAGGGGACTAAAACACAGTCACAAGCTGCAGAAAAGCTTTGGTAGGGCTCACGTGCTATTAAACAGTTGTTTTACCTAGTGTCAGCAAAGCTTTAAAATATAATTTATATTGCCGGGCGGGAGCACGGATCAGGCTTCCATCTACATTGGTGCTTAGTCACGCCCCCCGTGGTACGCCTTTTTAGTATTGGTTAATTAGGGTGTTGTGAGCGCTTCCTATAAGTTAACCATTGGCAAGGAAAGTGAGATAACTAGGAGAGACACGTGGGCTATGGAGAAGGAAGCACAGCCTGTGGGGGTGTCTGCCTTTTTACCCACCCATTGATCACGCTCGTCCAGATGCCCTTTCCCACCCATTGTGTGCCCCTCCCTGTGCAAAACACACATCAATGGGATTTGTATGAGCGCGCTTTTTGCTTTTAAGGTTTCTAAAAGGATTAATAAACCATCTATTGAAAGGCAATGGCTTAATTGTAGCTGTAAACCAGCTCATGTCTTGACCAAGTATGTCTTCAGTCACTGAATTTATAAGCAAATGTGTGTCCTTGCATCTGTTTCTTGCACTATATTACTGTTAAAAACAAGCATTGGCAAATCCAACAGTTTGGGATCTTTTATAGGCATTAGATAGGCATTTACCAGGCACAACCATAATGTGCCCAGTTACTAAAACCATTTTCTGTGTGTTAACGTTCAATGGCAGATAGTATTACCATTATGGAAAAGCCTGGAAAGTGCCTATGGCATGCATACAGGACAGAATGTAGTATAATTAACAGATGTTCCAGGACACACATTTACTAATAATCACACCTAACAGTTTTGCCTTTGTTATAGGCATTAGTGGTATTTGCCAAACACAGCCATAATGTGCCATGGTATGACCATTTCCCAACTGTTGGCGTATTATGGGAGGTAGCACCTTGTCGCGCCTTGAAACACGTGTGTATAGGTGTGTTATAAATGCCATATCATACCATTATGATAGTGCTTGAAAAGCGAATATCACCTGTCTACAGAAAAGACAAACCATTTGGTTTTACAATGCATTTTAAAACATATTAGTTAGCAGGGAATCGAAATAAAAACACAAGAAAAAGAATGAAAGCACATGCTGTTTTGTTCTAGAACTATTCAAACAGCCTAAAACAATGCAGAGAATAAAGACCCAAAGATAAGTAGGTAAGAAAGGAAAATTAGACTATCAGACGTTCATGCAAAAGAATTCATGAATACACTGAAGAAACACCTTACACTGAATAAACACCTGGTGTATATATAGTAAGACATAGTGGGGTGCTGTTAATCATGAATACACTGAATAAACACCCGGTGTATATATAGTAAGACATAGTGGGGTGCTGTTAATCATGAATACACTGAATAAACACCCAGTGTATATATAGTAAGACATAGTGGGGTGCTGTTAATCATGAATACACTGAATAAACACCCGGTGTATATATAGTAAGACATAGTGGGGTGCTGTTAATCATGAATACACTGAATAAACACCCAGTGTATATATATAGTAAGACTTAGTGGGGTGCAGTTAATCATGAATACACTGAATAAACATCTGGGGGATATATAGTAAGACGTAGTGGGATGCTGTTAATCGGGCACTACTGTTATCACAGAGGATAGTGTCAGGGCATTCAGTGTACTGTGGTCGGCCGTAACCTCTATACTTATTCATAGAATGTGCACTCCATCTACACAATAACCCATAAGCAAGCAAACACACACACACACACACCCCATGGTATAAAACGCGCCTCTTTGAAAGATTCAGTCATCTGGAATTTAGTAAATATAGAAAATAAAATAAATATGCCCAGTATCCTCCTTCCTTAATACTGATGCGCTTACATTTTAGTCTAAAAATGCAGAGCACAGCAATAAAGCAGTCGCTGTGAAAAAAGAAATATGCTGCATGTAATTCAGCTCCTGCCATTCGATCACTGAAAGCAAATGCATGTGTTTCTTGCAGGAGACTGGATAGGGTAATTGCATTCTAATATCGCTGGGTTAGCTTGTGTGTTTCTTGCAGGAGACTGGATAGGGTAATTACATTCTAATAACTTCATCGCTGGTTTAGCTTGTGTGTTTCTTGCAGGAGACCCGATAGGGTAATTGCATTCTAATATTGCTGGGTTAGCTTGTGTGTTTCTTGCAGGAGACTGGATAGGGTAATTGCATTCTAATATTGCTGGGTTAGCTTGTGTGTTTCTTGAAGGAGACTGGATAGGGTAATTACATTCTAATAACATCGCTGGTTTAGCTTGTGTGTTTCATGCAGGAGACTGGATAGGGTAATTGCATTCTAATATCACTGGGTTAGCTTGTGTGTTTCCTGCAGGAGACTGGATAGGGTAATTGCATTCTAATAACTTCATCGCTGGGTTAGCTTTTGTGTTTCTTGCAGGAGACTGGATAGGGCAATTACATTCTAATATCGCTGGGTTAGCTTGTGTGTTTCTTGCAGGAGACTGGATAGGGCAATTACATTCTTATATCGCTGGGTTAGCTTGTGTGTTTCTTGCAGGAGACCGGATAGGGTAATTGCATTCTAATATTGCTGGGTTAGCTTGTGTGTTTCTTGCAGGAGACTGGATAGGGTAATTACATTCTAATATCACTGGGTTAGCTTGTGTGTTTCATGCAGGAGACTGGATAGGGTAATTACATTCTAATATCGCTGGGTTAGCTTGTGTGTTTCTTGCAGGAGACTGGATAGGGTAATTACATTCTAATATCGCTGGGTTAGCTTGTGTGTTTCTTGCAGGAGACTGGATAGGGTAATTACATTCTAATATCGCTGAGTTAGCTTGTGCGTTTCTTGCAGGAGACTGGATAGGGTAATTACATTCTAATATTGCTGGGTTAGCTTGTGCGTTTCTTGCAGGAGACTGGATAGGGTAATTGCATTCGAATAACTTCATCGCTGGGTTAGCTTGTGTGTTTCTTGCAGGAGACTGGATAGGGTAATTACATTCTAATAACTTCATCGCTGGGTTAGCTAGTGTGTTTCTTGCAGGAGACTGGATAGGGCAATTACATTCATATATCGCTGGGCTAGCTTGTGTGTTTCTTGCAGGAGACTGGATAGGGTAATTGCATTCTAATATCACTGGGTTAGCTTGTGTGTTTCTTGCAGGAGACTGGATAGGGTAGCTTGTGTGTTTCTTGCAGGAGACTGGATAGGGAAATTACATTCTTATATCGCTGGGTTAGCTTGTGTGTTTCTTGTAGGAGACTGGATAGGGGAATTGCATTCTAATATCGCTGGGTTAGCTTGTGTGTTTCTTGCAGGAGACTGGATAGGGTAATTACATTCTAATAACTTCATCGCTGGGTTAGCCTGTGTGTTTCTTGCAGGAGACTGGATACGGTAATTACATTCTAATAACTTCATCGCTGGGTTAGTTTGTGTGTTTCTTGCAGGAGACTGGATAGGGTAATTGCATTCTAATATCGCTGGTTTAGCTTGTGTGTTTCTTGCAGGAGACTGAATAGGGGAATTACATTCTAATAACTTCATCGCTGGGTTAGCTTGTGTGTTTCTTGCAGGAGACTGGATACGGTAATTACATTCTAATAACTTCATCGCTGGGTTAACTTGTGTGTTTCTTACAGGAGACTGGATAGGGTAATTACATTCTAATAACTTCATTGCTGGGTTAGCTTGTGTGTTTCTTGCAGGAGACTGGATAGGGTAGCTTGTGTGTTTCTTGCAGGAGACTGGATAGGGTAATTGCATTATAAAATTGCTGGGTTAGCTTGTGTGTTTCTTGCAGGAGATTGGATAGGGTAGCTTGTGTGTTTCTTGCAGGAGACTGGATAGGGCAATTACATTCTTATATCGCTGGGTTAGCTTGTGTGTTTCTTGCAGGCGACTGGATAGGGTAATTGCATTCTAATAACTTCATCGCTGGGTTAGCTTGTGTGTTTCTTGCAGGAGACTGGATAGGGTAATTACATTCTAATAACTTCATCGCTGGGTTAGCTTGTGTGTTTCTTGCAGGCGACTGGATAGGGTAATTGCATTCTAATAACTTCATCGCTGGGTTAGCTTGTGTGTTTCTTGCAGGAGACTGGATAGGGTAATTACATTCTAATAACTTCATCGCTGGGTTAGCTTGTGTGTTTCTTGCAGGAGACTGGATAGGGTAATTACATTCTAATAACTTCATCGCTGGGTTAGCTTGTGTGTTTCTTGCAGGAGACTGGATAGGGTAATTACATTCTAATAACTATCCACCCTGCTCAGAAAGCGCAGACATGATGTTTTCATTACTATGGATGTGAGATGAGCCAGCCAGAACTTGAGAGCAAGAGGGGCCGCAGTGCTTCTGTGCATACATGACAATTCCCTGTTGCTGTAGTCGGCGAGACGTGTGGCGCCATCAATCCCTAGCAGCATACTTGCCAACAGTGTGTGATCAAAAGGCTGTAGGATTCTTTATATTTCAAAAATTGTAATTGTAATTAGCACAAAGATGACATCACTGGAAATTACATCACATGACCTTTAACCTGACAACATCACAAGAAATAACATGACCTGACTCAGGATGCTAACCAGATTACAGTAAAGGACTGCCTGATGTAGTCTAACCCAGATCCTCTGGCTACTAGGGAATTTTGCTTCAAGCCAAAAATGCTTTAGAGAATTCCAGGGGCTATATGGTTCTATTGTCAATGGCTGCCTTCTCCCAGGTCTGTCTGTCAGGAGGAAAATGGAGGGAAACATTGTTTTCATTTTGTTTTGAGCATCTCTTTTAATAGTGGCGCCTAGTGTTATGTGCGTGTAACTGCAGGAGATCTGGATATAAGGAGGGCCACACATGCTCTGGGATTTGTTTATACAGAAAATGGCTGTGTTGGAATGGAGACTGGCCTCTTGGTCATACAGCATCAAACGCTAATGTGCTTTTTTTGTAGATCATTATTTGTGACAAATTTTTATATCCAGCGCATCTGTAGCAGGTACACACAATCATCTGGCTACAAATACAAAATACAAGACAACCTGGAAATAAACTCAACACTAGAAAACTGCCTCTGCGATGTATTTAATTGGATGAACTCCAACTGCCTCAAAATCAACCCAGGCAAAACAGAAATATTGATTGTCACACAAAATGGAGGAGAAAAACACTTAATTCCTTGGCGAAGGGAACTCTGGACAACCCCTGCACCCTCGCAGATTGTAAAAAACTTGGCGGTTCTGATGGACCATAATCTCACGCCAGAGCCACAAGGAAACGCTCTCCTCAAGAAATGCTTCTTCCTCCTGCGAGCGGCAAAGAGGATCTTACCGTTCCTATTGTTCGCCAGCAAAACAACCACGATCTTCGCCCTCGTTGTGTCCAGAGTAGACTATGCCAACAGCCTATACTTAGGCATGCCCGAAAGACATTTTAAAAAACGACAACGCATACAAAATGTGGCAGCCAGACTGCTTCTAAAACTTCCCAGAAGAGAACGCACCACACCAGCGCTGAAAACACTACATTGGCTACCAATAAAATAGCGAATAAAATTCAAAACAATGTGCATCACGCATAGAGCAATACACAACCAAGGCGCTGAGTACTTGAGAGACAAACTGCGTCTACATCAAACAACAAGAATGCTCAGATCAAGCATTGACATCCGCCTGGAACCGAAACCCTACAACAAAAGAAAACTTGGAGGATCCTCCTTCTCTCACCAAGCGCCGAAAACCTGGAGTGACCTCCCAAAGTACATCCGGAACACAGGAAACCACCTACTATTCAGAAAACTACTCAAAACTTGGCTCTTCACGTCATAACTAGAAAGCCCAGCCACAGGGGCACACACACACAACTAAAACATCGATGAACGAAGAGACAGACCCTGATCCACACCAAACAACCAATGGAAAAACCTCAAGGAAAATACCCCACGACAATCCAAACGACTTACCAGGAGACAGCCGTAATAGGACCAAAGACGGACTACATAGCAAGACAAAAGACAGAAACACCCGGACGACTCATCAATAGGACCAGGACCCCAAGCTATAACCACCCACAACAGATCTTATCACAGGAGATAGCAAGGGAACAGGAAACCCTGTACTATTAGCACCAACCCAGAGGGTGAGAAACCGAATAGGCACCTACACTACACTATGTCCACCAAGATACAGTGGGAAGCACAATGCGCCATCACACAGTAACTACAACTAAACAATAACCCAAGGAAGACACCCCACGGAAACCAAAGAACCAACTAAAAGGTAGTCATGACAGGAGGAAACTAACGACTGAATACACAGGTTGACCAAGACAGATACACTACAACGCCCCATCAATAGCACTCCGAACCTGAACCTCAACCATTAAAAGCCTCAACCGACCAGGGTCACATTAGACAACATGAGAATAGATAGTACCAACCCAGCTCCACACCCAAAGAAAAGGTTCAGACACACCTATCGCTCCATAGTAGGAGATGGTAGGAACTCCATACAATACTCGCCAGGATAAAGATGGATCCGCGCAGCACCACCACAGCGAGACGGCCCATAAGGAACCAACAACAACCCCACCGACAGGGATACAGCCTGAACGGAACCAGAAGTACCCAACCTCAAACCTGGCATCAGGATACAAACCCCACTAACCTATCCCTCGACTTTCTGCATACTTAACCCACACAAAAGTCACACAACCATTTCCCTCCCAGCAATCCGCACGCACTTTACCACGCCACAGCAAAAACAACTAAACAGCACCCACAGCACACGAGGTCTCGCCCGATCCGATACTTGCACAAAAGCCCAGCACTCTGTGTATACCGAGCTGAAGCCGCCAACAGCACACCACTTCTCCCACACTCCTACTCCCCTCCTCCCAGCTAACCCTACCCGCCCTCCTTTCTGTTTACAGATCCGCCAGAGCGCCTGGGGATGATTCCGTTCGTGATGGTTGCGGTATATAAATACCTTTAACATAGCACATAAACTGCCTCCAGCACTGCACATGCAGACGTGCACACGCACACACACACCCCATTTTGTCTCACTCATTTGGCAGGGGCCACTTTCATTTAGATGTCATGCCCCTCCCCCCCAAATATTTTCAGAAAAGTTACTCCACTGCCCTTAGCCCAGCGACACATACGCACCTCCACTGCAAGCTTGCTCTGTCCTACCGCTACACATGTACACACACATCACACCCAGCACTTCATACACACTGCATGCAGCCCTGAATGCACACTACGCCCAGCCTTGCATATCCACTGCTCTTGCAGCCTGCACACACGCAGCCTCAATGGAACCTGGCCCTGAAGGAATCGGAGGTGACTCTGCTCTGCACATAATGAGATCTAGTTTGCCTGCGATGACTATAATTGCTGCTCTATGGCCTTGCAGTGGGAACTGGGCATAATTGACTCTGACGTTGTTGCTGTTACTGGGCATAATAGTTCCCGACCCAAACACGGACATGCAATACATGTCCTGATTGGGCATAATGAAAACCTGTCAGTGCACAGCTGATCCACGCTGTTCTGCGCTAACTGAACATAAAGCAACCTGGCACTGCTCTGCTAACTAGGCACGGTGGGATTTGCTGCTGCTCGGACCCCTGGCAGGGCACAGCTGATCCTCACAGTTCTCAGCTAACTGAACATAAAGCAACCTGCCACTGCTCTGCTAACTAGGCACAGTGGGGCTTGCTGCTGCTCTGATCCCTGGCAGGGCACAGCGGATCCTGCTATTCTCAGCTAACTGAACATAACGCAACCTGGCACTGCTCTGCTAACTAGGCAGGGTGGGACTTGCAAGTGCTCTGATCTCTGGCAGTGTACAGCTGAGCCTCACTGTTCTCCGCTAACTGAACCTAACGCAACCTGCCACTGCTCTGCTAACTAGGCACAGTGGGGCTTGCTGCTGCTCTGATCCCTGGCAGGCCACAGCGGATCCTGCTATTCTCAGCTAACTGAACAGCGGATCCTGCTATTCTCAGCTAACTGAACATAATGCAACCTGGCACTGCTCTGCTAACTAGGCAGGGTGGGACTTGCAAGTGCTCTGATCTCTAGCAGTGTACAGCTGAGCCTCACTGTTCTCCGCTAACTGAACCTAACGCAACCAGGCACTGCTCTGCTAACTAGGCACAGCAGGACTTGCTGCTGCTCTGATCCCTGGCAATGCACAGCGGATCCTCGCTATTCTCCGCTAACTGAACATAAAGCAACCTGGCACTGCTCTGCTAACTAGGCACAGCGGGACTTGCTGCTGCTGTGATCTCTGGCAGGGCACAGCGGATCCTCGCTGTTCTCAGCTAACTGAACATAACGCAACCTGGCACTGCTCTGCTAACTAGGCACAGCGGGACTTGCTGCTGCTCTGATCCCTGGCAATGCACAGCGGATCCTCGCTGTTCTCTGCTAACTGAACATAAAGCAACCTGGCACTGCTCTGCTAACTAGGCACAGTGGGACTTGCTGCTGTTCTGATCCCTGGCAATGCACAGCGGATCCTCACTGTTCTCAGCTAACTGAACATAACGCAACCTGGCACTGCTCTGCTAACTAGGCAGGGTGGGACTTGCTGCTGCTCTGATCCCTGGCAGGGCACAGCGGATCCTCACTGTTCTCAGCTAACTGAACATAACGCAACCTGGCACTGCTCTGCTAACTAGGCACAGTGGGACTTGCTGCTGCTCTGATCCCTGCCAGTGCACAGCTGAGCCTCACTGTTCTCTGCTAACTGAACATAACGCAACCTGGCACTGCTCTGCTAACTAGGCAGGGTGGGACTTGCTGCTGCTCTGATCCCTGGCAGTGCCAGGTTGCGACAGGATCCTCGCTGTCCTCCGCTAACTGAACATAACGCAACCTGGCACCGCTCTGCTAACTAGGCAGGGTGGGACTTGCTGCTGCTCTGATCCCTGCCAGTGCACAGCTGAGCCTCCCTGTTCTCAGCTAACTGAACATAACGCAACCTGGCACTGCTCTGCTAACTAGGCACAGTGGGACTTGCTGCTCTGATCCCTGCCAGTGCACAGCTGAGCCTCACTCTTCTTTGCTAACTGAACATAACGCAACCTGGCACTGCTCTGCTAACTAGGCAGGGTGGGACTTGCTGCTGCTCTGATCCCTGGCAGTGCCAGGTTGCGACAGGATCCTCGCTGTCCACCGCTAACTGAACATAACGCAAACTGGCACCGCTCTGCTAACTAGGCAGGGTGGGACTTGCTGCTGCTCTGATCCCTGCCAGTGCACAGCTGAGCCTCACTGTTCTCTGCTAACTGAACATAACGCAACCTGGCACTGCTCTGCTAACTAGGCAGGGTGGGACTTGCTGCTGCTCTGATCCCTGGCAGTGCCAGGTTGCGACAGGATCCTCGCTGTCCTCCGCTAACTGAACATAACGCAACCTGGCACCGCTCTGCTAACTAGGCACAGTGGGACTTGCTGCTGCTCTGATCCCTGCCAGTGCACAGCTGAGCCTCACTGTTCTCTGCTAACTGAACATAAAGCAACCTGGCACTGCTCTGCTAACTAGGCACAGTGGGACTTGCTGCTGTTCTGATCCCTGGCAATGCACAGCGGATCCTCACTGTTCTCAGCTAACTGAACATAACGCAACCTGGCACTGCTCTGCTAACTAGGCAGGGTGGGACTTGCTGCTGCTCTGATCCCTGGCAGGGCACAGCGGATCCTCACTGTTCTCAGCTAACTGAACATAACGCAACCTGGCACTGCTCTGCTAACTAGGCACAGCGGGACTTGCTGCTGCTCTGATCCCTGGCAATGCACAGCGGATCCTCGCTGTTCTCTGCTAACTGAACATAACGCAACCTGGCACTGCTCTGCTAACTAGGCACAGCGGGACTTGCTGCTGCTCTGATCCCTGGCAATGCACAGCGGATCCTCGCTGTTCTCTGCTAACTGAACATAACGCAACCTGGCACTGCTCTGCTAACTAGGCAGGGTGGGACTTGCTGCTGCTCTGATCCCTGGTAGTGCCAGGTTGCGACAGGATCCTCGCTGTCCTCCGCTAACTGAACATAACGCAACCTGGCACCGCTCTGCTAACTAGGCAGGGCGGGACTTGCTGCTGCTCTGATCCCTGGCAGTGCACAGCTGAGCCTCACTGTTCTCTGCTAACTGAACATAACGCAACCTGGCACTGCTCTGCTAACTAGGCAGGGTGGGACTTGCTGCTGCTCTGATCCCTGGCAGTGCCAGGTTGCGACAGGATCCTCGCTGTCCTCCGCTAACTGAACATAACGCAACCTGGCACTGCTCTGCTAACTAGGCACGGTGGGACTTGCTAGGCTCTGATCCCTGGCAGCTGTGGCCGTGCCTGGGAATCGGATGCCGGTGTCAGATGCTTGGGGTTTGATGGCAATGCTTGTCAATGCTGCGAAGGTTGGGATTTTCCTACCAAAGCCTTGCAGTGGTGTGAATCCCGGGCACTTCGGTGGCATGGGCTGTTCAGACATTTCCATATCTATACGAGTGCACTCCCAGGGCATATGTTGGCAATGGTGTGAAACGGCGAGAGTACCCGGCGACAGGACACCGCGGAGTATAAATCAGCCTAAAGTATTGGGGTATCGGTGCTCGTTTTACATATGAGCTACCCTTTAACCACCAGGCAGTTTACAGTTAATGAAGGTTGGCTATCGTCAATAGATTGGAAACTCTCATATTGGCTTCCGACAGACTTTTTTCCGAAACAGCGACTTTAAACGCGCATCTCTGCGCATCGACTCAACATGTTATTTTGCGCTGTATTTGTCCCGGCTGCCGCACCTGCCACGCGGAGAGCCTGCTCCCATGTTTTTCTACCAGCTGTATAATTTAATGTTCACGCCCACTTGAAAGTGTCCTTAATGGAGCGGTGAGTCATGCAGCAGCGAGTGTGCCGAGCACTGTTCCCGCGTATGAGGGTCGTCTTTTCCTTCCATTTCACGCTCTGATCAGTGAGGAAACAGCCGCCGTCATTGCGTGCTCGCTGTTACCGTCAGGTGGCTGGGCTGTGGCTATTGGCTAATGGCTACTGCACTCGAGCAAGCTGTGCAGGCTCGGACTGTCCTATAGGGCAATAGGCAGGGATAGACTGGGAATAATGTTCAAAGGGGACACATATTACACATTTTCAGCAAGCCCAACCAACCCTTTTTCTATAGAAACATGTCACAAAAGAGGCCCTGGGCGCATAGGCCTACTGGGGACTCTCCAGAGTTCCCAATAGGCCAGTCCACCCATGGCAATAGGGCAGTGCCTGAACCAAAAACACAAAATGGTAGTGGGTCGAAGTGGGTCACTCTTTGGGCCCAGGTGGGCCAGTTTGATCAGTTCCTTAACCATGAGGCTAGTAGTTTTGACCAGTGTTGCCTAATACAGATCCTTTAAAATGCACAATTTGAATCACATTTCATCAAAAACCTCACCCCTTGGGTACTACTCAAACAGTCTGTCACAAAAGGAATGAGTTGCCATTTGCAACTGTTGGCCACTTTTTCCCTGTTGGCCGAGACAATTGTACGCCCTAGTCCGACCCTGGCTGTCTGGGAGGACACATGGGAAATAAGGATGCCCTTCGGGTTGGGAGTGTGCATTCCATTGTGAGCACCTTTCCCCCTGCCCCTCCCCCCTCATCAGTAGGAATACATGGCGCCCCTTTATGGTGCCTCCATGAGGGATTCCTCCTTCTTGGGGCTGTCCAAGCAGGTGTTGCTATAGTTCTCGATGCATCGACCTGCGCAGGACGAATGCTCGGCAGATTGGGCCTTGCCTGGTAGATTCAGACTTCTGACAATCAGGCTGGCCTCATGTCTAAGTCCATCCGGACTTTAAGGAGAACGTTTCATTTACCATTGAGCTCTAACTCTCAGACGCCCACCCCCCAAACTTCTAGCACTTGGAGGATTTCCAGGTTGTTTCCGATATATGTGCACAGTATATCTATTGGGGAGCTGGGGGCATAGGCAGTCAGAGCACACAGATAGACAGGGCGGCAGACTGAGTGAGAGAGGGAGACAGAGAGAGAGACAGAGGGAGGGAGAAGGAGAGAGGGAGACGGAGAGAGTGTCAAGTTCACGTCTTACCGTATTATTAGTACATGTAGACTTAGGTGGAAAGCCGGGTCTGATCCCCTGGGCAGCCACGCGACCCAGGAAGTACAAAGTCGCTTCTTGGTGCTGCCCAGGGAATACAGTGTCAAGCAAGCAGGAAAAAAAACCTTTTAGGATAAAAATCCTGCCCTGTATGAAGCCGATGGGAATCTGTGGAACAAGGTTGATTCGAGCAGCATGAACAGGAAGGGATTCCAAGGCTCGAGCATCAACGGTCAGGACTCCAGGCAGTTAAGGATGCCAGCAAGGAGGAGAACAAGGCAAAGGAATAGTAGGGGAACACAGGCAAGCAGGGAAGGAAGGCAGAATGGCCAGAAAGGAAGGATAATACAAGGAGGTTCAGGTTACCAAGATAAAGGAAAACGGCTTCCTGCAACGGGGAAAGAATATTGCGATGCAATAATCCATGGCACAACCGGATTCAAATTGCATTTCTTCGGCACCCGAACGTCCTGGCACATGAATTCACTATGTACAGGGCCATGCAGAGATGACCTAGTCACCCATATTTATATGGGAGACAACAGCACCAACATCTCCATAGAGACCAAGTCCGGGAACCAGGGCTGCAGTGGTGAACCATGACATCATGCCCTTGCCCAAGCTGTGGTCCGCCTGGCTTCCAGGGAAAAGATTATAGAATAGTTGAAGAAGACTGAGGTTGTGAACATTTTGTCCAGGCTCCCATGATCTTTCCCTTGCTGGATAACCCTTCCAACTGATGAGATATTGTAGTCTTCCCCCGATGATAACGGGAATCACAGATTCCATCAACTTAATATTCAGGGGGGCAATCAAGAGGCACAGCTGAGGGCATTTTTTTGCGTTTTCTTAAATCCGGAGCTTCCACATAGGGTTTTAATAGAGAAGCATCAAACACCAGATGAATCTTCTTCCAACTCACAGGTTTAGCCAACTTAAATCCAACAAGATTGATGATTTTTGTGATTTTGAAGTGTTCATAATACCTGGGTGAAAATGTAGAAGGTCTTAATCGGGTTGGTAAATGCTGAGAGGATAACCATACTTGATTGTCTATTTTATAGGTGGGTACTTATGCACGTTTCCCGATCTGCAAACCGTTTAGTCGATGCTTGTTCCTTTTGTAGATTCTCTAAGGCGTCTTTGTATGTTTGCTGTAAAGTTTGAGCAGTCTCTTCTACAGATGGTACATTAGTACTGTGACTGGTGGGCAATGACAACCAATGTGGATGGAATCTGTAGGTGCAAAAGAGTGAACTCATGCCCAAGGAAACATGGTAGGTGGTGTTGTAGGAAATTTCTGCTATGGCTAGTAGATGGGCCAGATTGTTACAAGAAGCAGAGACAAAACATCAATGATATTGTTCATTGGTTAGGTTTGTTTTTTCTGTTAATCCATTGGACTCCGAATGATATCCAGAAGACAGAGACTGATGAATTCTTAAAGCTTTACAAAAGGTGAACCAGATTCTGGAGGTATATTGTGTGCCTCGGTCGGATATTATGTTAAATGGGATTCCATGAAGACAAAACATGTTTGTAATGAAGACTTCACTAATTTCCATGGTCGTATGGAGTTTTTTGAGTAGTACGAAATAAGCCATTTTGGAAAACACATCTATGATGACCATGATAACCGTGTAATCACTAAATGGAGGAAGGTCCACAATAAAATCCATGGTTGCAGATTACGATCATCTGTACGGACCACTGTAGGAAAACAATCTCCCATTAATAGATGATGCCACTCCTGGCGTGCCAATTATATGTGTGATGTTCCGGCCCTGGAAGGTTTGGCATCGATGGGCTCTTTTTCAGCGTAAGGCGTGAACTGCTGCTAGAAGCGTTAGGTGCGGTCTAGTCTTCCCCTAAAATGGCCGCCGCCTTACGGCGTTTCTATAACAACGCACTGAAGCTTCCGCCCAGTGCGTTGTATCGCTCCTGTTACCTGTTGGAGTCCTGTGACCTCCGTTCGCCAGGCTCCTCCAGTTGAGTTTTTCGCCGTTCTTCCCCGCGGCTTCCTTAGCCCCACCGCCACCTCCTTTTTCCCGTTCTCTCTGTACTGTTTCCCCCTTCGCTTCTCTCTCTCTCTTTCTCTCACTTCCGGGTTTTCCGGAGTGCGTTTTCTTGCCTTGTACTTTCCAGCCTCACAGTACTCCTTCGAAGTGCCGTGGGATTCCTTCTATTCTGTGCTCCTGCACGCTCTAAAGCCATTCTGGACGTTCCTACCTACCTACTTACTTACCTTACATCTTCCCTCTCCTCTGCTCTACATTGCCTTACCGTGTACATACCAACAACTGTTCCTCATTGAAAGTATCACGCCAGTGAGCTTGCCGAGTCAACACTTTCGCCCGTCATCAAGAGACTTACCTGATCCAAGGCTAAGCGAACCTCCCGCGCTGTCAGCGCCCTCCAGGGTTTTTTGGAGCTGTAGAAGCCTTTTCCCTGAGTCTGAGGCGGGCTTCCTGGGGGTCCCGCTTGGCTAGGAGTTTCCCCTGATGCCAAGTGGCCTCCAGCGGAGCCCGTCCTTATCTACACAACAAGAGGATAAAGACAAGAAAGAAGAAGACTAAGAAGGCAACACCCAGAAGAAGAGACCTCACTGACACGAAGCACATCTTCTGAAAAATCAGGTGAGGAGGGGTCACGGGAGTAGTTCTTTTCAGCCGGTGTTCAAGTTTTAGAAAAGTAGGCTATGGGATGTTCTTGTTCGTGGGAACGGTTTCAAAACTGTTCCTACATCATGGTCAGAGGTCGTCAGGCTCCAAGATGTAGGCCATATCTGGATTTGGTTGACAAAGACTATGAGCAGGAGTGATGAGTGTGAGGGGTCAGTAATGCGAGACGGACAACTGCTTGTAGTTTTCTCAAAGTAAGACATTTTATTAAAGTAAAAAGTTGCAAATAAAGCCCTGCTTGCCCTACTCTAACAAGGAATTCTGTACCTATTCTAAAGGCTAAGGGAACCATCTTTAGCATGGGCAAACTGGCCCTCACTCTAAACAACAAACATTCAAAGTAAATGATAAAGCAACACAAGATAATAAATGATGATTAAATAATTTATGGATGACCTTCACCTGTCCTTAGTGAATCCTTTTCCATAGCTTTCAACGTCCATTTTGAAATGTTCAAAGGAAAAGAAAATTCTTGAATCAGTTCTTATCCGTTCCAAGTCAAAACAAAAGTTCATCGAACACAAATCCACTGGTAACAATTCTCTGGTTTGGTTGAAAAGATCCCTTTCCAATCTCCATCAAAGAAAATAGCACCAATGGTAATCCTGGTTATCTCCTCTTCAAGATTATTGGCCACAGTTCAAAAGAATAGATACTACTTCTCCAGTTACAGTTTTATAACGCGTTAAGACTTCTGCAACTCATTTGATATGTTTGTCAGGATGCTTCTTCTTTGGGTTGCTACTTCCTTTTAACAACCAACTGTTGTCACAACCCTCGCCCAAAACCCCCTCTGGCAAACCCATTGGCCAGGTGGAGTCAGGATTCGGGCCTCTAGAGCCTGGCATCCTCGTCAAAAGCCCTCATGGGACCAGTCCTGGCGCCTATGGCGCCAGGCGCATACACCATGAACAACAATGTGCTTGGGAACTACTTTATTGTATTGTCAGCCAACATGGAGGCATCCACATAGCTTGGTTCCCAAGAACCAAGCTATGCGGTCTAGTGTTTTGGGTGCGGCAGGCCTGGAACTACTTTCCCTGGTACTACTTTACCTGGGCTATATAAACCACACCCTGACTGCAGAACATGCTTCGTGTTACTTTGCAGCTTGTAACGTGACACTCGCCTTGTCCAGCTATTCCCTCGAACCTCGGAGAAGCAGAACCTGCAAGGAGATAAAAGGAACATCATTAGCAGCAGCATTTTACCTGCAGTCTTCATCTTTAAACACTCGCAGCTCCTGACAACAGCTTCTTTGAAACTGCACGCCTCCCGGACTGAACGACCTGAAAGAGGAAGATAGAGTCAACATTAAAGAAAGCTGTAGAGACATTTACAAATTACAAACTGCTCAAAAGGCTTACCTGGCTGGTCGCCTCTCGGCTGGCACCACTCCGGACATTCCACTTGCGCTGAAGAACACTGCGACCTACAAGGAAGGAAAAGACAGGTTAGCAAAAGCAAGACTTCACAGCGCTGCGCATAGCGCTTACTTACCGCATCATAGCGCTCTTAATGCGCCATCATTTACCAGCGGGGCTCAACCAAGCCAGTTCGCCACGCTGAAGCTCTGCATACCCAAGGGAGAAAAAAGAGACATTTTAAACAAAGAAAGGCATGCAGGATAGCAACAAAACTAAAGAACAGCAATAAGACCTACCTGAACAATATCAAACGGGCCGGTGTCAGTGAAGTAACTGGACCGCACTCGCCCATGAAAGACAACTCGCTCCTGCAGAGAAGGCAGGACGGAGAGCACGCCTAATTCTACCACAAGGTGAGGAGAGGGCGCCAGAGGGACTGAAAGCATACAGGGCTGGAGGGAGGATACTTACCCCAGTCGGTCAGTCTTGAACACAGTCCTCCTGTATTTTCAGGCAGAACCTTCCCCGCAGACCACATCAGGGCAAAGCTGAGAAGCATACCAGCGAGTAACCCAGCTGGGTGGCGTCCCTGTGGATACCATGTGAGCGTAACAACTGTCTACTGTTGTTACTATGAATGCAGTTACTTTTCTTTCACAGTATGCCACTACTTCAAAACCATTCCAATGTCACATCCACTGACAACTTTTGTATACCACCACAGTTCAAGAATTTCTCCTACTGTTTTGTACTTCAGAATTATCAGCAGTGTTTGACCAGACACTTGGACCTCTTCAGGTAGATTGATTGATTGATAGTTTATTTGTATTGCGCCTATACACACACATGTGTTTCAAAGCACTTCAAGGCAAGGGAGAGAGCAAGGGAAAATACAATGACATTCTTACAAGGCATTGAGACATTAAGAATGTGAAATTAACTCTCGTACTAGGCCTGGCGACATTTCAGATAGTGCAAGAGCTTTGACAAAGATAAGGAGGGAGGCAGGGTAGGAGATGAGAACAAACAAGCGACTATTCTACTAGGCCTTACAACATTTATGGTAGAGCCGGAGATTGACAAGAGGTGCGGGCGGGGGGACTAGAGAGGAGGAGAGGATCAAAACAAGGAAGTTCTGGAGGGGGCGGAACACGCAATGAGGGAGGGGGAGGAAAACAAACAAGAGCTGCTATCGTACTAGGTCTGACGACATTTCAGATAGAGTAGGTGCAGAGAATATAGTAAAACTGTGAGTGTGGTGAAAGAGAAGAGGCGAGCTGGAAAATACAGTGCTATAAGGTGCAAAACCAAGGGGGAGCACATCAAGTTGTGGAGGCATCACGAGCATACAGCGGGAGAGCAAAGTACAGCAGGCAGGCAAACGGGCATCACAAGCAAACAGCAGGGGGGGTAGTGAAATACAACAGTCAGGCATACAGGCATCACAAGGATACAGCAGGGGGGGTAGTGAAATACAACAGTCAGGCATACAGGCATCACAAGGATACAGCGGGGGGACGATTAACAGGCAGGCATACTGGCATCACAAGCATACAGCGGGGCGGAGCAAAGTACAACAAACAGGCATCACAAACCTACAGCAGGGGGGCGAAATACAACAGGCAGGCATCACAAGCATACAGCATGGGGGGGAGATTGAAATGCAACAGGCCGGCATACAGGCATCACAAGCATACAGCGGAGGAAGGGAGGGAAATACAACAGGCACACATACAGGAATCACAAACATACAGCAGGGGGGAGCAAAAAACAGGCATCACAAGCATGCAGCAGGGGGGGCCTGCACAGATGGCACAGCAAGTTTGCATAACACAACAAGATTAGGCAAGGCACTCTTCCCTTAAATGCCTTTCTAAAAGGGGGCAGCCTCTTTGCCTCTTCTGTCTGTCTAACTGCCGCAAGGATAACCTGCCTCTGCCCACAAGACTTACTTCCTTTCAATATCAGCAGTCTTATAGTAATAGGTTAACTTATGCACATTCTTTACAAGCACCCAACTCCCCTTCCCTAGTTTTCTTACGCCTCTACTGCCCATATAATTACCCAGAAGCTGTAGTGCTATTCTTCCAGCTTCAGGTAACAATGCCACACCTAGGTCTGACGTTTCTGAACAGTTAACAACTTCACAGATTAGGTGGATGGACTTAAACAGTACTTGTTTCACCATGAAAAGGCTCGCCTCGTGGCTTGCGTATCGCTTGTTCTATTTTTCAGTATGGTAACCTCTTAGGATAAAGAATGTCGTTCAGGATAATGCAAGGTTCAGTCTTCAAAGTGAAAACATAACTAGGCACACATGACCATTCTTTAAGAGAGATTTTTACACTTAGTTGTCTGGAATTGTATTCCCGCTTGGTATCACAGAGGTAACTTCTACTTTCCTCAGGAACCACAATTGGTCACACGCAACTTGCCCTTGATGCAGTTCTCACTTATAACTTTTGTAACTCTTGAATGCGGCTTCGATTAGTTTTTTTTTTAATGGATTCAGAATGCATTCCTTCACTAATTAAGGACACGCGACTACTCCGGTACTTTGTACGAATTCAACAATGGATGTAAAGGTCTTTTATTTCTCACATGAACACTGTAGCTTTCAAAGTAAGTGTGTGTGTTACATTTCCATTGTTAAAAGTCAATTGGATAATAAAGAACAACTTCTGCTCACTTTTAGTTTTACGCAAGTCACTTCGGAGCTGGTTACAGTTACCGGCAAGGCTTGTAAAGTGAAGCTAAACGCTGTGCTTCACTCACCGGCTTCAGGAACATGCGGTTGTGGGTTGCTTTGCTTTCCCGACTTCCTCGACTACTTCAGGCTCACTTGAGACCCGCACCCTTCTCTAGCATGGGTGTCTCCGGTCCAGCCACCTTAATTGGGAGTCTATTGCACCCTCTAAACCCTCGGCTTGCCTTCTGCTTCTAGCCTTGAGATTCTGCACAGTCACGGTTCTGCAATTACAGTGACTCGACTCACATGGGGAAAACTTTACTTCCAGCACGTCTTACTCCGCGTGGCCTCTGCAATACAGGTTTTGGAACACAGGACCCTCTCAGAACCTGCAGGTGAAATCTGCTGTCTCCACATTCCGGCGTCTCTTCTGTGCTCCCACTTCGTCGTGAATTTCCAGCCTCATGCTTCTCCTCTTCTACTATTACTGCCAGCCTTCCAATTCCTGCTCCAGCTCCTTCCTCCTTTCCTTTCCTGCTAGGGCCTTTTATTCCCCACATGTTTGACAATTGGCTTCAGGTATGAGCCATCCGACTCCTGCAATGGTCATTAGGCTTAATTGCCTGAATACTACATCCACATGCCTCTTGAGCCCTCTTACTCATCTCAGTCCCTCTAGGATTCTGGGACATGTAGTTTGTTTCATCAAAATTAGTTTTTCCTGCTTTTTGATTGCGTATAAAGGTAGATTTTATTCCATTCATCTTTTTATGAGGGATTGTGGGTTTTACCTTTTATAGAGGAAGATGGTTTTCCACAATCCTTTGTAATTCACCTTTGGAATTGATGAGGGCATTTAGTTTTCACTACCAAAAAGTCTTTCTTTTGGTATAATGTGCTTTGATGTTACAACCTTGGGGTCTACAACCTTAGATTTAATAGAAGGTTGAGCGACATTAAAATGACAATAAGCCATGACCTCTTTTGGCACTGTGTAAGAATCTCCTGGTCAGTCGCATCCCACAGAATCTCCTCACTACCCTGTGCACTGTTTCCAGCCCGGTGATCCTCCCGCAGTACACCACACCAGAGATGGGATCAGGAAGTGTCTGCCTTCCCCAGGCCACCTGGAGCAGACTTTAGGGAGGGTTTCAGTGAGGGATCCACATGATTCTTCACATGAGTCTGATAAGCTGTTGGAATGCAGAACCAGCTTCTTTAGACCAAAAAAACACTGCTTACTTTTGTAAGAGAGATGTGATGGGGAGGACAATATGGGAAAGGCTGGTATAAACGTCCGATAGAAGTTAGCCAGGCCTAAGAATCTCTGTATGTCCTTCACGGAACAGGGAACTAGCCAATTCAGTACTGCCTTAATTTTTCGAGGATCCATCAAAATGCCTCTTTCAGAAAGGACATAGCCCAGATAGGTTACTTCTGTTACCCCAAAAATGCATTTCTTTGGTTTAGCCTTGAGATGGTTAACCAGTAAGTGCTGAAGCACTTCACAAACATGGGCATGATGATATTTCTTTTTTTGAGAGAAAATCAAAATGTCATCCAGATAGACAACAACTGAATGGAACAATAAATTAGAAAAAAGATGGTTGATAAACCTCTGAAACACCTCCCGTGCATTTGCCAACACAAAGGGCATCACGTGGTATTGATAGTGACCGAAAGGGGTGCGAAAGGCGGTCTTCCATTCGTCACCCTCTTTTATCCTTATAAGATGGTAGGTGCCTCTTAAGCCAAGTTTGGTAAAGACTTTTTCTGTTCTTACAGCCTCCAAAATATCTGGGATCAAAGGAAGAGGATATTAATCCTTTTTTGTGATGCTGTTCAGTCCTCGGTAGTCTATACAGGATATAAATTCCGATTTATCTTTTTTGGACACAAAAAACAAAGAGGCCCCAGCAGATGACTTAGATTCGGTGATAAGCCCAATGGCCAGGTTTTCTTAAAAGTATGACCAGAGCGCCTCTTTTTCCATGAGGGACAAGATAAACATCTGGTTGAAAGGTACCTCTGAGTTAGGCAGGAGATCAATTGCACATTCTTCTGGCCTGTTAGGTGGTAGGGTTTTTACCTTGTCATTTTCAAACACAAGTTGATATTCCTGGTATTTGGCTGGTATCCAACAATGGATAGATGAGGTTAAGGCCAATTCTTTCGAAGGAACTGAGAATTCAATAGTGGTCATCCTAGTAGACAAGCAGGTAGTTCAGAACCAAGACTGTGCGCCTTCCAGTTTATATATAGGCTATGCTCTTCCAACCAAGGCATAACCAATATAACTGAATAGCTGGTAGCCTGTATCAGATCGAACAACTTGGTCTCTTGATGATGATGATGATGATGATGCATTTGCAGCTATAGAGGTGCTTTGTTGGCCACAATGAGACCTCCTTCTAAAGGACGTCTGTCAACTCCCTGAACAAGTAGGGCAACTGATTTCAGTTGAATGGGTATATTTATATTTGTTTTATTTATTGAGCATGTGTTAGGCGCTTATACAACTGAATAGTGGTTCAAAGTGCCACAGGGCTAAATGGGAAGGGAACAGGGGAAAAATAACAACAAAAAAAACAATAAATGCGGTCATGGTCCTACTAGGCCTTGTGGCATTCGGACGGGCAAGTGCAGTGAGAAGAAGTGCAGGAGATAGGGCGGGGGGAGCAGAGGAGTGGCATGTGCTGGTGGAGGGCCCTGGAGGAAAGTGCTAAGTGGAGCCAAGGGGGAGAACCTCAAGGTAAGTGCTAGTGCAGGTGATTCCCAAGAGTGGGATGCAGAGGCGCCAAGTGTGGAGTGGAGGGCTGGTATCGACTGGGAAGATCGGCCTGGAATCCTGTGAGATTCATGAGGATCAGGCCACCAGTCACAGTGCCAGTGGGGTGATTAGCAGGGAAGGGAAAGAGGTAGAGAACAGCAGAGGTTTGAGCAGTTTATAGAACTTAGGAGGTCCGGCTCAAGTCTGAGAGGGGCCGGGAGGCTGTTCCAAAGTGAGGCGCCAGCTGAGGAGAAGGGCCTGCCCCCACTCTCTGCTTGGAGAAGCATTTGACAGTCAAAGAGTTGTAGTTAGAGGAGCGTAGGGATCTAGAAGGGGAGTATTTAGGGAGGGAATGTTGGAGATAGCGTGGTCCCAGGCCCCAGAAGGCCTTGTGGATGATGCAGAGGGTCTTGAATTTGATCCTTGCAGCCACTGGGAGCCAGTGGAGAGATTTTAGGGCTGGAGAGAAACGGTCATTGGGCTTGAGGCCAAGGATAACTCTTGCAGCCCTATTCTGGGTTAGCTGGGGGAGGGGGGGCGTAGGCAAGAAAGAGGGAGATTGAGAAAGAGGCTGTTGCAGTAGTTCAACCTGGAGAAGACCAGAGCTCTGGAGACATTGAGCTTCTGGAGGAAGGTGAGGAAAGGGAGAATGCCTTGGAGGAGGTGGAGCTGGAAGTGTGGCTTCTTAATAAGATCCATGATGCGAAGGATGAAAGAGAGGTTTTTGGCCTCCCAGGATTGTGGAGGTAGAGGGCCCAAGGAGGATGGCCATAGGGTCAGATGAAAGGAGGGTGCAGGTGTCCCAATCAGAAGGATCACTGTCTTACTGGAATAAAGGCGGAGATCATTGGCTGCACACCATGCCTGAATGGCAGACAGACAGTCAGGGATCAGAGTGGAGGAAGAGAAGGTAGTAGAGGGTGGTTTGAAGGAAAGCTGTGTGTCATCGGCATAACACTGGAAATGAGGGGGAGGAGGAGGAAATCGGATGAGCAAGAAGGGCAAGATAGATATTGAAGAGCCACAGCGATAGGATAGAGCTAGACGCCACAAGTAGAGAGTGAGGTGGAGGAGGAGAAAGGGCCCGATTGCAACTGGGAAGGGAGGTTAGTGAGAAAAGATGCGAGCCAATACAGTGCCCGGTCTGTGTGATACCGAAGGTGTCGGTCATTTTATGAGGATGCAATGGTTAACCGTATCAAAGGCAGAGGAGGGATCAATAAGAATGAGAACAGCACGAGAGTTGGAATCAAGATTTGCGAGCATGGTTTCACAGGTGTTCAGGAGAGCAGGTTCCATGTCTCTAGGTGCCCGAAATCCAGGTTAATGGTCATGAAGGCAACCAATAAAATCGGTGTGGAGGGTGAGTTGGGGGAGGGCCAACCTCTCCAAGAGTTTACCCAGCAAGGTGAAGGTTGTAGCAGAAATAGGGGGATACTTAACCGGGCAGAAGGGGTCAGCAGATGGCTTTTTTAAAAGAGAGTGCACAAGGGAGTGCTTAACGGATAGAGGGAAAGCACCAGTGGCGAAGGAATGGCTACAGAAGTCAGCAAGAGCCGGGGTGAGCAAGGAACTGTTGTCCTTAATGGTTCTGGAGGTGCAGCGGAGCACCTGTTTGAAGGAGAACTTCATAGAGCGGACCACTTTAGAGACCTCACCCGGTGGTATGGGCAGGAGAGAGAGAGGGAGAGAGAGAGAGAGGAAGGAAAGGAGTCGAGGAAGGAGGGTGGAAGGGGCGGTAGTGCAGATGGGAGTGGAGGAGAGTGAGAACAAGATGTCCTGGGTTTTTTATGTGAAAGGGGTGGCCAAAGTGATGCAGATAGCCTGGGAGGGGAGGAGACTTCAGCTGATATAGATTTTGATCTGGTCCAGGAGTTGTCAATAAATATGCCAGCTGCCCCGGAATCCACCAAGGCAGTAGTTTCAGCGTTACCTATCGAAGGAATTACTATGGTAACACGTAGCACCAGCCAAGTAGTACTGGTAGTAGTTGAAAGACCAGTACTAAATAAGGGATTGTGTGTATTATTGTGTTCTGTCATCCCTACAAAGAGCGGGAGCTGGCGTTTTCTGAATGCCTTGGTGGAGCCATCGGACACAAACTAAGTATGTGTTGTGTAGAACCACACTACATACATAGGCCCTTTGTCCTTCGTGTTCATTCCTCATCGGATAACGGGTCCCTAGCTGTTCCAATTTGCATAGGCTCTGAGGTGTTATTCGAATGGATTATGTCCTCCCACGTATTCCTCATCTATGATCACCCATATATACAGCTTCGGCTGCTTCGGAAAACATTTTCAACAGAGGGCGCTGTGCATCAATGCCGTTGACTCGATGTCCTTCGAGGGACTCTGTCTCGGGGATGACATCATTGAAGGTGTATATAGCACAAGCCACGCCCATTGGCTTCAGTTCCGTTTTTCCGAGTAAGCTTTTGCTTCGTGAACTACGGCACGCTTCATATTATTACTTCAAAATTTTGGATAATGTCTTTGTCTTCAGCTCTGACAACCCCAAAGACCAGGTTTAAGAAATGACAATACTGCAGTGCTAAAATGTCGCAGACAGACCCAGTCGGGTGTGCTTGTTGTGCCTTGGTGTGGAGCACAAGACCTCGACCTGTCAGAAGGGTCAGTCGATGACCGGAAAAGCTCTGAAGGAGTGTTAAGGGAAATTGGCAGGTAGGTAGACTCCCCAAAAACTCCTCTTCAACTATCCTGTTGGAAAAACCTTCCTCCGACAAAGCGATAGACGGCTCCCCTCGAATGAAGAAAACTAAAAGGTCTAAGGTGGTGTGGAGTGGCCCTCAACACTCGTTGTCGAGGAAATCAAAGAAAAGGCATCTTAAATCGCCTACTTCATCTTCCCCGTCCGACTCATCTCCAGAGAGGAGTATATCTTGCCCTACTAAGGCCTCTACTCCGGATGAATGGGAATCATTCAGGCAGGAAATGCTGCCAGTTATTAAGAGTCAGAATCCCTCGAAGTAAGTAGGCCATGCTCCTATGTCGCTTTCTAAAGCCAGTAAGGAAAGGGCTTCAGCCAAATCCTGTGTGCCCTCGAGCCCGGGACGAAGGGTAGATTCTCATCGAGAGCCGTCGAAGACTCAACACGATGAAAAGTCCTCTAAGACTCTGCCGAGTCATCGAAGTCTGTCATGGACAAAGTCCACGGACAAGTAGACGTCACGCCATTGGTGCCATGGACGCCCAAGACGTCTTCATCGAAGACGTTGATACCAAAATCAAGTTTAGTGACGACTCCATCGGCATCTGGCTTGAAACCATCAAAGCCACTGACGCCTTTACCAAACATTCACAAATCCATAACACCATTGCCCTTAAAGGATCTTTTCAAATCTCTCACGTCGATTTATGAAGACAATGAGCCTTCAAACAATGATCCATCTTTTGGATTACAATATGGCACAATTTATGTTCCTGATAGTTTTATATTGGAGGAATCTAGGTTGCAGGACAGACCTGTGTGAAAATGTACAAACAGCCAGTGGGGTGAACATCTCACCAGAGTTGGATTTTGGCAAGCCAGACCCAGATGATCACGCAGATACCTCTTAAAGGCAATTAATGACCAGGCCACTGATTTTCTAGGATGGAGCAGGCCTGCCCTCCCATTCGAACAGGATGACCTCATGGATATCAAGGACAAAGGTCCTCTAAGGGATCTAATCCTACCTTTTATTGTCGCTCTACAAAAGAGAGTAAGTGCAAACTGTGAAGCACCAGAATCAAGTCCGGCAGTCAATACAAATTTGACCAAAAAATATAGGTCGTCAAGTAGTGACTGCAGCTATTAGACTAAACATCCTACCCCAGAAAGCCTAGTGGTGCACGCAGCAACCGCTTCGTCCATGCAAGCTGCTTATCTGACCATTCCACCAAATCTGGATGATAAGCGTCTAGACGCCTGGTCAAGGATAGTCTTTTCTGCCGGGAGCATGGCTCTCAAGTCTGCCAACTCAACACGTACCCTTGCAAAATGTACCTTCACCCGATGGGACTGTGTATGTATGGCGGCTGAACATATTCCCAAAGGGGAAGAAAGAGACGGCTTCCTGGCCATTGTAAAAGATGGGAAAGATGCCATGTGTGAGTCTCTCTGCAGTCCGGTTTGGATTCTGCTGACAGTATTGGCAGAGCCATGGCGGCAAACACCGTGATACGCAGGTTTGCGTGGTTAAGGATGTCAGGATTTGGACTGGACATACAGTGTAGACTCCTTAATATGCCTTTTGACGAGCCTCATCTTTTGGCAGGAAAGCTGACGAAAGCCTTGAGAATCTGCAGACCTCAAAGGCAGCCTCCAAGTCTCTAGGTGCTGCCATCAGGCAGTATCAGCCTTTTCGCCCCAGTGGACCTTCTTGGAGGGGTAGACCCTTTTGCTACTATTCCTCAGTTTGAAGAGCGAAAGAATGGCTGGTCAAAGAGGCCAAAGAAGATTCCCTCATGGTGGACGAGGGAGCGCTGCAAAGCCCGCCCAAGCAACGGCTACTTTATCATCAGCCGCTGCTTCAGCTGCCTCAAAACCTCTGAGGTTTGACTGACGACACTCTGGTGGGAAGCAGACTGTCTAAGCATCTGAAAGAATGGTGGGTATTATTTCAGATGCTTGGGCATTAGAAACCATAACCCAGGGTGTAAACCAGGAAAAAGAGGAATCCCCAAGGGAAAGGAAACCTCCTGCATTATCTTATTCAGGGTTTTAAGGTGGAATCCCTAGGATGCAGCTCATTAGACAATGGTCGAACATTAACAGAACCATTTAAAGTGCATCGTGCCAAATAGTAATTCCAAATAAAAATACATAAAACAACCCTAACTTGGGAAGTGCATGCCTACATTCGCATATTCATTGTGACAGTGCCTACAGTATAAGGTAACCCCAATCTTTCACCAGTAATCAACATCTTTGGGCATTTAGGATTGTCCCAATTTAAGGTAGTGTTCACTCGCCTGATAAGCGACTTGGTAATTGTCTTCAAAGTTTGCAAACTGTTCATGGTCGCAGAACCATAGTTTACCTGTGCATGTAGGATTCTTTGGGCATTTGTCCTGACCAGTGCTTTGCATGGTACACAAGCAGATGTAGTTCTGTAGTTCCTGGACACTGCAGTGGGACACCCGTTTAGGTATTACCGTGTCTCGAGGGAGGTGACGGTTGTGGGGGCCAGGTTGGGTACAGCGATCCGAGGGTTCCTACCTTATCACCATCTTGGAGTTACATTCAGTAGCTACGGGTCCAACACAATCCCAGGAGACTTGCTTCCCCCATATGAAATGATGGGGAGCTTGATCATGTCATCAAAGCCTCTTCATTAAGTTTAAGGCATTTGAACGCAGACTACTTTGCTGTTTTCTTTAAACTATCATTAATGTAATGTTATACATCAGATTCCTTGCATTTCTTTTAGAGACATTATTTGCAAATGAGGTGCTTGAGTATGTAAATACTTAATTTCCACTTGTATGCAGGTGTTTATTGGGGCTGCTTCTTCCCCTTGGATTTTCTCTTGCTAACGTTTGATAAACCACATAACCATCCAAGTGCAATGTGGGTACAGCCCATGTCTCCTGTATCAAAATGACATCACAAGTCTGGAGATCTGCTACTGTATACGGATTGCCCAATCTACTTCTGCAACTCGCTACAGTCCAGGGCATCAATGTTAGCAGATCCCTCTTGAGCACACTACTATTGTTAGTTCTCATTGTTTCACTTGCATCATATAACCTGTGTTGATCCAACAAGTTGTTTTCACCCTCACCAATTAATTTTGTAAAATGGTTAGTTCCATTTTCCAGTGTATCGCCCTCAATTGATCGGCAGTCTAAATCCTCTAAACATTTTTTTAATGCTTTTTTTATCACTATCCAACAGAACAATGAGCTGTGCACTTCTAACAATAAAAGGCTGATCACTTTTAACTTGGGTCCATTTAGGTATTTCACTAGTACATTTCTCATAATATATAAGTAGAGGTGATGTTTTAGAGGAAGCCTCAGATTTTAATTGACCTATATGTTTTCAGAACGCCTCCTGTCATTGGGGTAAACTATTGACAGAGGTACCAATTGTACTCTATCAGAGTCCAAAGGGGTGTGTACATTTTACATACTCTCATAATTTGGCATGAGAACATCCGATCAGAAAAAGACAAAACAACATGGTCCCGGTGACGATTCACAGGGATCTCATCACTTCTCCCCAGAGGGGAGCTCTTCCCTATGAGGCTAGGGAGGTGAGGCCAATACCGAATAGTCCCCCTCGGGGTGGTAAAAAGCAGGAGGAACTCATAAGGAGGGACTCCCCTCATGGGATAAGGACTCCCATCCTGTGTAAGACCTCCCCATACCCTTGTTCCCAGAAGCTGTGGCCCTGTTGACTCTCCCTCCCAACCTGAAACTGTTACTGTGTGTTATTGTGAAGTCTCTACTATTGCATCTGCAAGACCAGATAGAACTAAAATGAAGAATAACCAAAGAAACATACAAAACAACAGTAGAAAGGATTACCTAAGAACTGTGACGAGGTGGCCCACGGTGGCATGAAGAACCGGTAGCACTCACCAGTGAAGATACATGTAACCAGAGTTGCGGGAAAGCCTGGTGGGGTCCAGGGAGCCCAAAGAGTCCAGTATTGGTCTGGGGTGATCTCCTTCGTCACATTAGTGATACCACAGTGGTGACACGAGAAACCAAAAATCTCACTCAAGTATGCCTCAGGAGTGAACTCCCTCATCACAGTGGGAAACCAAGCCTATGTGAAAGATACCAAAAGGAACAGGAACTGCAGCGAGTAATCTCCCCAATAGTCATGATATAGAAAGTCCTGACAAAGCTCCAGCAATAAGAAAAAAAGTGGATGAAGTCTTAACTCTATTGTTCACAAACCCTCGAAAGAAATTAAAGAGACTTCTAAAGACCTGTCCAATGGACCATTCCAGAACAGTCTCCAGAGCTCTTCCAGGCAGACCAGGAGAAGGGAGCCCTTCCCTTGGTCTAAGCATATTCTGTAAATCAGACCCTATTGTAAGGACTGTTGTTAAGTCAACCCAAGATAGGATTGTTTCACCTTGAGAAGGGAGCCATTCTCCTGGTGGCTTGTATTTGTTAGGAGTAGGGATAGAGTAGTTGGTTTGGACAAAGGACAGTATTTTGGTTTCTTTTGACTTGAATCTGACTAGCACGAGAGTTATTCTATGTTGAGGTAGGGCTATCCCCTCTAGAAATAGTGAGCGATAGGTTCTTTTCTTTATTTGAATGAAAGTCTATAGTAAAAATGATACCATCTTGACAGCCTTCCTACGCCATCAAGCTACATCCCCCAGTGTGTACTCTCTCTAGTACGTTCCTCCCGAGATATCCTCTGAGACATAAGGACTCTTTATTACTGTAGGCGTCTCTATTAATTAGTGTTTAATCAGTGCATTGACCTATTAAGGAGTTGAGCAGTGGATTCCAGTATGTCCCAGCGCAAGTTATCAACACCAGTCAAAGACCCCACCAACGGTGCTGCTTCAGAATTTAATACTAATGCTTACCTAACCTTAAATGTTACCCTTATCCTGACCCGGTCTCTACACCTTGCTCTAATCCTTACATTGTGCTTTCACCCTATTACTTTCTTGTTCCTCAAACGTTTCCCTGAATCTAAACTAACTTGCCTTGATTCATTACTTTCAAACTGACGTAAACTTGACCTCAACCCTAGTCTTGTCCGGATCTCCTAAATATGATCCTTATATTGTTTGCTTATATTTTCAGTGATTTCATTTTAGAACAAAACATTATTTCTATTAAAATATTTGCATTGTATTGAAGTGCATTTTGATGAAACAAGTTGAACAGAAAACCTAATGCCACAAATGGAACAAGATATGAAAGCCTTCTACCATCATACTTAAATACATATATTGAGTGAGTAAACACGATAAATACGGCACAAGCCCAGTTAACAAACCTCTTTGAGGAACGTGTAGTGCACAATTTTCTCTTGAAGATTCTTAGGCACTTGCCCATAAAGGGCTTGGCTGGTTGAGCAGTATAGTTTGAGTGTGATGCCAGCAGGGACAAATAGCCACTGTGGGGTCGTTTTTAGCCTTGCACATGGACACATTTTGGGCACTCCAATTCATCCTTATGGCTTGGCTATGGGCCAAGATGAGCTGATTTATCAGAGTTCAATCTAGGACAGCATTGTGGCTATTGAGTAAAGAAGCAGTGTGCTTTTTATGGTGCCCACAACCTATTCTCAAACAGATTTTGGCTCAAAAGGAAGGATGTGCTTCAATTTGTGCCGATACAAACAGATCTTTTTTTACAGCAATGCTAGTCCAGGTTTCGGACCAGGTTTCAGACTAGCTACTTCCTGTAGTCAGGTTTCAGGATGAGCTCGGCTCCATGGGTTTTTCCCAAAATGTCACTGTTGGCGGCCTACCAGAAACTACAGGGAGTCCATGTGTATCCATGCCTGGACGTAATTGTGGGATGGTTCCTGAGGTCCCACTGTCGGTGCCTAGCAGCTCTCCACCTCAAATCCTTACTGCAATTGCTTTACAGTGGGCATATTCCTCCATGAGACTCAGGACCTGAACTTTATAGGAATCCGTTGGAACACGACCATTGCCATGGTGTTTGTTACGCTGGATAAAATATCGGACCTGCTTCAAACCTGCCTCAGACTTGCTCTTTTTCTTACAAACTATCCATATGACCACCTTGGTGGTTTCAGAGACTGTTACACTAATGGCATCCTGTGTCCTATTGATACCATTAGCGAGGCTCAAAATGAGAAGAACCCAGATGGCACTAAGACGGACCTGGTATGAAGCATCCGACACCCAGTCCAGGATATATGCGGTCTGATTTGGTGGTCTAACCTGGCCAACCTTCTCTGAGTCTGTTCCTAAGGTTTCCATTACAACAGACCCTTTGGGGGTCATTACGACCCAGGCGTTAACCATGACGCTATTAGCACCATGGTTGATGCTGGTATTTTAATGATTGCGCCATGGTGGATGGCGGAATTTCCGCCCCATTCCAAGGTTGGCGGGGCGGTAATTGCCCATTCACCATTGGCCCTTCCTCATTCCCATTTTTTCCCCCATAGGGCTCAATGGGAATGGGGAAGGCGGTAATTATGGTATCGCAAATTGCGGTACCGTAATTACCTCCAAGGTCCCTTTGCGGGTCAGATCCTTAACGGCTGGTAAAAACCAGCCGTTAAGGTAGGGACCCGCAAAGGGACTTCGTAATTAGGTGGTAAGGGGTTAACGGCATCGCAACCTTTTACGGCGCCGTTAACCCCTTACCGCCTGGGTCGTAATGAGGCCCTTTCTCTCTAGAATGGGGAGTGACTTTAAACTAACTAGAGGTGCTCGATCTTTGTCTCCGGCAGGGAGGAAGGAGGAATGCATACATTTTCTACAGTAAATGGCAATTTGTTTGGCCCTCAAGCCCTTCCAGATGAACATAATAAACAAAACCATTTAAATTTGCACAGATAATGAGGAATCAATGTTTTACATTAACAAACAGGCTGGAACCAAGTTTTCTGGCGGTACAGATGAGGAATGAACAATTCTGAAAGGCATATGGCTGCAGGAAGTTCACATTCAGGGAGTGGACAACTCATCGGCATACTCGGTCAGTCACCAGACAACGGTGAACCGTGAGTGGGAATTGAACAGTGATGTTAAATGTTAAAGGTATTTGTACCGCGCACCGTCACCAACGGAATTGGTCCCCAGGCGCTCTGGCGGATCTGTAAATGATAAGGTGGGATGGGTTAGTAAGGTGAAGAGGGAGTAGGATAGTGAGAGGAGCGGTGTTCTGTTGGCAGCTTCAGCTCGGTATACACCAGATACTGAGCTTTGGTGCAGGTATTGGATCGGTGTCAGTCCGCGTGTGCTGTTGCTCCGGCTTATGTGTTATTGCAGTGTTGTGAAGTGCGTGCGGCTTGTTGTGCGAGAGATGGTTGTTTGAGTTTTTTGAGTGAGATCAGTATAGAGAGTTTGAGCTTATATTGGTTAGTGGGTTATCTGACCCTTTAGCACGCAAACATTCACAGTTCTACCCAAATCTGAACATGCTAGTATTCACAATTTCATCTAAGCGTGGACATGCCAATAATCACTATTCTATCTAAGTGTGGACATGCTAATATTCATGTTTCACCTGAGTGCGGGCATGCTAACATTCAAAGTCTGCAGGCCAATGTTCACAATTCTATCCAAGTGCGGACATGCTAGTATTCACAATTCTATCCAAGTCTAGGCATGCTAGCATTCACAATTCTATCTAAGTGTGGGCATGCTAATATTGAAATTTCATCTAAGTGCGGCACTTGTTGACCTTGACAAGTAAGTTAGTATGTAATGCAAGGCAACTTTGACAATCCTGTCATGAATAAGTTCAGTCTGGTGGTCACAAATCTTTGAATGTACCTGGTGTGAGTCTATGGCAGTTTGTTAATGGGAGGTAAGATGGAGTGGCAGGGGTTTTCTGGAGTAGAGTGATTGCTCCACTCCCCACCCATGCCACACTCAGTTTTTGTTGGTGTCTGTTGACTGCTGGCTTCACTGGCTTCCCCTGCGGACACCTGCAGACACATCTTCGAGCCGCCAATGTCAGAGCAGCCCTTGGCCTTGGGGCCCTTAGCTGCAGGGGCTGCAATGGGCAGAGGGCTGCCCTGGGAGGGTAGCTTATGGCCAGTGATCTAGCCAATCAGGGCGGGCGGGAGGGAGGGAGGGCTGAAGGGGAGTAAGGAGGAAGGGGAGAACGCAATGAGCAGCAAGGGGCCTGGGGGCTCACAAAATGGCCGGGTCGAGTGCGGCCAGGGGGCAATGCCACTCGCCTGCACAGCCTGGATGTTAAAGAGGCAGCAGGGGGAGCGGGCGCACAATAGTGCAATGCTCTGAGTTAAGGCACCAAACTGGGTGGGCGGGAGGGAGGGATGGAGGATTGAAGGGGAGTAAGGAGGAAGGGGAGAACGCAATGAGCCTCAAGGGGCCTGGGGGCTCACAAAATGGCCAGGTCGAGTGCGGCCAGGGGGCTATACCACTCACCTGCACAGCCTGGATGTTAAAGAGGCAGCAGGGGGAGCAAGCGCACAGAAGTGCAATGCTCCAAGTTAAGGCACCAAGCAGGGCGGGAGGGCTTCGGAGGAGTGGGGTGGAGGGGGAGCAAGAGGGGAGCACAGTGAGCAGCAAGGGGCCTTGGGGCTCACAAAATGGCCGGGTCGAGTGCGGCCAGGGGGCAATGCCACTCACCTGCACAGCCTGGATGTTAAAGAGGCAGCAGGGGAAGCAGGCGCACAGAAGTGCAATGCTCCAAGTTAAGGCACCAAGCAGGGCGGGAGGGCTTCGGAGGAGTGGGGTGGAGGGGGAGTAAGGCGCACAATAGTGCAATGCTCCGAGTTAAGGCACCAAACGGGTCCTAAACCAAGTAATCAGACACTGGGAGACTTCCTATGTTGACCTATTTGAAACACACACGAACAAGGCATTTCCATCATATGCCCCCAGAGATGGCTGTGGTCCAAATTCAGCAGGAGATGATTTGGAGATCTATTGAAACAACATGTACGCGTTGGCGTTCCTCCCTCCCACCCGCACCTCTAATCCACTGAGCCCTGTTGAAGCTCAGAAAAGTAGTGAACAGCACCCTAGTGTTCATATTCCAGTGGTGGCCAGCCGGATTCTGTTTTTCAGACGTTCTAAATCTTTCATTTCATCAACCAACGCGGCTGTCGTATCTTCGGAATCAGCCGGGGGGTGGAGGGCGGTGTCGTGTGGGATATCTGGTCCCAAGCGATGTTGGCCGTGCTACCTGACTCGAGGGCATTCTGACTTGGTTTGTTTTTTTTTGGTCACCAACAACCTGAAGGATGGAAGGGGGCGGGGAAAAGGGGGGGGAACAGGATGGGAGTCTTGGGACTGAGTAGGCTGCAGCGTTTTCTGTGCCCCGCCTCGAATCACCTCAGGCACGCCACTGGAGAGAGCTCATTTATTGCTCCCAGCGGACCTCCTGGACAGCCCAGCCATCCTTTCCAGGATCCCCATGCAGCCTGTTACCGCTGCCCTACTAAGAGGACAGACACTATTCAGTAGCACATGAAGATCGATCTTGTCCTGAAGAAGATGGTCGGTAATCACTCACGAACCATCGAAACCGGTCGACCTCACCTGTTGTGTCTTCACCACAACATTTTATGATACCCCCAAGACCAACAGGGGTTACTGCTTGAAATTGAGAAAAACCCAGAAAGCATGGGCTTTTCCAGCACATCCCATAACTAGTGGGATAGTGCATTTTTAGTGAACATTTGGTATCACCTAATCCACCCTCCGGGCAACCACCCATTTGCAAGGAACTTCCGAGTCATCAGGGTGAATAAAACTACATGACAATCCCGATGCCTCCATTTTTGCACTTGTCATCTCTAGCTGTCTAGATTCAAGAATACGAGATTTAATCCCCCTCTCGCACTCTTTCACATAATAGTGCTGGTTGCTCCACTCCCATCCTGTTCCCCCCCTTTTCCCCGCCCCCTTCCATCCCTCAGGTTGTTGGTGACCAAAAAAACAAACCAAGCCAGACTGCCCTCCAGTCAGGTAGCACGCCCAACATCGCTTGGGACCAGATATCCCACACGACACCTCCCTCCACCCCCCGGCTCCCCACCAGTGGGGTTGGGTGCCTCAATAGAGCACCAGAACAGCTCTTTACCCTGTGTCCAAGAGAACAGGGCCACTGTCAAACCAATCTCATTAGTTGTTTTGTCTTGCCCTTATCGGCAAGTTGATGAACCTTTTCCCCAGTAAACCGTCCCCTGTGTATCAGTATCTCCCTACGGTTTGGGAAGGCAGTTGCCACTCCGGCTCTTTGAGCTTTAATTTACCCTGTCGTTTTTTCCGTATCTTCGGAATCTCCTTTACTAGAACAATGGACTAATTTTACATCCGTCACCATGATCGCTCAGCTTAGCGATGTGGTTCCTGAAATCAGTTCAATAGGTCATCTTGGTTCTTCACAGGGAAACCTTTGTATCATTCCGGGAGTTTGCAAGCCTTCCACTCGAGCTCAGTACAAAAGCAAATGGCTTTGTTTTTGCCACTGGATCCTGAAGAAGGAGATAAATCCCCTATGAGCCTCGCTTTATTACGTTCTTTGCTTTATATTGGAACTTGCGGCTACAAGGATTCAGATAGATTCCTGCAGGACGTACACCTGGGCCTTGGGGTGCATAGCAGTTCAGAATCTTTCTCTGTGACAAATCCAGTTGTGAAGTGCCATTTTGATGTGCTTTGTCACCTTTTTCCCACTGTTAAATCACCTCACACTACGTGGCATCCTAACGCGATTCTCCTCACAACCAATTAGAAACCCATTGTCCCTAGGCTACTACCAATTTTAAATTGATTTCTTGGAAGGTTGCATTTATTGTCATTATAACATTCACGAGAATTCTGAGTGAAATACACACACCCTTTGCGCTAAAGAGCTCTTCACTACTTTTCATCTTGACCCAGTCCTTCTTCAACCAATCCACTTTTTTTCTTCTTTTTGTTTTTAAAGCTTTATTTTCAAGTGCAGTGAAAAACATACATCCTGCGTTCTGCTTTACAACAGACATTCATGATATACATCAGGCAATCAGTCTAGTATTTATACATAAGAGTGTCATACAAGTCACATAATTGGTTATATTTACATTTTGTTTAGGCACCATTATACAGTGTTCTGTGCACTTATGTATTCTCGAAAAGGCTCCCAAATGTCCTTGAGTCTGCAGCATGGTTTAACAAGGGATACATAGGTTTCTTCTTATTCGTTGGCATAAGTCATTTCTTGGACCCATGTTTCATTGTCTGGAGCTGTTCTAGACGTCAACTTTCGTAGTATGCATTTTTGGGCCAGCAAGCTGCCCAAATTAAATGGTCGTCTCAATTTAATTGATATCTTCCCTATATCCCCAATAGGTATTTAGGGAGTGACAAATGCGGGTAGCGCCTGTACATTCCTGCAGAACAACAGCGACCTCCTGCCAAAATGTTGCCACCCTGGGGCAGCCCCAGTACATATGATATGCATCAGCCACGTCTGCACTACATTTAACACATACGCAAGGCGCTGATGGTGCAAATCTGGAGATTTTCGCAGGAGTGTAGTGTAGTCTGTTGAGAACCTTAAACTGTATGAGTCTGTGGCTGGCATTGAGGAACACCTCCTTAGTCAGACGGCTCCAACGGGGCCACTGTGTATCATCCAGTGCGGTTCCCATGTCCGCCTCCCATTTCTCTTTACTTTTCAGGAGTTGTGTTTAATGTGTCTTGGCATTTTATGTATAGTCTGGATACTAATCCCCTGTGGTTCCCTCCTGCCACTACCATATTCAACACTTCGCATTCCTCTGATTCTACTGGGAACAACGGCCAGTGCGTCCTTGCGGCCGCCCTGATTCTATAGTACTGTAGCATTTTTATGGAGCTAATACCCAGCTTCCCAGCCTCTCTGGATCGCACATGCTCCGAATGGTTTTGTCATACGTTGGAGGCAGCCCCGGGCTGTTCCAAAAGGCGATTGCTTCCTCATAGGGCACTGCAACGTTGAGCCGCTTAAATATCCTGGTCCAAGCATTGACACTCGTATGAACCAAGTCGAACGTGCAGGTGTCAGTGTGGCAGCTGCCCATGACTATAGTGCACAGGTTAAAAGGGGATGCGCTGTACTCCTCTAGGTCTGTATGTAGTCATTGATCGTGTGAGGGGTACCAGTGTCTGGCGAAATGTGCCTGTGCCTCTTCATTAATTTAGCTCAAAATCTGGTGCTTGGAGCCCCCCTTGGTCGTATGGTCTGGTCATGTCCTCCCATCTCATCTGTGGTGTATCAGCACCCCATGTGAAATCCACACGAGGGACCTCAAATTGTCGAAGAATGTGCGCCCCGGCCATGTCTGGATATTAGTGAAATAATATAGTAATTTCGGGACTATGATGATCTTTAGAAGGGATAGTCTACCATACAGTGAGATTGGTAGCCTGGCCCATATGTTCAGCTTGCCCTTGAGTGAGCACATGTACTGTTTATGATGGTGACGTGTAATTATTATACCTAAATATTTCATTTCACTCTGGGCCCATTGGAATCCCTTCTAGGTTAGGGGGAGGGGTAGTAGCCTCATTTAAGGGGAATAGTTCCAACTTGGCCTCATTAATGCAGTAACCTGAGTAAATAGCAAATTTGCGAACATCGTCCAGAATCGGATATAGGTTCATGGCAGGGTTTCCGATATATAGCAGAGAGTCGTCTGCATATAACAAAATAATGTGTGTCGGGCCCGTCATTCATAAGCCTCATTGTATGTGTCTGAGGCGCATGATACAAGCCAGAGGTTCTATAGTAAGGGCGAACAGCATCTGGGACAGTGAGAAACCTTGTCTTGTGCCTCGTTCTAGCAAAAACATCAGGGACAGCGTGGACCCAGTTCGGACCCAGGCCACCGGGGAGGCATATTGTTAGCAAATACACTGGATGTAAAATTTGCCCAGACCCATGCAGCGCAGTACCGAGAACAGGAACTGCCAAGAGACCGAGTCGAAAGCTTTCTCGGTGTCCAGGGAAGCAGCCACCTCCTGCGCCTTCTGGTTGAGTTGCGATATGATGCCAAAGAGTCTGCGTAGGTTGAATGCCGTGGTCTGCCCGGGGATAAATCCCGATTGGTCAGGGTGCACTAGGGTCGCCATATGTGGAAGCAGCCTAGTGGCCAATAGTTTAGAAAAAATCTTTGTGTCTGAGTTGATTAGGGACAGTGGCCTGCACGAACCCATATCTGAGGCTGGTCTGTTGGGCTTCAGCAGGACTGCGATCACTGCTTCAGACATTGATGGAGGTAGTTTGCCAGTTAGTAGTGACTCATCCCATATACGGAGCAACTGGGGAGCGAGGGTAGAGCTCAACTCTTTGTAGAGCTCCGTCCCTAGATCATCGGGTTCTGGCGCCTTCCCAGAGGGGAGGGATTTGATAGCTTCAATGATCTCCTCAGTGGTCAGTGGTTGGTTAATGGCCATACAGGCCTCATCCGAGAGCACCGAGATCGGTATCTCATCTAGGTATGATTCAGGTTGCTGCGCCTGGAATACCAGTGATATGTTGTACCCCCGCCTCACTCCTGACCGCGTTCGCCAGTTGGCGTCCTGGTCTGTAGGCCTCCCCATATCATCTAGCCCGTGCAGGGTATTGTAACAGTCGTACCTCTGTCGGGCAGTTCCCTGTACTTCAGCAGGTTCCCTTTTAATACATCCCAGTAGGGCACCGTCATGAGTATTTCCGTACTCGTCTTCCAATTTTTTGAGGTCAGCCTCCACCCCTCCCAGTTCCTGCCTTATTGCCCTAAGTGTGCCAGAGGCCGTGGAGATAATCTCTCCTCTAATCCATACTTTGTAGGCCTCCCATACTGTGCAGTGGTGTTGTACAGATCTCTCGTTCCTGGGGAAGAATTCAACTAATCCATTGTACAGCCCCTCCAGAAAAGCTGGATCTGCCAAACTTGCAGGAAGCATGTGCCCAAGAAGCCCCATTCCAGGGTCAGGACGAATGGTGAGTGGTCAGAAATAGTGCGGGGGATTATTTTAGACTCAACTAAGCGTACCATGAGTGAGGTGGGATTTTAGCCAGAAATCTATCCTACAATGCGCGTCGTGGACTGTCGAGTAGAATGTGTATTCTCGAGTGGATGGGTTGCGAGTCCGCTATGCGCCAGTTAAACCCAAATGCTCCGCCACATTTGACAGCATCCGTGCCGCGGCGGACATATCCCTTTGTGTGTATCTGGATCTGTCCATGACACAGTCCAGGATCAGGTTGAAGTCCGCAACCCATAGTATGGATGAGTGCGGGTTTTCGAGCAGGATATCTAGATCTGGCCGTAGAACTGCGGGTCGTTGTTGTTAGGACCATAGGTGTTCACCAGAGTTGTGGTTACACCTGCCAAGGCACCCCAGAGGATGACATACCTACCCTGTGTGTCTATACACTGTTTGGTCTCCTGAAACGGTACAGATCGATGGATCAGTGTTGGCACTCCTCAGGACTGGGAGCCGCATTGTGGGCCGCTTGCTTTAGCGAATGAGTCGTTAGTGGTCCCCTGGGTGTGCGTCTGCTGCAGAATCACCATTCTTGGGGCCAGCCTGTTTATGTAGGTAGCAACCTTGCGTGCCCTTAAAGGGTGATTGAGACCACAAATGTTCCATGACATAAGCGTGATGTTAGTGCCCAGCATATCTGCAACGATCAAATGTCTGACCCGGCAACTGTCGGGCAATACCTAGAGTATGACTGTATTCCGTGATCAAGGAGTAGTTTATGATATGATAGGTTATTTACATGCTTAATACCCAGAAGTTTCTAAGCGCGGACCGGGGGATTGAACCTGTGGTGCTCCGTGTTGTCTTGCATCCAAGGCGAGCATGTTGCCCCTGAGCTATCCTTCTGGGAGTTTGCACTGCTTTTCGGATTAAACATGCAGAACCAAAAGTGTACAAATACAAACATTCAAAAACAGGTTCCAAACTTTTCACCCCCACCCACCCACATCATCCCCCCCAACTGGACGATGGAACCCAATATGCATTGTGACATTGTAGAACTCTCATGGGGTGCACTGTGTGCAGTCAGCAAGGCTAGTTGGACGGCCAACAGTGTACCACCAGCCCTGCGGTAGGAGTTGCCCGTGCCCAGTCATATTTCAGAATTGGGACCAGCCCCACAGGGGTGTCAGTCGTTCTCAATGTTGTCTGGTCCATTGTCTCTGGAGTTCTGCAGCCACTAGCCCGGTCTCTCCCTGACAATGGGATAGTGATTTTTGTATTCAATATATGCCATAGCTCCGTCTGGGTCCTCAAAGAAATGCACCCTTCCGCTGTTTTAGTTTCGCTGGGTATATCAAAGCATGTTGAACTTGACGGATGCATGTCGGTTTCTTGACTGAATCAAATGATTTGCGTTTATTTAGCACTTTCGTGGTAAAATCCGGGTATATGTGGATGTCTGCAGATTCAAATCGTAAAGTCCCCTTCTCTCTCACCATGCATAGGATCAGGTCTCTATCGCGATAGTTCAATAATTTGGCCAGCGTAGTGTGAAGGGGGGGGAAAAGAAGCTAGGACACGGTGCGCTCTTTCAACCTGGAAGTGTTGAGAGAATCTTGTGGAATCAAACAGAGATTTCAGCAAACTTTCCACAAATTGTTCCATTGGGCCCTTGCAGGAGGCCTCCGGTATCCCAACAATGCAGATGTTGTTCCTCCGAGACCTCGATTCTAGGTCCTCACATTTGTTGCAAACTCTGCTGAATTCTTGCTGCAGGAGTGCAATGTCGCGGTCATGTTTCAATGTTTTGTCCTCTGTCCTGCTTACTCTTGCCTCCACTTCCGTGATGCGGGCCCCTTCCTTTTCTAGCTTGGATTTCAAAGAACAAATAGTTGAGACAATATCATCTAGCTTTAAATTTACAGCCAGGAAGTCATTTTGCATAGCAGTGAGGAGATGGTCGTCCCTGGTGGTTTGGGATGCAGAGGGGCCCTCCACATCAGGTGTCGTCACAATGGGGTCCAGGCTCTTAGCGGGGGTACTAGTGTACGTGTTCATTGTGCCCTTCTTTTTGGATCCAGCACCCTTTGTCATGTTGCCCATAGATGTGATCTCGCCTTAAGCCTGGAGCTCTTTATGGTGTTATACAGCTTCCCCACAAGGTGAACTGACTTCCCACCCCACAACGGAAAGCCAGACGGTAAGTATCAGTAAGAGGCCAGCCTTAATGCGTCAGCAGAGCAGCACAGCAAGCACAGGGAACAGCAGGCATCCAGTATTGCCGTCCGGAAGATGGACGAGTAGTGCCCGGATCCTAGATGTCAGCCAGCTCAGATGTCGTTCAGAGCACCCAGTTGGCACAACAGCAAAGGAGCACAAATTGGTGTTATGTCTGGGATTCACGGTTGGTGCGCATCAGGTCAAATGCTACTTGAGGGTGACTCATGAGCCAGGGGCAACCGCACACAGCCTCCCCAGCATCCAGTGATGACATGCACCGGGCTGCCGCAGGCCACTGTGTCAGCCTATCGTCATCAGCCACATATGCCAAGGGTGGGTCATAGTAAGGGTCTGGCTGCTGGACAGTAGCAGGCCCAGAGGGTAAAAGGAGACAGTCGGTTAACAGGGTGCACCCCGTCACCCAAACCACCTCATAAGAGGTTTGCGCAGGGCCCTGCTTAGTGTACCGTATTTATTTGGTTCTGTGTGTGGAAGGGCAAGCCTCCGAGCTAACAGTTTGATGACCACAGCCCAACAAATGCGTGTGCAGAATCTCAGGGCTCTGCGGAGCAGCTCTGTGTAGGGCCCCGCTCAGTATAAACTTTCTACTTGGTGGCAGTGTTTGGGAGGGCAAGCCTCCAAGTTGGCGGCACACAGGCCGCGGCCCCGTGAGTGCATGCAGAGTATCTCTGGGCTCTCGAGGATGTTTCACTGCAGGTCTGGGTCACGTCAGGGGAGTGGGATCAGTACAGTAGACACAGCACGGGGCCAGTCTTAGACCCTGTCGTAGACACCAGCTGTCTCCCAAAGGGCAAATGCTAGTGTCGCCCCCTTGCACGATCACCCACCTTCAAAGACTTGGGCCAGGGCCTCCACATCTGGAGACAGTCTCAGCACACCTCCGTGTCTGTGTCTGGTCTTCCGGGCGGACTCCCGGAGACAAGCGTAGCCCGCCTGTGTGAAGATTTCCAAAAGATTGCAGTAGGCACAGGGTCCAGTGCCAGGGAGCAGCTGTCTCAGAGTGTAGCACGAGTTTGTGGTCACCACGCCGCCAGCATGATGGCTCTGGGGGCTGGAATCAGGGCTCCAAGTCAAGGCCTGGATTGTTAATGCATTAGCCGCATCCACTCAGCAGGAAACCCCTTGCGCTGTGACACCCTCTAGTCACGGAGGGCACCCACCGACTTCAGGGCAAGAAAACATCTGCACCCATCCCGAGGGGGATACTCCTGTAGCAACTTGCAAGCGTGCAGGAATTTGGACCTGCCTCCAGGTAGTATCGCTGTGGTCCACGCTCAGACCACAAGTGTCATCTGCTGTGAGCCTCTGCAATCAACCCCTCACAACACAGTATGGGCGATACCGGCCCACTCCGCGGCCGGCACAGCCACTCGTTAGGACCGTTGGGGCAGCTCGGCAGGGTCATAAGTATGGAGGAAAGGGGACTCTGGATTAGGAAAGTGTTGTCACTATGGTGAGTAACCTTTTTCTATATGCATTCATGAAGGTGCCAAAACGAAGCAATTTTTTTGTACATTTGCTATTTGTTTATATCTTAATACTGAACACCTATTTAAATATATTTTATAGTTCTGGTCAAGATATCCAAGGAACAAGTGTGGTTGCAAATCTTCCAGTCCTGATTAAACAGAACCCTGCGGAGACACTTCGGAGAGTTGTGCCAAAAATCAGGGTATGTTGTTTACAATTCCAACTTAATGTTTATCAGGCAGATGATTGGTTTGCAGATCAGTATTATATCGATACTTAAATTATGCACTGAAAGCCCATTATATCTAAAAGGCAAAATGTGTTCTGGTTTTAAGAAATTATTTATTTTTAATATTTAGTTCTCGTTCCCTGAACAGTTCTTATCTAAACATTCCAAGGATCTATATTTTGATGAACTTGAAGTTAGCTGATTGTGCTGTACTACTTCTGTCAGAATTATAGTCTTGTTTTTTTGGCTGGAAACAAATCTTTTGCAGACTTCCTCTTCCAACTCCTTGCCATCAACTGGGGGAGTCAACCTAATCTTCGCAGGGGAATGACGAAGTACGAATCTTTAAATTCAATGTCAATAGCAAGTGTCACAATCCAGCTTCACTCAGCCCAGGGCCCCAAGCTCTTGGAACTACCCTCCTTGTGCATCGTAATTGCCAGTCTCTGCAACATATATCCACATTGCCAGAGCAGTGAAGCAGAAGATCTCCATCTCAGTGGGCAGCGAATTAACGCCGGCTCTGTGAAGATGCCGCAGAGCCCTAATTGGCAAGGTGTTGACAATGAAGGCACAGTGAACAGGAAGTCTTTTCTTTTTTGACATCTTGATTTTCAATAACAGTGATATAGGGAAAATGGTGCGGGGGGTTTGGCAGAGCACCTAGAATGCCTAAGAAGAGGCACCTGGTTCACAAGTCTCAACCTTAGTCTTTGTTACAAAACTTAGCAGCATTGGGTAGGTAGTCCAGGAGACTCCTATAGATTTAAGCTGAATTTTGATGATTTGAACACTGCCACATGTATCAACGGACAGGGTTACTTTTTAGCCTGAGATGGTGGCATCTTCAAGTCGGCGATGTGTGTGTATGAGTTGTGCATGAGCGTGATATAAAAAAAATATAATATATCATATCTTGGCAGTCCTGACAGTGGCTTGATGGGGAATCGTACAAAAATGTCGACCTGGGAATTGCGACAGCTGAAAATGACTACTTTTTCTTTTTGTTTTAACCCACTCTTACACCACATATATATATATGTGGGGGGGTTAGTGTATAATATTAATGGGGGGGTTAGTGTATAATATTAAAAGGCGGGGTTGCGGGGGTCTGCCCCGCATATATATGTGGTGTAAAGGGTTAAAAAAAAGTCACAATTTTCGACCGTCGCAATAATGACATAGATCCGCTTGATGGTAGGTGAAAAGGAAGGTTTGCTCCTGGAGTTGTGGTGTTGGCCGCAGACTGTATTTAGTTGAATAGTTGAGCAACAGGTAATGCCTCTGGAGTTCAGCAAGCTGGGATCTGCTCAACAGAAGCCTGCAGGGCTAGAACACTCTGCTGCATGTCTATCCCAGGCTAAAGTATCCTGGCAAACCTCCATGCACACTACCTCTACTACATCTGGCAGATGAGCCGTATGTACCCCAGGGATATTATGAAAGGTGCCTTTCTCCCTAATTAGTTCCACTGTTTTCACCCTTAGGGAAGGGGTTCTGAACTGCCAACAGTTCCAACAGGTAATCAATAGAATGGTGGGTTCCCCCTCTATTTATAATTTAACCCTAATGCAGGATTAGTGGGTTCCCTGCCTCCTGCTAATATCCAGCGAAAATCTCTTTCTGGAGAAGTGTCCACTGTCGTCTTCTGCTGCAATTCCCAGAGTCCATTGCGCCCAGTGAGGTCCCTGTAGGGGCAAAGTGTCATAAATCACCAAAGTATCAACTGAAAAGGATACAGTAACCAAAAAAGGATACAATTTGGTAGGGCTTTTCCGGATCCTATCTTCACACGACTTGATTGAAGGCAGGTCAAATTAGACCTTCCAAATGATACAACTCTCTGACTGAATAAAACAGGCAGAGAGATGGATCACTGGAAAGGGCGTGGGAATTGTACAGGAAGTATGCCTAAAATAGATAAGTATCATAAGACACTGTCCCAAATTAAATACTAAGAAACACAGAATTGGGATTAATTCAGACACTGACCTTAAGACTAAACTGAAGAATTCCAGGACAATATCTTGAAGAGTCCCAAGAGTTGAACAAACGACAAAGGATGGGAAGATTAGTAAGGGAGACTTATCCCGAATGGCACGAGGCTCTCGCTAGATACCGGGTTGGTGCACCACAGGGTAGCGTCCAATGTACTGTGCACATTCACCTTCCAATAGTTCATGAAATACTTCCTTTCCCACAAAGAACAAAATAAGAATCTCACCTGTTGACTGTCACAGGTACCAAAAGTTCGAAGTAGTTCAGAAAAACACGTGCAGGATTGCGCACGACAACATACACGCAGCCAAGCCAGCCGCGCCTGTAGACAGCGTTTCCGCGTGAAGAATTAGACACGCGAACAGGATTCACGCAGCCCTGGACAGCCGCGCTAGCAGACAGCATCCGCGTGGAGATTTGGCACGCGAACTGGATTCACGCAGCTCAGGACAGCCGCGCTTGCAGACAGCGTCCGCGTGGAGATTTGGCACGCGAACTGGATTCACGCAGCTCAGGACAGCCGCGCTTGCAGACAGCGTCCGCGTGGAGATTTGGCACGCGAACAGGATTCACGCAGCTCAGGACAGCCGTGCTTGCAGACAGCGCCCGCGTGGAGATTTGGCACGCGAGCTGGATTCACGCAGCTCAGGACAGCCGCGCTTGCAGACAGCGTCCGCGTGGAGATTTGACACGCGAACAGGATACACGCAACCCAGGAATTAGCGTGTGGAGGAAAACAAGCTCAAATTAGGCCAAAGAATTTTGCTGAAAGGAATGCGAGAACGCAGGTCCGGAGTTCAGCTACAAACGCCAAAATTGACTTAATCAGAAGCAGCGAATGGAGTTTCCACGCTGCTTATGTACGCACTGCCGTGATACACGTGACGGACCTAAGTCACGTGAAAATTAACGACGTGAAAAATGCAGACGTCGTTTTCCGGGCAATGTATCGAACACCATTTTGAGTAAAAAGGTCTACTGGTTCTATGGGCGTAACTCATCTTGTATGGAGAAGTTGTTCCTGGTCCAGGGGTATGTCCGGCAGGCATGACAGTGCCACCCCCCAAAGGAGCAGCTTCTCCCCTTTTCGAGTGGAATCGCCTTAATAAAGCAGGAGCATGAATGTTCGACAGAGGTTCCCAGGATCTATCCTCGGGACCATAACCTTTCCAATCTACCAGATAAAATGGTTTTCCAGACCGCAACCTCATGTCCAGAATGTCATGCACTTCATATTCGTCAGACCCTTTCACTGAAATAGCAACAGGCCGTACAGGTAATCTAGTAGCATCCGAACACGGTTTGATGAGCGATACGTGGAAAACGGGATGCACTCGCCACCGTTGTGGCAAAGCCAGACGGACAGCAGCCGGATTTATAACTTGGAGAACTTCATATGGCCCAATGTATTTAGGCAACAATTTCCTTTTGCCGGGTATTCTCAAGTTTTTTGTGGACAGCCTACCTTCATTCCTGCTTTGTAGACAGGTGCAGGAATTCTATGAGCGTCGGCATAGTACTTGTCTCGTTTTTTAGCTAGTTCCAATTGCTGCTCAACTTTTTTCTGTAGACTTTTAAGATCCCTAAAAGTATGTCCTGCTGCAGGAGTATCCAAAGACAAACGAGTCAAAAGGAATGGAATGTGGGTGTTGCCCATACAAAGCATAGAAAGGTGAAGTACCTATAGCACTATGATAGGAATTGTTATAGGCGAACTCTGCTGCCGGCAAAACATTGAGCCAATCTGACTGAAACTGCAAGCACAAACATCGCAGATATTGTTCCATAGTGCTATTGACTCTCTGTCTGTCCATACGTTTGAGGGTGATAAGCACTAGACAACCTGCCATCAATTAATAAGGCCGAATTTAGTGCCTTCCAAAAACGTGACGCAAATTGTGATCCCCTGTCAGTGATGATCACTGAAGGTAGACCAAAAAACCGGAATATATGCCGGATGAATAGATCAGCCAGACCAGCAGCTGTTGGTACACCAATACAGGGAATGAAAAGCGCCAATTTTGTAAAGTAGTCCACCACCACCCATATGGTATCGTAGTCTTTATTTCTTGGAAGTTCAACCACAAAATCCATCGATATCATGTCCCATGGTTTTTTGGGAACTGGTAGAGACTGGAGTAAACCCACTGGTTTGCCAGGAGTAGTCTTGCATTGACTGCATACTGAAAATGTTGAAACATAATTTATAACATCTTGTGTTATAGACGGCCACCAACACCATCTTTTCAATAACTCTAGAGTCTTCTTCTGTCCAGGATGGGCGGCAATCAAAGAATCATGACCCCAACTGAGGGCTTTTTTCTGAATGGTATCAGTTGGTAGATAAAGTACTCCTTTTTTAAAAGGCAAACCATTGTATAAATCAATGTTCAATTCTTGGATCAATTGTGGATTTAGTTTCACCCACTCCTGTAATTCGTTTTTTAGAGAAGGTTGTGCAGAACAACTACATATCACGTGATCTGCCAACAGCTTATTTTGTACCGATGATTCTTCTTTCACCTCTTCACCGATGCGAGACAAAGCATCAGATTTGACATGTTGTCTGGAGGGCGATAAGTAATTTGAAAATCGTATTGAGCAAAGAAAACATGCCATCTGGCCTGTCTAGCTGTGAGACATTTCATAGTTTTAAATGACTGAAGGTTTCTATGATCGGAATACACCATCACCTGATGTTTGGCCCCAAGAAGATGATGTCTCCACTCTCGGAAAGCATCTTTGATTGCAAGTAATTCACGCTCAGTGACAGTTTAGTTCTGTTCATAAGGGGTAAGTTTACGTGAAAAGAAAGCAACTGGATGCTCCTCCTTAGTTTCTGCACAAACCCACGAGAGTACTGCTCCTGTAGCTACACTGGATGCGTCTGCTTCAACGATAAACTGACCATCCGGATCAGGATGCCGAAGTACAGGTGCAGTTGTAAATGCTTCTTTTAACTTCTCAAAAGAAGCTTGGGCATTTTGGTTCCAACAGAATGGAATTTTAGAGCTAGTTAAAGCTGTCAATGGGGCCACTGTTTCGGAGAAAGAACGAATAAATCTGCGATAGAAATTCGCAAATCCTAGAAATGACTGTAGTGACTTGACATTGTATGGGATAGGCCAATTCAATATAGCTTTCACTTTAGAAAGACTCATTCGAACACCATGATTGGTAATGTCATAACCCAGAAATTCCACTTCTTCATTTCTCGACTTTAACAAAAAGTTTATTCTCTCTAAGTCTTTGGAAGACAGCTGAGACGTGTTTAACATGTTCTGGAAAGGATGATGAATATATCAAAATGTCATCCAAGTAAATCACCACGAATTGATCCATCATATCTTTGAAGATATCGTTCATGAAGAACTGAAATGTGGCTGGAGCGTTACAGAGACCAAAAGGCATCACTAAATATTCGTAAAGGCCGTACCGCGTCTTAAAAGCGGTCTTCCATTCGTCTCCTTCACGAATGCGAACCAGATTGTATGCGCCGCGCAAATCCAATTTAGAGAAGTACTTGGAAGTTCCTAATTGGTCTAACAGGACATTAATCAATGGTAAAGGATACTGATTCTTTATGGTGATGTCATTAATAGCCCTGTAATCAATGCAAGGCCTTAGGTCTCCTTCCTTCTTTGGAACAAAGAATAAAGGAGAAGCAGCCGGCGATTGAGATGGCCTTATGAATCCCATATCCAGAGCTTTATCGATATATTCTTTCAAGACCGCATCTTCTTTGAGAGTCAAAGAATAAACTCGACCAGTAGGAATTTTAGCTCCAGGAATCAATTCAATTGGACAATCATATTGCCTATGTGGAGGAAGCTGTTCTGCCTGACCTTTGTCAAACACATCGGCAAAATCTGCATATTCACTTGGTATATGCGTACCTTTTTGATTTACCACATTGATAGCAGAGATTCCCTCAATAGAGGCCAACATATGTGATTTATTTGATACCACCTGGCTGGTAAAGCAATGTTCGTTACAAAAAACTGAAGGATATTGGATCAATCCCGTAACCCAGTCTATGGCGGGATTATGAAGAGTCAACCAATTAAGTCCTAGTATTATTTGGTATTGAGGAGCCGCAATGACATCGAAGACAATTTCCTCCGAATGACCATTTGATAAAGTCATCTGAATAGGTACAGTCTCCTGAGTTACCATACCGGAAATCAAGATTGATCCATCCACTGTATTAACAGTTTCAGGTTTGTTCTTGTCTATAAGGGGTATAGAACATTTCTTGGCGTATGTGATATCAATGTAATTATTAGTGGCTCCCGAGTCAACCAAAGCCTTGGAAGCCAAGTCTTGATCATTGAAACGTAACATCATCTCAACAGCTATCGGTGCATGAGCTGGAAATGTAATGGAGTCCGATGTAACACTCGACACAGGGACTCCTGCTACTGTCGAGTTTTGGCGTTTCCCGAAGGCTTATTTGGTCTTTTAGGATATGCCGCCAATAAATGCTCGGAGGAACCGCAATACATACATAAGTTATTTCTCTTTCGGTTCTCTTTCGGCTTTAGACAACCGGCCTCTCACTGCGCCAATTTGCATTGGTTCAGGATCATTCGAAGAATGTGCCGGTGTATCGGAACGAACTGGTGCCGGAAGAAAAGGTTTTTTCTCTCCTTTGCGGGCATTTCTTCGGGCGTCAATTTGTAAAATTAAATCAAGAAATTCTGAAAAACCTGTAGGAACCACTGGAACCGTGGACAAAGCGTCCTTGAGTTCTTCTGAAAGACCCTTGTAGAAAACAGCCGTCTTCTTGTCTTCCGGCCATCGGGTTTCAGCCGTTAATTGGTTAAATCGCGCAATGTAAGCCAACAGAGGTTGATTACCTTGTTGTAAATTCAACAACTCCAGATCTGTGGCTTGAGTAGCATAGCGCATATCAAAGACTTTGTTCATAGCCGCCAGAAGATCATCGCAATCGTACAACAAGGGGCTATTTGACTCCAATAAAGGATTTGCCCAAGCAGCAGCTGTACCCCCCAAATGAGAAGGCACGAATGCTGCTTTAGTAGTAAGATCAGGAAATTAATTAGGCCGACAAAGGAAATGAAGTCGGCACTGATTAACAAAGGTTCTATAGGTTTTAGGATCACCTGTGAACCTTTCCGGAGGAGCCAAGGGAAACTGTGTGGGCATAACCACTTTAAGAGTTTCCTGTGATAATGATGGTGTCGTAGTCCGAGATCCAGATGTAATGGCTGCTGGAATCTGTACTCCCTGAGGAGTGACTTGCATGGCATCTTGCATAACATCCATTCGATGCCGTAGCATATCCTGTGCCGTAATCATTTAATTTCTCAAGTCAGAAATTAACTGAGTCAAAACAGTTATAGGATCCGTACCCTCCATGGCTTCTGATTCTGTCATAAATCACCAAAGTATCAACTGAAAAGGATACAGTAACCAAAAAAGGATACAATTTGGTAGGGCTTTTCCGGATCCTATCTTCACACGACTTGATTGAAGGCAGGTCAAATTAGACCTTCCAAATGATACAACTCTCTGACTGAATAAAACAGGCAGAGAGATGGATCACTGGAAAGGGCAAGGGAATTGTACAGGAAGTATGCCTAAAATAGATAAGTATCATAAGACACTGTCCCAAATTAAATACTAAGAAACACAGAATTGGGATTAATTCAGACACTGACCTTAAGGCTAAACTGGAGAATTCCAGGACAATATCTTGAAGAGTCCCAAGAGTTGAACAAACGACAAAGGAAGGGAAGATTAGTAAGGGAGACTTATCCCGAACGGCACGAGGCTCTCGCTAGATACCGGGTTGGTGCACCACAGGGTAGCGTCCAATGTACTGTGCACATTCACCTTCCAATAGTTCATGAAATACTTCCTTTCCCACAAAGAACAAAATAAGAATCTCACCTGTTGACTGTCACAGGTACCAAAAGTTCAAAGTAGTTCAGAAAAACACGTGCAGGATTGCACGCGACAGCATACACGCAGCCAAGCCAGCTGCGCCTGTAGACAGTGTTTCCGCGTGAAGAATTAGACACGCGAACAGGATTCACGCAGCCCTGGACAGCCGCGCTAGCAGACAGCGTCCGCGTGGAGATTTGGCACGCGAACTGGATTCACGCAGCTCAGGACAGCCGCGCTTGCAGACAGCGTCCGCGTGGAGATTTGGCACGCGAACTGGATTCACGCAGCTCAGGACAGCCGCGCTTGCAGACAGCGTCCGCGTGGAGATTTGGCACGCGAACAGGATTCACGCAGCTCAGGACAGCCACGCTTGCAGAGAGCGCCTGCGTGGAGATTTGGCACGCGAACTGGATTCACGCAGCTCAGGACAGCCGCGCTTGCAGACAGCGCCCGCGTGGAGATTTGGCACGCGAGCTGGATTCATGCAGCTCAGGACAGCTGCGCTTGCAGACAGCGTCCGCATGGAGATTTGACACGCGAACAGGATACACGCAACCCAGGAATTAGCGTGTGGAGGAAAACAAGCTCAAATTAGGCCAAAGAATTTTGCTGAAAGGAATGCGAGAAAGCAGGTCCGGAGTTCAGCTACAAACGCCAAAATTGACTTGATCAGAAGCAGCGAATGGAGTTTCCACGCTGCTTATGTATGCACTGCCGTGATACACGTGACGGACCTAAGTCACGTGAAAATTAACGACGTGAAAAATGCAGACGTCGTTTTCCGGGCAATGTATCGAACAACCTCCATTTTGAGTAAAAAGGTCTACTGGTTCTATGGGCGTAACTCATCTTGTATGGAGAAGTTGTTCCTGGTCCAGGGGTATGTCCGGCAGGCATGACACAAAGCTAAGATTGCAGGGAGAAAAATCAAAATGGTGGAAAGGATTTTCGCCATTCCAGAACTCTAAGGCTGCCTTAGCTCAGCCCATGTCCTTCCTTCATACGAACAAAAGGCCCTTGCATAGAACGGGCATCTGCTCCTTTTGCCAGTTAGTGTCGGCAACAGTTAGTTATGTGTTCGGTCCAAACTTTAGAATCTTCTCCCCACATGCTGGTGAAAGTGAATTTCTCACTTCGGATTGATAAGGACCTTTGCGTAAATGATCGAAACCACATGGTATCAGTTCCAAAGGTAGGAGAACGTTCCCAAAAAAGGTGCCTCTCATCTCGAGAATCAATGATCTACATGAACTGCCTATATCTTTAGTTTGCTTCATACTGCAATATTCTCCTTTGGCTAAATATTGCTTTATGTGTAGGTTTTCTAAGCATACAACCCAATTTGTAGGGTTTTAAGACACTGCCACCTGGCGTGGGAGAACATTGGATATAGTGAGTTCTGCCGCTGTGGTTTAGGAACTGCAACAAAGAGCCATTGCTTGCAGGGGACTTTAGGCATCAGGAAACTCCTGATTAATAGCATACTTTCCCCAACTCCATCTTTCAGTGTGATATAGTCAGAGGTACCAACATCCATCCATATATCAGTCAGTTCCCTAGCGCCAAATCGGATGTTAGCCGAAGAAGCAAAAAGCTGCTAGATTTGTCTATGTTCCATTTAAAGTTGAATTGAACTTTTGCATCCGTAATGCGGCCAATTCACTTTGGGGGATCTGGTGTGTCTTTAGAAGTATACATGTTTTCACTGTATCGGTGACCGTTATTGGGTTACACTCCAATACCTGAAGCCAGCTTGACCCACTGGCCCTATTATTGACCAGAGGGCATATGTAGAAATGTCTATTCTGCAGAGAATACTTTCTCTATAGAGATGGCACCTTTACCTTTGCAGAGGCATCCCCTAAACTTTCACATTTTAACCACAACCAAATAAAGAAGGGCATAGGTCAATAGTTGGCATTTTCAGCTCCACGCTCAAAAATCGTAATATTGGCACATGAATATGGCAGAATATACCCTTCTGATAAGCTGTGAGCATAATCTGCAGGCGTCTAGGTTCAGATCTAGGTAAAGCGGCCTCTTCCACGGTCGGTAGATTTCAGTGCCATCGTGCTCATGTTGGGTCTCTTGTTCTCGGTTTTGTTTTTTTATGAACTAAATGAGGGCTCCCAGTAGCATCTACCGCTGTGTGTGTGGGGGGGGGGGGGCGGGAGGGGGGCTAATAGCTATGTTACCCGGCCCGCTAAGCAGTACAGGATATTATGACCCTGTAGCCTCCTTCTGCGCCTTCGCTTCGCTCATCCCCATAGGTCGGGCTTGTAACATCCCATCTGATCCGCAGCTTTGGTCAGCATTGCTTCAGTTTTAAAAAGGGTCTATCAGTCTGTAATGGTTTAACCTGAAATTTCTTGACTTACATGGAAGTGCATGCGTGGTTAAATGACTTTACATGTATGCAGAGATCTCAGGTTTCCTGTTGACATGCGCGAGAAGGCCATACAGTCCTGGTATTCTTGGAATTCTAGGAATTGAACTTTCTTAAAATGGCAAACAAAAACTACGAGTGCGCGCCTGGCCACGGGAAACTTCAGAACTACCTGTGTTATTTTTTATGCCACTGTTGCTTTTTAAACACAGTTTTTGAAAACAACGTCTATGAATGTCAGTGGAAATGTGTTATTAAAGTGCAATTCCATTCTCACCAGCAATGGCCCGGGCATGACCTCCTCATGACCCTTTATTTCCGGAAGTCTCAGGAAGACTATCTTTAAAAGTTCACTGCCCATCGTTGTATGTTTGTTCATTGCCTGCCAATTTGTATTATGATACAGCAGGTTCTTATCTTTTTATTTTTCTCGCTCATATGACCACATTGTGCTAATACTATTGTTGTTCCTGCTTTGTTTTTGATGCCCCATATATGTGATTTACGAGAACAACGTTGTGCTCTGTGATATGGCATTTACTTTGTATTTGAAAAATACAAATAAAGTAAAACAAAAATAGAAAATGTTCACTGCGCAGGGTTAATCTTTGCTGGCTATAGTCATTCTACAGAGAGGAAGCCCTGTGGGTGGCACAAGCAGTGTGTGTGTTTAACAGTGAAGCGGGTACCTGATGGAGCGTTTGGGCTCCCCCACCCTGTTCAGGTGCAGGGTGGCCACAAGGGTAGTGTGTGAAATGAACAGTAAAGAGGGCACCCGATGGAGAGTTTGGGTTCCCCTCAGGCTCCACAGATCCAGGATTGCCACAAGAGTAGTGTGTGAAATTAACAGTAAAGAGGGTACCCGATGGAGAGTTTGGGCTCCCCAGGCCCGGGATGGCCACAAGGGGAGTGTGTACTGTGAAATGAACAGTAAAGAGGGTACCCGATGGAGAGTTTGGGTTCCCCTCAGGCTCCACAGATCCAGGATTGCCACAAGAGTAGTGTGTGAAATTAACAGTAAAGAGGGTACCCGATGGAGAGTTTGGGCTCCCCTCCCCCCCCACGCTCCCCAGGCCCGGGATTGCCACAAGGGGAGTGTGTACTGTGAAATGAACAGTAAAGAGGGTACCCGATGGAGAGTTTGGGTTCCCCTCAGGCTCCACAGATCCAGGATTGCCACAAGAGTAGTGTGTGAAATTAACAGTAAAGAGGGTACCCGATGGAGAGTTTGGGCTCCCCCGCCCCCCCCCCCCCCCCACGCTCCCCAGGCCCGGGATTGCCACAAGGGGAGTGTGTACTGTGAAATGAACAGTAAAGAGGGTACCCGATGGAGATTTTGGGGAACCACCCACCCTCTCCATGTCCAGAATGGCCCCAAGGGTAGAGTGTGAAATTAACAGTAAAGAGGGTATGCAATGGAGAGTTTGAGCCCCCCCCCATCCTACCTGTAGCATCCCATGTTTACGTTTAGTCGATTGTATGGGGAGGACCCTGTCCTCTCTCTATGGTGAGGGCCGACGCTCGCTGAGGTGGGCGGGGCTACCACCAAAAGTGAGTCAGTTAAGCGTTAAGATTAAAGGAGATACCATCAAGCTGCACGTCTCTGCGTCTTCATTGATGCTGCGTCTCATTCCCAATTACTGTCATACTTAAATATAACACTCCCCAGGTCCGGGATGGCCACAAGGGTACTGTGTGAAATGAACAGTAAAGAGGGTACCCAATGTAGAGTTTGGGCTCCCCCCACGCTGCCCAGGTCCACGATGGCCACAAGGGTACTGTATGAAATGAACAGTAAAGATGGTACCCAATGTAGAGTTTGGGCTCCCCCCACGCTGCCCAGGTCCACGATGGCCACAAGGGTACTGTGTGAAATGAACAGTAAAGAGGGTACCTGGTGGAGAGTTTGGGCTCCCCCCACGCTGCCCAGGTCCGGGATGGCCACAAGGGTAGTGTATGAAATGAACAGTAAAGATGGTACCCAATGTAGAGTTTGGGCTCCCCCCACGCTGCCCAGGTCCACGATGGCCACAAGGGTACTGTGTGAAATGAACAGTAAAGAGGGTACCTGGTGGAGAGTTTGGGCTCCCCCCACGCTGCCCAGGTCCAGGATGGCCACAAGGGTACTGTGTGAAATGAACAGTAAAGATGGTACCCAATGTAGAGTTTGGGCCCCTCCACCCTCCACAGGTCCAGGATGGTCACCAGGGTGGTGGCATGTATTATATTTTTATTTTCTCAAGATTTCCTCTTTCAGACCAAGTCTCAGTTTTATTGCCTCAGTGAAGCAAAGACATTCTCAGGGACAATGGCAAAGCGGCTCTTTGATCAACCGACTGTTACATAATGTGAAAGTCTCAATTTCTCCTGCCTCTCGCTCTGGAGTCTGGCAGATCTCACAAATATACACATTTTACTGAGTAGAAACGTTTCAAATGAGTGGTCCGTAAACCCAATTCCCTTCGAATTTGCAACAGTTTAAAATTAGAATCGGTGCCAGCTCTGTATTTTTATGTTTAAGAAATGGGTGTTCTTCATAAACAGCTCATTTTGTCCTTGGTAAAACACAAAAAACCCACATTCCAGTAAGTGCATCTATGACATGATTGCCATGGTAACGGCCAAAAAAATGTGGGAGTGTTATTTCAGTGCAAGAGAGAGCAGTGAGTGGGTGAGCGCACTTGCCGAAGCACGAACACAAAGAGGAGAAAAACATGTGCACTGTCAAAGTGCACTGCTCAGCATGCTGGCGGCCCCCAGCCCCCAGTGAACAGAGCAGACAGGGTATAATGTAAATAGGCAGGAGGCCTTCGCAAGCAGGGCACACCCAGTTCATTACTTGCCTCATTGGCGCAATTCCAAAGGAGTATTGTTTCTGCTAGCCATCTGAACAGATCTGTTTCACTTTATAATCCAGAGTTCTGCTATTTTTAATCTCATTTTCTCATTTTTGATTGGCAGGGATGTAGCTGGACTAGTTTCCTGCAACAGAATGTGTATTCAGAATGCCTTTGCACAATGCATGCTGTGAGAAACCCAAGGGAGTCTCACCTGCTAGCCCCCGCGGAACTCTAGCTCAGGTGGTCAGGGCACAGCCATCGCCTTTGGATCCAGACCCTGGGGGGTGTACCAGTGCAAAAGAATCACCTGGGTAAGGGGTAGTCGGGGTTAGGCAACCGATGGCGAGACGATGTATTCCCCTATTTTCATGACCCATGACCCATCCTATTTTATAGGATCCTCCAACGTCCTAACGGCCCCCTTTTCTACACAAAAACTGTGCAGAGGACGACTGAGAGTAAAGAGGCTAACTCTTGCACATCTCATTGGACATGCACTGCTAATCCGGTCAGGTTAAGGCAGGCACTTGACTTTAACTACATACATCTGACACTCATTAGCTCTCCCCACATGGATAAAAGGCGGAAAATAGAAACACACTGTGAGCATGGTGGAACACGAGAAGGAGCAGAGCTCCTGGGGCAAAAGCGAACCTACTGGAGCAGAGCGACCGAGAGCGGGACGAGAGCAAAGGGCAGAGATCCCCAGGATATCCCTGCCGGAGGTCGTTGCCTCCAAAGAGCTGCGAAAGATACATGCAGGGGGCCGAATGCCAGACGAGAAGACTGCATTGTGTATCAAAGGCGCAAGCGGGCGAGTTGGGGAGGAGAGGCCAAGCCTGTGGTACTAACCTTGACTTGTAAATTGAAACTGAGATTATGGCCCTTTGGAACGTGTATATGTAATGGATGGGATTACACCAGAATAATTCTGAGTACAAATAACTGAACAAACTCAAGAAGATGGCAAGTTACTGTTTTATTAACAATTATCTAAAACAGGGAGGTTACAACGAACATCAACGGACGTACGCTCAGTCTCTCAATGATCTCCCCAAAAAATACAATTCTTATACTCAATTATGCGTCGGAGTGACATCATACTAAGTGGCAATAGTGAAAAACCTAGACAGAACGGAACCGTGTGTTACCACCCGGTAGCCCCATATGCACTCCAATTGGGAACAAAATGTTTTCCCAAATTTTACTCACGGGTCTGTCTCCCCATTAATCCCAACACTGGGATCCATAGGGGAGTACCGACTACCACCAGTTAAGTTTCTTACAAGAAAAATATTTATGAACAATTCACTAGTGTTGCTCTCAAAGTGAGAGAGGGTAAACTTTAAATATGCAATTATTAGGACATTATTATCTTTCTCAAGAAAGAACGTAAATATGCCTCAAGCGTTTTTTTTAATACAGAAAAGTAAATCATAAAGAAGAGTACAATTGTAAACCAACAAGTACCCCACACTTTGTTACAGAGAGTCCTATATTACATTCGAAGGGATTGTGTCCTCCGACGTATCCTTATCTTTGATAATACGTTTCCAGCTTGCTGGCCTCGGAAATATTTTCTGTAGAGGGCGCTGCGCGTCGACGTCCGCCGAGTCGATGTCCCTCGACGGCCACCGCATCGGCGCCGACGTCACCATGTCCATAAATAGCCACGCGCTGCGTCCGTTGCTCAGTTCCGTTTTTCCGCGCTTCGTGGGGCCTCGGAACGTCGTTGCTCAGTTCAGTCAGGATAACTCTATATCTACTCGAATAATACCTACTCGTTCTCGATGGCATCTTCATCGGAACCGACGACGCCGCGATCCGGCTTCAAGAAATGTCAAGACTGCGGTAAAAAAATGTCGATAACGGATCCACACAGGATCTGCTTGTGGTGCTTGGGATCCGAGCACCATTGTTCGGAGTGTGAGGACTGCATGTCCATGACGGGCGAAAGTCTTGAAGGAGCGCAAGGGGAAGCTCGAGAGAGGTAAGTCAATCAAAACCTCCTCAAAGGTTTCTTCGGCTGAGTCGAGGCATTCGTCTCCTCGCCATTCTAGATCTCGAAGTAGCTCCCACCATTCGTCGAGATCAAGACACTCAAAAAAAGAGACGTCGAAGATCCCCTTCCTCGTCGTCTTCTGTGTCCCCAGAAAGGGTCTCCTGTCCCACGAAACACAGCTCTCAAGCTGAGTGGGAGGAATTCAGAAAGAAAATGTTAAGCGTCTTCGAGAACGCGGCCTCGACCCCCTCGAAGACAGCTCAGGGTGATACCCCGGGTGAAAAACCCAAAAAATCAAAACACCGCGAGTCGCAGCACCCGGCGAAACATTCTACCCGAGAGTGCCACGAGCCATCGGGTAAGAAGGCACCATCTTCGACACCGAAGATTCCTTCGACGCATGGATCGACGCCGTTGTCGAAGGTTTCCTCGACGCATCGGTCGATCGACTCAACACTATCGTCGACGCCGACATTGACGCCGATGAAAGAGAAGACCAGGGCTACTCCACAGCCAACGGTGATTCCAAGGGACTCTGGCACGATGCAGAGACCGTCGTCGATGTCCTCGAGTAGGATCCCGATCCTCTCGAGTTCTTCGAGACCCCTTCCAGTTTTTTCGGCGCCTTCGAAGCCTGTCACATCGACATCGACGTTTTCTCGCCCAATAATGACGAGTTTGGCTCCTTCTGCCTTAGAGATGGGTTTTACACCATTTCAGAGGTCAGAGTACCCTGGACTATCTTCAATTTATGAAGAGGGGGAAGATTCTGACCAGGAAACATTTGGATTACAGAGGACCACACTGCCTATTTCAGAGGATTTCACCTCTGAGGAAAGAAGGCTGAAGGACTTACAAGAGTCACTACATGAGAGGCAAGTGGGCTGGACACTTCCCCAGAAGTGGAATTTGTTAAGCCAGACCCAGGGGAACATGCCGAAACACCCTATAGAACCCTTATGGCAAGAATGATTGAATTTATGGGTTGGTCTGCGCCTTCCCCTGTTTTTCAACAGGATGACCTAACAGACATATTAGACAAAGGTCCACAGGAGGACCCTGTGGTCCCCTTCCATGCAGCTTTACAAAGGAAGATTACATCTAATTGGGAAACTCCAGAAGTTATCACTGTGGTCAATAAAAGATTGTCAGCCAAGTATAGGGTAGCGGCTGCTGACCCTGAATACTTATCAAAACACCTGACTCGAGAGAGCCTGGTGGTTCAAGCGGCAACTTCATCTAGCTGTAGGACCGCTTACCCTACTGTCCCTCAGGATAGAGATGACAAGAGGTACGATTCTATGGCGAAGAAAGTCTTCTCTGCTTGTAGTATGGCGTTGAAGTCCATCAACGGCACCTGCACGCTCGCCAGGTTCAGTCATACACTATGGGAGTGTGCTTCATCAGCGGCTGATTGCATACCCGAAGGAGAGGAAAAGGAAGCCTTACTTAACATTATTAAAGATGGCAAAGATGCCATGTGCGAATCACTTCAAACGGGCATCGATTCCGCTGACAGTATCAGCAGGGCCATGGCGGCAAGTATAACAATCCGCAGGCATTCGTGGTTGCGAAAGTCTGGCTTTGCTCCAGATGTGCAGGCCAGACTTTTGAATATGCCCTTTGACGGCTCTTCACTATTCGGAAAAAAGGCTGATGACAGTCTGGAAAAGTTAGACTTCTAAAGCAGCAGCAAAATCTTTAGGAGCTGCTATCCACCAAACTCCTTTTCGCCCCTCAGGAACCTCTGGGAGAGGAAAGTCCTTTCGCTATTATTCCGCATTCGGGAAAGGCAGAGGACAGCCGGCTCAAAGAGGCCAAAGGAGATCCACCCGAGGTGGACGGGTCAAAAGTACTAAGGACGAAGCAGCAGCAGGTGCCTCTTTACCCTCGGCATCTGCATCAGCCGCCCCCAAACCACTCTGAGGCCTTCCCACACAATACACCTGTAGGGATAGGTTAACTCACCATCTGACGGAATGGCAGGCTATAACGTCAGATGCTTGGGCATTGGAGACAGTTGCCCAGGGTTACTGCCTACCCTTTCTACACATCCCTCAGAGTCATCCACCGGGGAACAGCTCTCTAAAAGTTCCAGATTCGCTCCTCTTGCAGGAAATTATAGACCTGCTAGAGAAAGGTGCCATAGAACCTGTAGCAGACAGGAACAAGGGCTGGTACTCCCCCCTACTTTCTCATACCAAAGCAGGACGGAGGACTGAGACCCATCCTGGACTTACGAGAATCGAACAAGTTCCTCAGCAAGTTCAAGATGGCAACTCTCTCTCAGATCCTTCAGGCCCTCCAGCTCCAGGACTGGCTGGTATCTCTGGACCTTCAGGATGCTTATTTCCATGTGCCAATCCATCTAAAACACAGGAAATACCTGAGGTTCGCAATTGGCGACTCTCATTATCAATTTCGAGTTCTGCCATTTGGGCTGACCTCCGCCCCGAGGGTCTTCACCAAGCTGATGTCGGTAGTGGCGGCGAGTCTAAGGAGGGAAGGGATCCATGTCTACCCCTACCTGGACGATTGGCTGATCAGGGCTGTATCTTCGGAACAGGCCCAGGCCCAGCTAGATTATGTTTTCCACTTCCTTCACAAACTGGGCTTCTCACTCAATTTAAAGAAGTCACAGATGATGCCATCACAGAGACTCCAGCTCATTGGAGCGGTCCTGGACACTTCCCTGGGAAAAGCCTCGCCACCAGAGGTGTGGGCTCAAAATATTCTACAGATGGTCACCAAGTTTCAAAATGCCCAACGTCTCCCAGCCTTCGACTTTTTGAGGTTGCTAGGCCTCATGGCATCCTGCATCTTCCTTGTGCCAGAGGCTCGCCTGAGAATGAGCTCTTTTCAGTGGGCACTGAGAAGGCAGTGGTCGCAATTCGCAGGGAGAATGACAGATCTCCTCCGGATTCCGGACAGGGTAGCCCGCGACCTTCAGTGGTGGGCCTATCCAGAGAACATCTTGAAAGGAGAACTGTTTTGGCAACCATGGCCGGAGATAACAGTAGTCACAGACGCCTCACTCACGGGGTGGGGAGCCCATGCCAACGACTTGACCATCAGCGGTTGTTGGTCTCCATCGGAGTCCAGACTACACATCAACCTATTGGAGCTGAGAGCGATCAGACTAGCGCTGAAAGCTTTCCTGCCATCAGTACAGGGGAGAAATGTCCTGATAATGACGGACAACACAGTGGCCATGCACTACCTCAACAAAAGAGGAGGCGTAGGATCACTACCACTGTGCAGAGAGGCGATGCAGCTCTGGTTTTGGGCAATCCAAGAAGGAATCTCTCTATTGGCAGTCCACCTAGCCGGAGAGAAGAATTTGACAGCGGACGGTCTGAGCAGGCAGAGCACAGTCTCCCACGAGTGGGAGCTAGCTCAGGAAGTCCTTCAAGAGATCTTCGCCCTTTGGGGAACCCCTCAGGTGGTTCTGTTCGCCACAAGCACCAACAGGAAGTGCGATCTGTTCTGTTCAAGGGAATTTCCCCCCGAGAGGAGCTCTAGGAGACACGTTCGTAGTGGACTGGGAGTTTCCACTCCTTTACGTGTTCCCACCAGTCCCTGTTATTCCTCAAATGATCAGGAGGTTGAGAAGATGCCGGAAAACCATGATCCTAATTGCCCCGGATTGGGCCAGGAGAACGTGGTACCCGGACCTTCTAGATATGTCCATCTGTCCTCCAATCCGTCTTCCACTCAAAGAGAGTCTTCTCACTCAGAAGGGAGGTCAGGTTCTCCATCCAGACACCAGAACCCTCAACCTTCACGCTTGGCTTCTGAAAGGGTGAGGTACAAGGATTGGGATCTCCCTGATGATGTCATGGAGGTGTTGCTTTCGGCCAGAAGGCCAGCAACAAAGTCTTTATACCACTGCCGTTGGAACAAATTTTGCAGCTGGTGTAGGGAAGAGAATATCGACCCTTTTTCATGTGGTACACCAACGGTGTTATCGTTTCTACTCTACTTGGCAAACTCAGGCCTTCAAGTTGGCACTGTAAAAGGCTATCTCGCAGCGCTTTTTATCTTCAAGCACACTGTGGAGGAACCATCGTATTTCAAACTTCCTCTAGTGGTACAATTTCTCAAGGGATTAACTAATGTTTATCCCCCAAAACCATTCCAGGTTCCCTTATGGGACTTAAATTTAGTCTTAAACTTCCTAATGGGCACTCCATTCAAACCACTTCACTCTTGTTCGCTGAGATTTCTCACGCTTAAAACTGTCCTATTGGTAGCACTAACATCTGCTAGGAGGGTGAGCGAGCTACAAGCTGTCTCCTGTAAACCCCCACATACAATTGTCAACAAGGACAAAGTTGTCCTACAGGTGAAGCCTAACTTCCTCCCAAAGGTGGTTTCTGAATTTCATATTACTCAGAAAATTACCTTACCTTTGTTCTACCCTCCTCCCCATCCGGGGAAAGAGGAGGAAAGGCTACATAGGCTGGAACCAAGGCGAGCTCTCAGCTTTTATATCAGCAGAATGGCTAGGATCAGGCAAGCAGACCAACTGTTTGTAGGATACTCAGGTCACAAGTTGGGACTACCCATAACAAAACAAACCATCTCCAGGTGGATTATTTTGGCCATTCTGGAATGTTACAAACTGGCAGGGAAAGAGCCACCCCAAAAGCTCAGGGCTCATTCAACCAGGGGTATCGCAGCCTCTTCGGCTCTCCAAAGAGGGGTACCGGTCCGAGATATATGTGCGGCTGCCACATGGTCGTCCGCACATACATTCACAAAATTTTATAATCTGGATTCCTCCACTACTCAAGAGACCAGATTTGGCAAGGCCGTATTACATTCGGTCCATCCCTAAAGGGATACATAACACTCTCACTCCCATCTCCAATTACATGCCACTGCTATGGGAGTCTATCAAAGATAAGGAATACGTCGGAGGACACAATCCCTTCGAAGAACAAGTTACTTCTTACCTTGTAACGTTCTTTCGACGGGATGTTCCTCCGACGTATTCCTTATCGCCCCTCCCATCCATCCCAGCAGTGATACTTCCCTTGTGGTTGCAGCTTACGCTCCTTCAAGGTCAATAACCAATTCAGGCATGACTTTTCTTATGCTACAAAACGGAACTGAGCAACAGACGCAGCGCGTGGCTATTTATGGGCATGGTGACGTCGGCGCCGATACGGTGGCTGTCGAGGGAAATCGACTCGGCGGACGTCGATGCGCAGCGCCCTCTACAGAAAAAATTTCCGAGGCCAGCAAGCTGGAAACGTATTATCAAAGATGAGGAATACGTCGGAGGAACATCCCGTCGAAAGAACGTTACAAGGTAAGAAGTAACTTGTTCTTCTCAGAGTAGCTCTGAAGTAATGGTTGCTACTAACAGAAAATAGGAAGAAGGAACATTTTCAAACCAATTTGCAATGACTAGTGTTCACAACAATCACACTAGAACATTGTTTTGAGTAAATCGGCAACGTCCATTTAAATGATTATAAACAGCACCATTGAATTCAAACAATTGCCAACGCGTTTCGGATTACTACAGAATCCATCCTCAGGGCCATGGTTGCTATTTGTTCCAACTCTTTCAGGTTTCCCACAATTCTGATTTCTGTGTGTTCTGTTCCTGCAACAGCAACCAACTGTTCTTGCCCCTTCCACAGACGACTGGGACTTCCACTTTGGATTCCTCGAAATGTACTCTGGGTAACAAGGCCGTGATGTTCAGTTGTACAGGTACCAATTTTCTGTTAAGTATTTTTCTTACTCAACGACTTCAGCTCTTCAGAATTCCTCAAACTTGACAGTCCGAGACTTATTTTTTGAGATGTCGCACAGGCTGGAGAGTTTGGGAAATCCAAGGGGAAAGCAGCCAGAAACAGAAGCACGCCAGGCCCCTCTGCTTCACTGAAACCTGATGGTTCAGGCTTGCACGCGCCGAGCCGTGATTCACGAGTCCAGACGGCGGACCCAGCCAACCGCTCCGCTCCTCATAACAAGTCTAACTGGCTAGGATGCCTCGCAAGTGCTGCGGCCAAACCACGGCGAGATCTCCCACGTTAATCTGTTTAGTTAATCCCTGTGTGCAGGGGCAGGGGAGCCAGCGCCAAATCGCGGCTTCAAAGGGACAAGCGCAGGTGATGGGCACATGCCTGGCCACTGCACCTATGCAATAGTGAAAAACCTATCAAGGGTGAGGGTTGGTTAAGGGAAACGTGTAGATATACAGTGATATAGGAGTTAGGATTGTTTTTGGCTGTCCATTATCAGTTGGACAACTTATGCCTACCTATTAAAACATGTCATTTCAGAAACATTAGATACACAGTTTCTCATTGGCCTTACAAGTTATAAAGTCTTTCGTTATACGGACTAATACCATTGGTTGGCACCTTTGTGCCATGTCTGGAACATTCTGTTCATTTAGCTGCACGTAAGCAGGGAGCAGGTGCAGGGAGATAGGACATGAAGCTACCTTACCACCCAATTAGCCCAGCATCTCCCATCAACCATGCCTTCTGCCATGAAATTGTCTTTGTACTTGGCCTTCTAGAGTATTCTCGTCTTTGGGAATGCACAGGAGTGAGGGCACTCGCTATTGTGTCTGGAACTCCAAGCTCTAGCTCTGTTTCCATCCTTCGCTCACGTTACAAGAGACCATGATTTGGTCAATTTTGCAGCTTTTAAATGCTCTAAATGATTTAAAACTTGGCATCCTTTGTGTCCTTTCTTGCATCTTAATGTGAGAAGATTCATCAGAGTGGGTGTTACTCACCGGTGAGATGAGTGCGTGGAACCGGGGAGTATCCAAAACCCAGGAAGTTGCTTGAAGAGCTTTGGGTAGGGCCTCTACCCAAGCCTCCTCTCTGTGAGGGAATAAGACCTTCAAAATGATATGACCACTTGCTGTATTGAACCAGACAAGGGGACTGATCACCCAGAAGGGCGGGGAGAAAGCGCACCGCCACGAACCAGGCTGTAAAGGAAGAACAACAAGTAAGTAATACGAAGGTAACAGTTGTCCCCTGTAATCCTTACTAACTGATGGAATACCTGGGCTTTTTCCCCCCGTAGGATAGAAGAACAGCACAACCCGGGAATCACCTAGGAATATAACAAGACTTAGTATCTAACTGGCTTAAACTATGACACAATTCAAGAGGTGGACAGGATCTTACCAGTGGAGAATGAATGGAGGATTTGAGTAGTTTAGAACACGACGACAGGGATAAAATAAGAAAAAGGAAATGTTAGTAGTAGGATGCTAATACCCGGGCGGCACGAGAGTCGCACTGGATTCGGGATGGTGCACAGCTGCAGAGCGTCCTTGAGTGCACGGATTAAACAGGTGCATTCCAAATGTTCCGTTTGTGAAGCAAAAAGTCTTACCACTGATGAACGAAGAATGATAACAACCAGTCGGGATGGTAGTTCCAGGGAAGGTAAGTGGAAGGCAGGTAAGGTCTGGCGCGATGCAGAACACCCAGTCGGGATGGCTATTCCTGAGATAGGTAGTCGAAGGCAGGCAAGGTCTGGTACACTAGCGGACAGGGACTATGGCAAAAGTGCGTAGAAAAGAAGTCCAGCAGAAAATCAGATTTCGGTACACAGGCAGGCAATAACAAAGACAAACTTTTTCTAGCGGGGTCCGTGAAGCAAAAAACAGGTTCGGTACACAGGAAGGCAGTTCAAAAAGGGTATTCCAAAAATAGAGGGTCCAGTAAACAGTCCGAGTCGAATCCGTAAGAACAAGGAGGTTTAGCAATTGAAGATGGAACTTCTAAATGCCGGGAGTAGCTGTAAACAGAAGCGGCGCCCTGGCTGCCTCCATGGACTACATCAGTGAGAGAGGCGGGGCAAGCCAATGCGAGGCTCTACCGGCAGACTACCGTACGGAGCCAGGTTTTCTGGGGAATGTAGTTTCCGATTTGCTAACTTCCACGGCAGCTGCCACCGTGCATGAAATGGGGCAGCATAATGCCGAATTCTTTTGGGGAGCGCTACAAATCTCCCCTTCATTCTGGTAGTTGCACTAGGAAGTCGAAGTGCTAGAGGTGCAGGTGGCTGGGTCTTGCACACAGAGGGGGGTGAACGACGACCCATAACAGCATCCGCCCCCAAAGACGGCGGCAACCCCTTGCGGGCATGGAAACGACGCAGGAGTACAGGTGAGTGGATATTACACAAGGGTTCCCAAGACCTATCCTCAGGACCGTACCCCTTCCAATCGACCAGATAAAAGGGCCGACCCCTGCGGAGTTGGAAGTCCAATATATCAGCAACCTCATATTCATCTTCGCCATCCACGCGAATAGCGCAAGGTCGCGTAGGTAGGTGCGTGGAAGGAAGGCAAGGCTTGAGGAGACTGACGTGGAAAACAGGATGCAGTTTCCATGAAGTTGGCAAAGAAAGACGCATTGCCACAGGATTCAAAACCTCCGTAATGGGAAAAGGACCCACAAACTTCGGTAGCAGCATACGTTTGCCAGGAATACGTAGATTACGTGTAGACAGCCAAACCTTCATGCCCACTTTGTATTCAGGAGCTGCAGTCCTATGCCGGTCAGCGTATCTTTTCGCTCTCTCTTGCGCAAGTAGAAGATGGGATCGAACTCCCTTACGGACTGAGTCCAATTCTCTTACACAAGCCTGAGCGGCCGGGTTGTCAATGGGGAGTGCCGGATCCAAGGGCAAAGAACGTGGATGGAATCCATACAAGGCAAAAAACGGTGATACACCCGAGGCACAGTGTACCGAATTATTGTAGGCGAATTCGGCAGGGGCGAGCGTCTCTAACCAGGTAGACTGAAATTGGAGACACAGGCATCGGAGGAACTGTTCCAGAGTGGCGTTAGCCCTCTCAGTCTGTCCATCGGTTTGTGGATGGTATGCAGAGCTGAAACGATCGTCAATGTGCAGTGAAGAAGTCAAAGCCCTCCAAAAGCGAGAAGTAAACTGAGGGCCGCGGTCCGAAACTATGATAGAGGGAAGTCCAAAGAAACGAAAGACATGCTTGAGAAACAAAGAAGCCAGGACGGGGGCCGAAGGTAACCCCGAGCAGGGAACAAACAGAGCCATCTTGGAGAAGTAGTCGATGACAACCCAGACGGTATCATAACCGCTTAGAGGAGGCAGATCCACGATGAAATCCATGGAAACCATATACCATGGTTTATGTGGCACCGGAAGGGGTCGCAAAAGGCCCACAGACTTGGATCTCGAGACTTTGCATTGAGCACACACTGAGCAAGAGGCCACGTAATCGATGATATCCCTGGACATCGACGGCCACCAAGCCCAACGGCGCAGTGCCTCCAACGTCTTTTGCTGCCCCGGATGGGCCGCCATCAAGGAATCTTGTGACCAGGCTAAAGCTCGAAGACGTGCTTCTCCAGGAGGTATAAAGAGACGACCCTGGATATAAGGCAAGCCTTGTACGATGTTGAGATTTAATGATTCACATTCCTCATCATTTGAGGTCACCCAAGATGATAGCATGGAGCGAAGGCTGAGGAGTGCAGGCACAAACCACCCTTTCAGGTAACAGCAGGGGATGATCAGCCTTAGAAACACAGGAACCGTGGGATAACCTTGAAAGAGCGTCAGCACAGGCATTGAGGCGAGCCGGTCTATATGTGATGACAAAGTTAAACTGGGAAAAGAAAAGATGCCAACGAGCTTGTCGGGCCGTAAGGCACTTCATAGATTTGAAGGCAAGGAGGCTACGATGATCCGAATAAACAGTAACCTGATGACGGGCCCCCAACAGATGATGACGCCATTCCGCAAAGGCATCTCTGATGGCTAATAACTCGCGTTCTGTGATAGGATAATTGCGTTCATAAGGGGTAAATTTTCTGGAAAAATATGCCACTGGATGGATTTCTCCTGAATCGGGACATTCTTGTGACAACACTGCCCCAACAGCTGAACCGGAGGCGTCTGCCTCCACTAGGAAGGGAAGGAGAGGGTCCGGGTGTTGCAAGACCGGTGCTGTCGAAAAGGCGGTCTTCAGGATTTCAAAGGCCCGCTGTGCCTCCGGATTCCATGCATATGGTTTCTTGGAGCTGGTCAGTGCTGTTAAAGGAGAAGAGATCGATGAGAATGAATGGATGAAACGTCGATAAAAATTGGAGAACCCCAAGAAGGACTGCAGTGCTTTAACTGAAGCAGGAACGGGCCATTCCAGAATCGCTCTAACCTTAGAGTGACTCATACGAATGCCACGACTGGTCAAGTCATAACCAAGAAATTCCACCTCGGCGGAATTAAATACACACTTCTCTGCCTTGACATACAGGTGGTTTTCCCTCAACCTCTGTAACACAAGACGCACATGTACGCAGTGATCTTTCATAGAGGATGAGTAGATAAGGATATCATCTAGATAAATTACGACAAATTGATCCAGATAGTCATGGAAGATGTCATTCATGAAGGCCTGGAAGGTGGCCGGGGCATTACAAAGTCCAAACGGCATCACTAAGTATTCGAACAAGCCATAACGTGTCTTAAAGGCAGTCTTCCACTCGTCCCCTGCTCTAAACCGGACGAGATTATAGGCCCCCCTGAGGTCAAGTTTAGTGAACATCACTGACGAACCAAGTTGATCTAGAAGCACTGATATCAACGGAAGAGGGTACTGATTTTTTACCGTAACATTATTCAGTGCCCTGTAATCTATACAAGGGCGCAGGTCCCCCTCCTTCTTAGGGACAAAGAATAATGGAGATGCCGCTGGGGATTTGGAAGGCCTAATAAAGCCTGTGGCCAAGGCTTTATCTATGTATTCTTTCAGAACCTTGTCTTCTGGTAAGGTAAGGGAATAGACTCTTCCGGCTGGTATCTTGGCCCCAGGTAACAGGTCTATTGGACAATCATAGGGCCTATGAGGCGGCAATCGATCTGCCCTGCCCTTATCGAACACATCCCGAAAGGATTCGTATTCAGGAGGGATGTCTTTACTAGTGTCACGAACGATGGCACCTATGACAGACAAGGAAGCCACCAGAGCTTGACAGGAAGACTCCGGGCATACATACGTATCCTGAAAACAGTTTTCATTACACTCCAAAGAAGGGAAGCGAACACTTTTCTTTACCCAATCAATAGCAGGGTTGTGGTGTTGCAACCATGGAATACCCAATATGACCTGATATTGAGGAGCTTTGATTAGATCGAATGAAATCGATTCAACATGTCCGTCTTCGGTCTTCATGCTGACAAGGGAAGTATTCTGTGTAACCAAACCGGATACCAAAGTTGTACCGTCCACAGTATGGACCCTCTCGGGTTGAGCCTTTGGTAGAATGGACACTTTGTTTTTTGCAGCGTAGTCAAAGTCCATATAGTTCCCTGTAGCTCCGGAATCTATAATAGCCAAGGAGGAGAACGTAGCGTCTTCGGCCGTGGTAAATAACACAGGAAGACTGACAGGAGCAGACAAAAAACCCTGTGAGTCCAAAGAAGACACTCCCGGCGTAGGGACTCTATCTATCGCTGGGATTTGGCGTTTCCCGCCTTTTTGACCGGTCTTTTGGGACAGTCTTTCAATTGGTGTTCTGAAGATCCACAATACATGCACAAATTATGTGAACGTCGATATTCACGTTGGGCCGGAGTCAAAGGACCCCTCACCGCCCCTTGGAGTCGGAGCAGGAGGAGTAACTACATCTGCTGGAATGGGGGTAAGGATTGATGTTTTACGTTCTCCTCTTCTTTCAGACCTTCGGGCATCTATTTGCAACACCAAGTCTAATAATTCACCGAAGGAGGTCAGAACGACCGGTACTGTGGCTAGGATGTCTTTTAATTCTTCGGACAACCCCTGGTAGAATACGGCTGATTTCTTCTCTTCAGGCCAGTCTGTCTCAGCAGCTAGCTGATTGAATCTGGTGAGATAAGAAAAAAGAGAAGAAGAGCCTTGTCGTAGACTCAACAACTCCAGGTCCGATGCTTGAGATTTGTAACGGTTATCAAAAACCTTATTCATGGCCAATATGAGTTCGTCACAGTCATAGAGGACGTAGCTGTTGGACTCAAGTAAAGGGTTGGCCCACGCAGCCGCTGTACCCCCGAGATGGGAAAGAATAAAGGCTGCCTTGGTGGTGGAGTTTGGAAAGGCGGTGGGCCGACACAAAAAATGCAATTTGCATTGATTCATGAAGGTCCGATATTGCTTTGGATCTCCCGTAAAGCGTTCCGGAGGGGCCAACGGGAATTGAGTGGCCATCAAAACCGGGGTCGCAGAAAACCCAGAGGCGGAAGCTGAAGGTAGACCAGAACCTGAAGCGGCCGCACCCGCCATGTCTACCCCGAGTGTCGGGGGGGGTTTGAATACTCCGTAAGCTGTCGATCCTTTGATGCATGGCGTCATGAGCTAATGTCATGTCAGATCGTAACTCAGACACCAAACGAAACAAAGCAGCCAAAGGATCAGCTTCATCCATGGCTTCTGTTTTTGTTACTCACCGGTGAGATGAGTGCGTGGAACCGGGGAGTATCCAAAACCCAGGAAGTTGCTTGAAGAGCTTTGGGTAGGGCCTCTACCCAAGCCTCCTCTCTGTGAGGGAATAAGACCTTCAAAATGATATGACCACTTGCTGTATTGAACCAGACAAGGGGACTGATCACCCAGAAGGGCGGGGAGAAAGCGCACCGCCACGAACCAGGCTGTAAAGGAAGAACAACAAGTAAGTAATACGAAGGTAACAGTTGTCCCCTGTAATCCTTACTAACTGATGGAATACCTGGGCTTTTTCCCCCCGTAGGATAGAAGAACAGCACAACCCGGGAATCACCTAGGAATATAACAAGACTTAGTATCTAACTGGCTTAAACTATGACACAATTCAAGAGGTGGACAGGATCTTACCAGTGGAGAATGAATGGAGGATTTGAGTAGTTTAGAACACGACGACAGGGATAAAATAAGAAAAAGGAAATGTTAGTAGTAGGATGCTAATACCCGGGTGGCACGAGAGTCGCACTGGATTCGGGATGGTGCACAGCTGCAGAGCGTCCTTGAGTGCACGGATTAAACAGGTGCATTCCAAATGTTCCGTTTGTGAAGCAAAAAGTCTTACCACTGATGAACGAAGAATGATGATAACAACCAGTCGGGATGGTAGTTCCATGGAAGGTAAGTGGAAGGCAGGTAAGGTCTGGCGCGATGCAGAACAACCAGTCGGGATGGCTATTCCTGAGATAGGTAGTCGAAGGCAGGCAAGGTCTGGTACACTAGCGGACAGGGACTATGGCAAAAGCGCGTAGAAAAGAAGTCCAGCAGAAAATCAGATTTCGGTACACAGGCAGGCAATAACAAAGACAAACTTTTTCTAGCTGGGTCCGTGAAGCAAAAAACAGGTTCGGTACACGGGAAGGCAGTTCAAAAAGGGTATTCCAAAAATAGAGGGTCCAGTAAACAGTCCGAGTCGAATCCGTAAGAACAAGGAGGTTTAGCAATTGAAGATGGAACTTCTAAATGCCGGGAGTAGCTGTAAACAGAAGCGGCGCCCTGGCTGCCTCCATGGACTACATCAGTGAGAGAGGCGGGGCAAGCCAATGCGAGGCTCTACCGGCAGACTACCGTACGGAGCCAGGTTTTCTGGGGAATGTAGTTTCCGATTTGATAACTTCCACGGCAGCTGCAACCGTGCATGAAATGGGGCAGCATAATGCCGAATTCTTTTGGGGAGCGCTACAAATCTCCCCTTCATTCTGGTAGTTGCACTAGGAAGTCGAAGTGCTAGAGGTGCAGGTGGCTGGGTCTTGCACACAGAGGGGGGTGAACGACGACCCATAACAGTGGGTAGCAGACCTTGATTTCTATAATCTTAATTTCAGGCCAGACAGCCTTGCCACGCAGCTCCACGAGCCTGCTAGTCTGCTGTGACAGAGCCTTCCGTTCTCCCTTATTGGTTTCTGGCTTATTTATTTCATGATACCAATGTCCAGCTTCTGTACAATGGTGGCTTCTCCTGCATTCTATTCACATACTCATAGCTAGCCTATACAATGACTTCATCTACCTGTACATTTATTGAACTTCTTTTTTTTTTTTTTTTTTTATTTCTTGTTTTTAATCAAAAGAGATTTTTTACAAGAATACTTCGAAATAAAAGTAAAATATGAAAAAAATAAGTAAAATACATGGACTACATTAAATACATTAATGCCATCATAATTTTTACAATATATTATAATATTACCTTAAGCCTCATGAACGTAAGCATATTAGTGCATCTGACATGTAATTGTAACTAGGACAGATTTTATAAAAGAATCAAGAGTCGCATGGTGTATACAAGCTAAGATTGTTCAAAAAGTCAACAGAAGCCATAAATAGACTCATATTCGTTGAGTTTAGCAGATAGGCCCATCTCATATTCTGCTGTACATTAGCAACCACAGTCATGTGTTTCTTGTAAGCATTGTTCCTTAATGGGCACAGCGCAGGGCAGTCCACTACTATGTGTTCTAAAGTTTCTTTTTGTGATGTCTTTTGGCAGAACCTACAAAAGTTATCTGACTTGTCTATTTGTTTCCGCTGTGCCAGTAAGTCTCGGGTCAACCACAAAATAAAACGCATTCTCAAGATTGCCGTGCGAAGTTGAGGAGATGGTGATTTTAACAGGTAAGTTTCAACAGTTCCCATTTTTTTGTCAGGAAACACATAACTACTAAAATTTTTGTATTGAAGACAAAGAGTACGATTCGCCAACCAGTCCTGATAGAAGATTTTTTTTTTTGCTCCGTTAGGGTTCTGTGTTAGAGTGTCTACGTCTACTTCAGCTGCAGCCATTATTTGATAGACATAGGTGGCCCATTTAACTATAAATCGATGATTTGAGTTAAATAAATATGCCGCAAGTACAGCTAGAATTGATTCAGTTTCAATGTTCAATAAGCATTTCCTAAAAAATGCACACAGCTGCCAATGATATCTTGCCTTGAGCGATGTAAGACCGAGTTCATACCTTATGCATGATAACGGGGTTGCTTGTGGAAGGTGTAAGATGTTTCTCCAAAATTTTGCTTCCATTCTATCTAGATCTTTCACGTCAGTTAGAGCTCGTGCCTCCATCCCATATAAAATTGTAGGAGTTACTTTTTGTTGCCAATAATGTAGGGCAGGCTTGATCGAAAATTTACCATATTTATAAAGAATCAATTTAGACTGGGAAATTGCTATATTCAATTTACTTTGTAGTGAACGATGATGGTCAATAGTCACTGAATTGGCTTCAAATTGAGTACCCAGATACTTATAGCTTGAGACAATATCGAGGGTAATATTTTTGACCCTCCATACGAACTTAGTTCTTTGTGATCTCGCAGGAGTGTCAGCTACAATCTGGGATTTTTTTATGTTCATTGATAGCTCATTATTTTCAAAGTAGATTGAGAGTGCAGTTATTAACTTTTGGAGGCCTATCGGTGTCTTAGAAATTAGCACAAGGTCATCGGCATACCATAATGCTTGTATTGTAAGACCATTCATTTTTGGTGAGTCAGTAAGTAAGTTGTAAAATATTTCTTGAACATCATGAATGAAAAAGTTAAAAAGTGATGAGGCCAAGATGCACCCTTGTTTCAAGCCTCTTGATGTGTTGATTGCTTGAGGAAGCAGGCCAGTAGAGGACAACCGAATTTGAATGGATGTGCCTGAATGAAGAGCGGCTATGATATCGATTAGATCTTGTGGGCACTGTGCTTTCAATAATTTTTGAAGAAGTTTTACGCGGGAAACTGAATCAAACGCAGCATTTAGGTCAATAAATGTGAAAAATAATGCTGTTTTTGTTTGTTGTGCTTGAGCTTTTAGTGCATTTAGAATCATTAGGTTTACAGACGTCCCCAATCCGCGAACAAAGCCTGTTTGATTACGATCTCTGATTTTATTTTCAAGTGTCCAAGTATTGAAGGCCGTTAAGACTAATCTATTAAATATTTTGCCTGGGGAATCCAATAGCGCTATCGGGCGGTAATTAGCTGGTGTGCTACGGTCTCCTTTTTTAAAGATTGGCACAATGATAGACTTACGCCATGAGTCTGGAATCCTCCGTATCTTTAATATATGCTGGAATATGTTGTTCAGTATCTTGGCCCAAAGTTGTGGGTGTTGTTTTAGCATATAATTAGTTATGCCATCTGGGCCTGCTGCTCGCGAGGATGAAGATTTGGTTATGAGCGTCTCAATTATTTCTTCTGAACATTCAATGTTCCAGGTCACTGCTGAATAACTCTTAGGATCATACTGGAAGGCTTTATCTGTGTACAATTGTGAAAAATGTGCTACCCATTCACTTTCAATTACTCCATTTAATTGTGATTGCTGAATGTTTGGGTTTAGTTTTTGATTGAGTAATTGCCATATTTGTGCAGAATTCTTACTTATTGTAGCTTTCCTGTTGAAATAACTGTCCTTTATGAGCCCGTATCCAGGATCTATAACGATTTTTTAAAGTTTTACCTAATTCTTCATTTTCAGGCCAGGGAAGATGTCTGGCTAATCTCAGCTCGTTACGATATTCCTTTTTTTTTTAGATAGTAACTGATCATATGTATGAGGGTGAGAGCGGCCCGAAGGGATAAAAAGGGTTTTGTAGGTGGCAAGTGCTTCGACATATGTATGAGTATTCCGTGAGTCATTTTGTAGTATTAGATTTGCATTTAGGCTTATCAGTTTAGTCGGTGTCCACTTAAATCGTGATTTTGCATTATTGATTGCCAGTTTTTGCGGCATCCATTGAGATTTAATAGTATTTTCCTGTGTGCCTCTCGGCCATGATAGAGATAGCATATGATGATCACTGCTCGATTGCTTGATTATCTTAAATTCAATAGATGACATAAAAAGCCCCGCTGATAGGTATATGTAATCTAAAATGCTTGTCGATGTTCCTCTTTGCCACGTATCATGTTGCGGAATATCTCCCGGTAATGATCCATTAGCCATTCTCATGTTAAATAGCTTCATGAGAGAACTCACTTTTTGTAATCCTGTTCTTTTCCCCCGTTCACATTTGAAAACATCAATATTAAGGTCCCCCGCTAGAATAACATCAGTTATTTCTTTAGATTGTGCAATTATATCAAACATATTGGATAGATCTTTGTAAAAACATAGATCCGTAATCGCGGCTGGGTTTCTATAGATGTTTATTAATGGGAGCCTTTTAGACTCCATCGAGATTTTTACCAACTGTATGAACTTATTGGGGTTTTCCCATGCTTGTAACTGTATATTAATTCCCATCTTAACGGCTACAAGAAGCCCTGCCATCGGGCGACCTTTTGGAGCTATAATTGCAGGGTTAATTACGATGACATGGTTATCCCATAGTGGTACATCACTTAGCCATGTCTCTTGAAGGACTATGATGTCTGCGTCATTCAAGAGGGAGTTAGGGTTAGTTAAAAGATGGGAGTAACCCCTTGTATTCCAACTTACAAGTGTAGCGGAGTCAACTTTTTGCTCATATTGTTCTTGAGTCGGTGGTGGTTATGACTGAGAGAGACGGGCATTAGGAAATACAGAATCATCAGCATTGCATTTCAAGCACTGGCAAACACTTGTAATTGTAGTAGCCATTACTTGTTCCTCCGGGGTTGTTTCGCTATTGTTTCTTTCCGGATCTTGAGCAAGCAGGAAACCCATTGCAAAGAGTTTCATTCGTGCCTGCCATAGGTAATTCATAACTAACCCGGATTTCATCCATAAACGCACAATCCCCAAATTAGTATCACAAAAAAATTCCACTTGGCTAATATCAAATGAGGTGAGGTCTCCTAGTTCTGGCACATCACTAAAGATGTTAAGTACACTTGTGCGAGACAGATCATATTGAGAGTAAGGAGCCGCACAACATTTTAAAATTAATGTATGATGGTTTGCAAATTTTTGTTTCCTTTTTAGGTCCTGTTTTTGTTGTTTTGTTATAGATTCTTGAGTTATGGAAAATTGTTTACTGTTCGATTCATTGGTCACTTGTTTAGTCTTTTGACATAGGTCAAACTCGCTGTCAAATCTTTGTTCGTCAGAAAACGTTACTTTATTCGGTTTCTCTAATAAGCATCTTGGCGGGAGGAACGATCCTAAACGAGTATCCAGATAAGATTCGATTACTGATTTAATTTTGTAATTCTGATCGTGCCTTGTCTCATCACTATGGGTTTTGTTTGCCACCTCTGGAACGCTCCAGACATTACTTATAGACTGACTTCTGTTTTCTCTGTCTTTTACGCACTGAGTTTCAGCAAACGCTTTACTCTGCTGTACAGTGTCCACAGAGCATTTCGCCACAGTGATCTGTGAAATATTTTTTGCGGCCAGGTCCTTTATCTCAGATGTACGCTGGAGAATGTATGCTTCTACTGCAGCTTTGAGTTGTTCAATTTGTGGTCTCTCCGTTGTTGGCAAGATTCCTTGCATTATTTTTTCTTTTATATCAATTGATTGAGCTTTTGGATAGATTTCCTGAGTCACTGGATTCATTGTTAATGCGGGCTCATTTGGGATTACTGTTTCCAAAGAAGAAACCAGTTGACTTAATGGAGACTCATTGATTTGTGATATATAACAGTTTGACGATGTAAGTGTAACAGGGACCTTTTGACCTGAAATGTCATCATCAATAGATTGGCCAACACTAGACTTTGTAGGAACTGTCAGGTCCACTGTTTGTGCACGGAGTATTCGATTAGTTATTTTGTTATTTCATTTCATTGATTGGAACGATTTGATGATAAAATGTCTTGCACGGCCTTTATTCGGCGATTGTTTGTTAAATAGATCATATTGAGCTCCATTTGCTGGTTGCTTCACTTTTTTAGGCGAATTCTCAACACTTATCCATGATGTATTTTGTTGTGTACTTACCTGCGGATCCGCTTCAATTGGACAAATGACGTGTTCAAATGTTGGAAGAATGGCAGAATATGTAGTGGGAACAGTCACAATTTCAATACTTTTGGATAGATCATTATATAGTTCTTCAACTCGACCACATTTCTCTATTTGTATCGCTTGTATTTGGATCCATGAAGTTATATGGTCAATCTTGGCGGATTGTAGATTAATCTTGCATTCAAGAGTTTCAAATAGCTTGAACAAACTCTTGATTGTTGTGTTTACTGCCATAAGAGTAACTTCCAAAAGCCTGGCATTAACAGGAGCCTTTTCTTTTTCACGTGATGATTCACGGTGTCTTGGCGTTGGAAGTATGTAGGATGCAGCCTCCGAAATGGTAGAGTCCATTGAGCATCGTTGGTGATAGTCTGTCGGTGACCTAGTGAGAGATGTATGCACACTTCTAGGCGTCATTTGTTTGACTTCATCTACGAAGACCTTCTCATTCGAATCATTAAGATCCTCCTCTTGTATTTCTGTTATTTTATCCAATTGGAGTTTTGGATCTTTCTTTTGTTCGATTTGATTTGTGGATTGAAGCATGGTATTATCAGAAATTGGCATGTTTTCTAAAACTTCCGACTCTACAGTATTCGACATAACAGTCTGCTTCAAGGGTTCCACTTGAATTAAGTCCAATGTTGCATTTGGTATATTTAGGTTTGGTTCAATTTGCTCTTCATTGCACCTCATGGAGGGGCTTATAGGGATTTCCATTTGTGCCTCATTAGCTTGTTTAGATATACCTTCTGCATTGAGGACGTCTTGTTGGGGAGAGGACATTGTACTTAGTAGAGTAGAATTTTTTAATACAGGGCAAAACTGCCTAATATCTTTGCTTGCAAGTTGCATTTTTAGGCGTGTTTTTGCACGCGGAGTCAGAGTTATTGATGTGGATGATGTAATTTTTTTCAAGTTACTTTTAGACCTGGTTGCGACAACCTCTATTGGTGTAATGGAGGCCACCGCAGGTGAAGACACATTGGTTTTGCGAATTTGCGGAGTTAGAGACATTTTGGTTGTGCAACAAGGCTGTGTGTTGATGGAACAAGAGGGCACTAATATGCAAAATTTACCTTTTTTGTCGGTAACGGGATCAAAGAGGGCACACCTCCGCAGTCTCCCGTTTGAACAGCGCCAAACAGCCGCACAACAGTCAGCGCCCTTTTCCCCAACGGGCTTTACGCCGCAAGGGTGACTCTGGCGCAGGGATGAGGGCTTGGGTTGCTCACGTAACCACTCACGTGGGGGTCTGTAACTCCGCCTCCTCCAGGAAGCGGATTGCGGAAATGCAGTTCCCGGCAAGAGCTTCACTCCTTTGCTCGCAGTGCCGGGAACAGAAAATGCAGTTCAATAGCACAAGCACATAGAAAACGGTGCCGCTTCAGAGCTCTATTGAACTTCTGTTTTCTGCAGCACTTTGTTAACGTGTATTCTTCTTTTCCACATTGTCAGTTAACTCGATTCTTTACTTTGTCATTTGTCCTCTGGGAAACATACATTGTCTTCATTCAGTATCTCGGGACAACGTGCATACTTTCTTATGACATCATCAGTTAATTTTCTTTGCTCTTTCTCATATTCCTTCAGGGAGTTCCTCCTGTAGTTTGTCATCACCTCGGGGGTACATTCGATAGGGTTGTCTCAATGGGCATCTCCTTCCAAATACTCGCTGCGGTATTGGTACGATGGCTGGTGTCAGTCAAGGCACAGTCTCATTTGTCCAATATAGTGGAGTTAGGGGGGCGGGATCTCCTGCAGATGTATACAGCTGCTCCTCTACAAAACAGAAAGGACAAGAAAGGAATGCACACAGCCAGTGAGTTGGCGAGCTACCATAAAAGGCTGGTGTGTGTTTAGGAAAGATTGAAAGTGCAACAATATATTTTACAATTGAAGGCTGCACACGTGTGGATGAGATGCGAAGGAAGGATGACTTGTGAGGAACTTTTAATTACTGATAACTGTGAAACGTAGCCCACTCGAAGGTCTCTGCAAAAGGTGAATTGTTTTTGTGATAGAACAACAAAGTGAATGAACTCTAAAAAGGTGTTTTCAAGAATAACCCCAACCAAAGGGGAAGTAAACAAGGTGAATGTTGTATTTTTTTTACTTGCGATACAGAACTACACATACAAAGAGACACTGGGGAAAATAACGCAAGAGTCTGAGTTAAAGGGAAAGTCGAAGTGGTCCTGTGGAGGTCTATAGCAAAAACCTCACACATCGGAAAAGGCCTGAGCTCGACTGAGGGAGACCGAAAGTGTGATAAAATAGGGAAATGGAACCCCTAAAGAATGTGAATCAAGCTTGGGGAATGGAACACCTGCAAGTGATGTGATTAAGAGGTCCGAGCCCGGCAGAGGGAGATCTATGTGAACATTTTGCTTTTTCCCTTCCCCAAGTTCCAAAACACAGTCCAAAATACAAAATGTCCTGAGGCTCCATCATCGGGAAAAATAAACAGGTCCCCGCTTGGGGTCCTTTACCCAAGACACAATTTCAATGAAGTATTGAAATGACGGTTATTTCCTTATTGTTCTGTGCCACATTTGCAACCTCTGCTTATTGTTGGCCTTTGTACCACAAAAGGCTTTGTTTGAAATTGAAAGGTCAGTTAAATTCAACTAATTAAGTTCTTAAGGATCACTTTCCAAAGTTCCATTCTCTTTGGGAAATAATGCACGTTGGGTCTGCTGGTCTGGTTAAAGTTGCACTCACTTTATAGTACATTATTCATTGGCTTCTCTGTAATTATGCTTAATTGTTCTGTAGAAATGACATATTTGAAAGTTGCTTGCAATGTAGGTTTCCTTCACTTAAGGAATTAGCACACAGTGTGTTTAGTTATATGGAAATTTCTATTATTTTCTTCATAAGAAAGCATTTTCCTTCAGTGCTGTATTCAAAATGGTGCATATTCTTGGTTTATATATTCTTTTCCGTTCAGCACTTCAGTAAGGTATAAAGGTTGCAAGATAAATAACTTTGTTGCCCTTGTTCAATTAATTACATATCGTGATCTGTCTTTATAATTGGCCTTTATATGTGCCCAGCTTTCTGAGATCTTCGACAACGTGCTTTCATTCATGCGACCACTCCAATACAAAGTATTCACTCTGCTTTACAAGTTAACAAGTCTTAATGTTCATTGGTTCGTAAGGATTCTAATTGGAGATCCTCGACAACAAGTTTTCATTCATGCGGACCACTCTGATACAAAATATCCTTACGCGTTGCATTAAACACTTTCATACCAGGTTTCTTTTTGTCTAGAAACTCGATGGTTGCTTTGATGTGAGTTCCTGCAGTGCAGATCTTCCAGACTTTGGGTCTTTGCTTCAGGGCTCCACCTCCTGCCCCTCATGCATTCCAGGGTTGGTTTCTGGTACCAGGAGAGCGGGCACCTTGAGCAATAGAAGGAGGGGCAGCCTTCCAGCACGGCTCCTCTTTTACACTTCTGTTGGTTCCACAGAGCCCCAGCTCCCGGGCCGCTCTTCCCTGAACCATAAGCGTGATGCACACAGACAACTCCTCTCTGTTCTTCTTGGCCTCTCTGCTGCTGCAAATTCACTGCCACTGCTCCTGTCACCATTCCCCCGTTTACACTCATTTTGTGGGGCTTTTTACACTTCTGCAGCCCTTTAACAGGCTGCAGGTGCTAGTTCACAATTTTCCCTGCCTGACCTCTACTTCTCTCAGCAGGACTCTTCTTCATCCCAATACCTAAGTGGTTAAAACAACTCGTCACTGCTCTTAGTTGCCTCTTCCTTGTCGTAGTACTTTTTGTATTTATGTATGAAGAATTCAAGGGAGTTGGTTTGTGATACCCCATAAAGTCGGGGGATTGGTTGGTTTGGTCATTTCTAGGGAAAGGGGGTATCGTGCCTCTCACAAGTGTATTCCACTTCTAGTCCCCACAGACCCTCCACCCAGGTTATCCCCCCTCGCTTACCTACCCCGAGGGTCAGTACACAAAAGTGATGGCCTTTCCCTGGCCACCTGTTCAGAGGATCTATGGGGAATAGGAGTGAGAACACCCCCAGGTTTCTCACAACGCCTACTAATACGACTGGGAAGTTCTTCCGGAGGAATAGCTAGAATATCTTGTGCCGGATATGGGCACATCAGAGCCAGTTCCATTTTACGCCAACTGTTCAATATTCATGATTAAGCCACCGCTTGGCCCAGCATACTTGGGCAGTTAGATAGTATATATATCCCACGCTGGTAGTGCCAAGCCACCATCAGGCTTGGAGGCCCGTGATATTTTTTTGTTCAATTGTGCTTTTTCCCCCTCTATATAAATTTGCACACTACTGCGTCCAAGTCCCGAAACATTTTGGCTGTATGTGCAGTCGAGATCATAGCAGCCAGGTACACAGGTTTTGGCAATTAGTTAATCTTAGAGGCATATATTCTGCCAGTAAAAGAGAGCGCTATCTGTTCCCGTTTGGCCAGATCCGATTTGATTTTACTCAGTATGGAGAATAGATTAAATCCAATGACGCACACGATCTGCCCCACATTGGTTCCCAAGTGTGTGATATGATGGCATTGTAGCCTAAAGGGCACAACTCCCTGCAGATCCCAAGGGACATCCATCCGGAGTGGTAGTACTTCTGACTCATCCCAGTTCACTTTATATTCTACAATGGGGCCAAACTCCTGCAAGAGAATCTGTATTTGTGGGAGGGATAATACTTGACTCATGTATAATAAAAAGTCATCCGCGTAAAGGAAAACTCTGTGTTCCACCTAATTCCTGATGATACCCGACCAATCTGGGTCAATCCAGAGTCTTTCAGAGAGTGGCGCTATCACCAGTGCATACTGTAGGGGGAATAGTGGGCACCTCTGCCTTGCCTCGGTATACAAAGCGAATGGAGCAGGTGTGCGTCCATTCATCACAACTTTGGCTCTGGGAAACAATAATTTGATCAATCGCGTATACTGCCCCCAAATCATTCAAGAACCACAAACTTGTAATCCCACTTGACCTTATCAAAAGCCTTTTCGGCATGTAATGAGAGTATCTTGTCCTCTGGGGCAGCCTGCCCAGCTATTGCATGCAATAGTTGTAAATTATCTGACGACTGTCTGTTTTGTATAAATTCAGTTTGGTCACTGTGAACAAGATGCAACAGTACACCCTGTAGTCGTTGCGCCAAACATTTTGCTCGGATTTTTGCATCCGAATTTATCAATGTCTGTTGGAGCTACATTCCTCTGGGTCTCAACCTTTTTCATGAAAAATGACAATGTTGGGAATCAGCATGGAATCCGGCAGGTGTCTGCACTCCACTGCTTTGGAAAATACTAATTCCAAAGTCGGGCCAGGTTATCGACCAGAGATTTATAGAGGTCAATTGGTAGCCCATCTGGCCCTACTGACTTGCCGCATACAGGCTGTTTATAGACCGGGTTATTTCTTTCACGGTAATCGGGCTGTTAAGTGTCTCCAATAAAGCGGTCGATATTCTGGGTAGGCAGATCCCTCGTAAAAAGGCAGTAACCTTCAGCATATCCCTATATAAGGGGGCAGCTTATAAATTCTCATAGTATTAGGCAAATCGTATGTTGATGTACGAAGGGACAGAATGCTTGTTAAGACTGACCACTAGAGATGGCAACAGCAGCAGGCTGAGTTTGGATAGGGGACAGCTATGATTCGTGCACTCAGGTGGAGGTGCGTACCTAATTATCAATGGGCTTACCCAAGCACACAGAACGCTAAACCCATAGTTCGCACTGGGAGTAGTGAGTGATGGAACACACTTTAACATCTGTCGGGGTAGGAATAGAGACGCACTAAGAAGCACTTAGGCAGTTCTTTCTGTCTCGGACAGGAACGATACTATTGGTCTTGGCCATAGGTGGCAAGATCTATTTAATTTAATGGATTTCCCATTGCACTCAAAGAAAGGCAACAGCCAGGTCTTCCACAAAGGTAGTATGCTAACACCAACAAAGATGCACTCTTACAACCAATCTATCATCGTGATAGGCCTAAGAAAATGACAACGAATGAAAATAGGTCCGAGACTAAGGTATGTATACCTCCCACCACTTCTGGGGACACATGCCCATGCACAGCTCCCCACCCATGCACTCTAGAATGCAGTTATGGCTATGCAAATCCGGTCTAGCAGCTCGCAAAACCGTCCACACTGAAACCCTTTGCGTACCTCAACACCTCTGTCATTAGTATGCAGTGACAACCGGTTAGGTGTCGTTTGATCGTCTGATAATTGATCGCGGCAAACTGTTTGAAAAAAACTGCCTGCATGTGATCAATTGTCAGATGATCAAAGCAAAAACCAAATGTGCTCACACCAACCCACAAATAGCCCCCCCCCCCACTCCAATCCCCCTACTTAACTGTTTTACCCCTGCAGCAACAGACCTGTCCCTCTAACTCGGGTCGGATCCGACGGCGGAGGGTCCCTTTTCTTTTTTTTTTTTTTTCTTTTTTTCTTTCAGTCCCCCGCCTCCCATGTTGAGGAAGCGGGGGACACCCCTGCAATCCCCAAGGCTAATACATACCGATCGTAGGGAGCGGAGGACAACCCCGCGACCCCAGCTCCACATGTTTGGTATGCATTAGCCTATTTGTTCGTTTTTATTCGATCGAATGGTACTGTGCAAATTCGGTCAAATGTACCATTCGACCAAATATAAAGAAACACTGCCAACCTAGGTGAACAATTTGGTCTATCTGGGCACACAATGAATCTCCTGCACTAGCACTGTATCCTAGTCCACCAACAGCACCCACCTATGTGCCTGGCCTCAGGGCTGCTTACTGGGGCACAGCCAACCCTCCTAAATCCTAACGTGGCAGAGGGCACACACGCATTCCAACTACAAAGAGCATTGAGGCCATACAAATGGGGAAAGGGTGCTACATAACTGATGATTACAATGTTATCCCCTACTAGAGAAGCACCCTATTTGTCCCTTATTGCGTCACTTAGTTGGCCCTGTTGCCTACCCTTTAGAGCCAGGGCCATCATATGAATCGGTCTGTCACCTTCAGCATAAGTTGCTTGAGACCAACTTGTAAAGGACTTCTGAACTCTTTTTGTTGAGACTTGCTTTAGTTCCAAGCAAAGTTTAGACCAACTGAGTATATATTATACGGTCATACGTGCGTTTGTGCAGTTTTTCAGTGTCTCCTATAGTGGATATTAATCGTGTCTCATGCGCTGACAACGTTTTCAATGGATGCATCCAATGTGGCGTACATTGCCAATGTAAGAACGCCTTATAGGCATCCCAACATCTATGGACCCGCTAGTCCCTAGAGATCTATAGTCCAGGTGGCCAGGACACGGCCATCGCTATTGGATCTAGTTCTGGGGTTGGACCAGTGGAGAGGATCACCTGGGCAAGGGGTCTTTGGGGAGTGGAAGTGTGACACTGAGGGTCGAGAAGCGCTATGCCCTTCCCTGTAATACATTTTACCCATCCTACCCTGTAGAGTATTTAAAAGCTCTACCCCAAACCCTTTTCCCACACAAACACTTTCTTACACGATAACAGACTAACACTAGAGCCGATTACCTGCCATGTCCCAATACACGGGTCAGGTAGAGTCAGGCAATTGACAATAATCACGCACACCTGATGGCCTTTTACCTTCCCCACCGGGATAAAATGCAGAGCACGAGAACACACTTCGGGCAAGGACGATTTCATGAGGAAACATCTACACCGAACCGGCAGTTCAAACGGAGGAGAAAGGCCGTGAGACCTGGAGAGATGACGAAGAGGGAACTGCCCTTGCCCTTTTCAACTCAGACCCGCAAAGCCTCCGAAGGGAAATCATAAGATCGGGAGTTACAGCTGGCGTGTGGAGGAACAGATGTCAATGGTGCACGGGAGCCTCCTGCATTGATAGTGCAGGCGGGGAGGCACACTGGCTACGGTGGTACCGTCCTTGACTCCAGAAGCAAGACAAGCCAACAGTTCAACACAGCCAGTGAGTCGGAGGAAGCTGATAGCAAATTGAACTGCGCTGAGCCCAGGGTTGCAAGTGGCAACAGTATATGAACACAAGAGACTTGAGAACAAAGAACCTGTGTATGTGTTTGAACTCTTGGGAAAGCCCAGACAAGGGCCAGCTGCAGGGTGGTCAGGCGCCACAAGAGTGTTAATTCGAAGGACTCTCGCTGGCCCCTTTTGTTTTATATTGAAACTGCAAGTACCAGAAGGCCCTAGGAAAGGGTGGCTTGAGATGTTAGAGTGGTCCTACAAGGGTCCCGTCTAATCCCTTGTACAATCGAAAGTCTCTGACCCATTGCCAAGAGAAAGCTAGGAGTAGGAAGCAAACTATGAACTGTGTTAAAAAATCATGAACTGTGTTAAAGCTGGCTATGTGAACCCGACAGAGGTATGCTGAAAGAAAGCTAGGGGAAGGGAACCCTTGCTTTCTGATGAGATGAAACAAAGCATAAACTGTGTTTAAAACGTATGAACTGTGATGAAGAAGGCTGTAGTGAAGCTGACGGAGGGAGGCCCACTTTGCAAGGAGGATCCAAGCCCGGTAGAGGGAGATCGTAGGGGCGAAGAGCAATCACCCAAGGTGCAAGACCACCGAAGGAACTTTTGTTTGTTGTTGTTGATACAACCCGACTTCCAAGGCAAGAGACGTAGTAGAAAAGAGACTTCACCCCTGAAGGTTCTGGTATCATTGAATGGAATTGTGAACCTCGTGCTGGAGAGGCCCAGGAATGTACTGTGCTCAGGAGTTCTGCCTTGTCCCGTGCTAAAACTGTGGGGAAGGGAGACCCAGCCATACCATCCTGACTTATAATTTTGTGAACACTTCTTTCTTTTCTGGTGAACATTATGCCACACACTTTGTTATAACTTAGTAGTAAGGATTGGCAATAGGTTTTTTAGTATAGGCCCTTTTTATTTGACAAGACGCCACTAGGACTGCCTTATTTTTTGATGGTCGTAACTTGCTCCCATCTTAGATTTAAATTAGGCGTTTATCTCACCCATTATAAAGTTCAGTAAACACCCTTGAACTGTGATCACATTTGTCTGTCTTTACTGTTGCCACCATGAGTTCCTTATACCACGAATAAATTAATGTGGCTTACCCCAGTCCCCTTGTGCACGCATTCACACACATACTTGGTAGCCCACAGACACCTACACACAGGCACCACCCACACACAGTATTTGTATTAATCTAACTGACAGTTTGGATGATCCAACTGTTGCTCCACCTCCAGGAAGGATCCTACCGAGCACCATGCAAGGGAGCATCAAGGAGTTCACAGCTCTGATAAATGAACACCCTGAAACGTCAAATTCAGCTGCAATGAGGGGCGCCTGCACAGGACTACCCCCTAGCTCTAGTGTGCCACAGACAGCATACCAATGGGCCATGACTGGCTGTGGAGCTGTCTGCCCTTGCAATGCATGATCAATCCGGCATCCACCAGTTCTTGGGATTCCTGCAGCGAGACAGAGCCCTCCTTTTCACTGCTCTCCCTCTGCTTGTGCTGCCTCCTCCTTAATGGGCAGCTGGGTGGCAGATCAGCTCTCACCTGCTAGTGTCGTTACAACCTTCTGCAAACAGGTTGATGGTCTCCCTTTTTAGAATAGTCTTTGAGGTTTGCTCTTCATCAGAGCACTTCTCTGATAAAGGGTGAGTGCCGATCTGGCGACACAAGCGTGGTAAGCCTGGTGTGAGGGGAAAGGCACTGGAAATGTAAGTATATCTTCCTACAATCAGAAGTTAGGGATGGTTCTGAAAGTCAGAGAAAGCAACACGTGAGGGTGGGGAAGTGGAGGAATGGAAGAGGGGAGTCAATGGACTGTAAATGCACGGGAGGATGTAAGATGTGACTGATAGTTGTATGCACATGCTCCCAACCCTGTGCCCTAATTGTGTACCCAGCATTCCACATTTAGAACTGTTCCTCCATGAGTACCCCTGAAGTACTCGGCAGAAAAAGACAGTTTGTTTCTATTAAAGTGTTCACTGTGCCCATTTCTAAAGAGATGATTGCAGTCACCCTCAAACAGAGTAAGATTTTAAAGATTCCCTAAATCTGGCTGGAGTTAAAGTGAAATTTGTATATGCTGGTCCTCCTAATCTGGCTGTGGGTTTACCCAGTCTGCACCGTCATATTTATTTCAGAACTCTGCCTTTGATGTCCCTTTTCTGTGTCTATTATGTTGATTATGACCTAATTCTCCTGGTTTTGGTTTGTATAATCTGGCCATAATCTGGCCTTCCTACTGTGTATCAGTACTTAGCCAGATAGGATTCACACCTGTGCACTACTAAAAGCCAGTATATATTGTAGGAGATGGATGCTCCCTTTAGTGGGGTTTATCTGTGTACTCCACCAAGGAAAAAAAATAAGCAAAGGCAATACACGATGGGCCTCATTATATGTTTGCCAGTCCGGAAACAATGGTACCGGTAAACTTGCCGGTACCGTTGTTACCGGACCGGCAAACTACGAGTTCTGCTCTCGGGTGCCTTTCTGCCACATGAATGAATGCCTTCATGAATGGTGCCGGCCGGTGCATCCAGCCTCCTCAAATGGGAATGGGAATGGGGAGTAATATTTTCTGGTACCCTGGAATGGGCAATTACAAGGTCTGCTCTGGCTCTAATACCCCGGTAATTGCCCAGTCCCAGGCGCTCGAAAATTCATGACTCAGGCGGCAGCCGTGCCAGTATTTACTGGCACGCCCAGTAATAATGACCCACCAGGGTCATAATGACCCCCAAAGCCATTTTAAACTGCTGATTTCAATTTCTTTAAATCCATTTTGTTACTGCTTCCTCACAATTCATCCTCATTTTGAAGATGGCAAACCCTTTGATCTTTGTGTTACTTTCCCAACATTCCCATGTCCTTCATAGAGGATGATCTACCCATAAAACCTACAATCGTGCCAAAAGGAACGTTCTTCTCCGTTGACTAATTGGATCCCTTTACGAAGCAATTGACTTTACTAACTCAGCAACTGAAGAGGGGGGCCTACTGCCGACAGAGCTAAAGGGAAGGGGTGTGCCTGCATGTTGTACTTCTGCTGTTCTCTGCAATATGTCCCTTTTATACCCTTTGAGGTTAAGGAAAACCCATGCTTACATTTCTTCTGTTCTGAGATGGAGAAAAGGCAGCAGGCGGTCTGAATGATAACACTTGAGGCAAATCCAGACAAATCTCTTTCCTGCTCCCATGCCTAATACGAGGGATGGGGTGCTAATGTTAAAGGATATTTGTACCGCGCACTATCACCACCGGAGTGGTCCCCTGGCCCTTTGGCGGCTTTGAAAAGGCAAGGGGGTTAGTTAGTGGGATTAATAGGGAAAAGTGCAATTGAGCAGTGATGTGCTATTGACAGCCTCAATGCGGTTAACACCGTTTGCTGGGCTTGGGGTGTTTTCCGGTCGGTAGGCATCATGTGCTGTTGTGCGAGTCTATGTGAGGTTTGTTTTGTTGTTGCGTTGTAGTGAAGTTTGTGCGGTTTGTTGTGGTATAGGGTTGTGGTTGTGTTTGGTTAGAGTTTGAGAGGTGAAAGCGGAGTGGTGAACTTGTTAGTGGATTGGTTATTGACATTGCTGTCTAGAAGTGATGTGCTGTATTTCCACTTTCTTTCTAGGTGAGGCGCGTGAACATCGCTTCATGTCTATCTAGCACCGGCACCAGCCGATATTCATTATCCCTTCCATAAATGGCGCTCGCTAATATTCACAACTGTGCCCAAATTCGGCCCCTGCCTCCCTTTCGACCATGCTTATGTGTGCGGCTAGCTGGTATTCACGATTCCATCAAAATCTGACCTCTATAGCATTCACAATGCAGTCCAGACGCGGCTTCGCTCAACAACCGCTACTCTATACAGATGTGTAAATGGCCAACTTTCACAGTCCTACCCCGTTTCTCACGCAGGCTATCGCTTGCAAACCCATCGTCCAAGCGAGGTACATGCCAACACTCGCAGCTACGTCTAAGCGTGGCATTTGCCATCATTCACAACTCCGTCCGGCCTCTGCGCATGCTACCGTACATAGCTCTGTCCAAAGGAGGCAGCTGCTAATATTCATAATTCCATCTAAGTATGGCACTTGGTGGCGTTCATAGAGTGGGTGTGTCAAGGAGTTCCCCCTCTTCTCACCTGGGTCCGATGCTTGCTGGTGACTTCGATCGCTGCCTTCTTACGAACGCTCCTGGTCTTGAACAGCGCTGCTCGAGATTCGTCTGGTTCCAGGTTGCATTTAGTTCCAGGATCACGGAGTCCAGGAATCCGGGAGACTGGAAAAGGCTAGAAAAGCTCAGAACCAGGAAAGGGGAAAGGAAAAGGAATGGGTAATAGCACTGGGACAAGGCAAACAATACCGCGAGCTACGAACACACATCTGGGCTACTCTGCAATAGCATTGAGACGCACGGAGCCGCGGAAGGCGTGGTGTATAAATAGACCACGCCGCGTTCAGCGCATTGAGCGAGCAAGGGCTTCAGCTCTGGACGGCCATGTTGGAAGTAGTACGGAATGCAAGCCCCATTGAGACAAGGACCAGGAGGTCCAAAAGGGGCGTGATCTGAAGTTCATGACAGCATGCCTCCTCCGAAGGCCTTTCCCTCCAGGTTTGCCCGGGTGTATTAGGTGAAATCTTCTGAGCAACCGAGGAGCCTTGATATTTGAAATAGGTTCCCAGGTCCTTTCGCTAGGAGGATATCCTTTCCACTCCACTAGATATTGAAGATGGCCCCGCTTATACCTGGAGTCACAAATCCGGGACACCTCATATTCCAGTTGGTTGTCAACCAGTAGAGGAGGTGGTCTACTGGGATTTCGAGAGGACTGGCTGTAGGGTTTCAATAGGGATGTGTGAAAGACTGGATGAATTCTTTTCCAGGAGTCGAGTCGGGTAGCTTGATTCGATATGAGACAGGATTGATAATCTCCTTGATGGGAAATGGACCATAGTAGCGGGGAGCCAGCTTGTTTGGTCGTAAGTGTCGGGGGGAGTAGTTTTGATGACAACCACACTTGTTCACCGACCGTATAGGACGGACCTGGTCTTCTCTTGGAATCTTCATACCTCTTGGTCTGTAATCTGGCTTTCTCTAAGTGTTCTTTAGCCTCCCGGTGAATGTTGATAAGATTTCCATCCAGGAGTCAACAGTAGGTACTGGTGTAGGGTCAGGAGGAACCGAAGGTAAGACCGATGGATGGAACCCCTGACTACAATAAAAGGGGCTGGTCTGTAGCGCTGAGTGTTCGGAGTTGTTGTAAGCGAATTCCGCAATGGGTATCAGGAGAGACCAGTCATCCTGGACCTTGCTAGCGAAACATCGGAGATATTGTTCCAGGGTCTGATTTGCACGTTCTGTGGCTCTGTTGGTTTGGGGGTGATATCCTGAAGAGAGGGCACGTTGGATTCCTAATACCCGACAGAGGTGTTTCCAGAATTGTGAAATGTATTGGGGACCCCGGTCAGATATGATCTTGGAAGGAAGCCCATGTAGTCGGAATATGTGTTCCAGAAATATTCCAGCTAGCTCTGAAGAGGAGGGTAGTTTCATCATTGGCGTAAAATGGGCCATATGGGTAAACAAATCTATGGTGACCATGATGGTAGTATATCCTCGGAAGGTGGTAACTCCACTATGAAGTCTGTAGCGATGATTTCCCATGGTTTAGAGGGTAGAGTGGGCTGCAGAAGAAGACCCGCCGGTCTATTGTTATCATGTTTATTTTGGGCACAGGTTATTCAAGTCTGGATGTATTGCTGCACGTCAGACTTCATTTTATGCCACCAGAACTGTCTCTGTATAAGACGGAGGGTGTTGTTGATAACTCGGTGCCCAGAATGGAGTGTGTCATGACAAAGGTTTATTATCTTTTGCTGTAGCTTCCGTGTAGGAATGAATAGTGTGTTGTCCTTGAATAAGTAGCCTTCCTTGGCTCTTAATTTCCAGAGATTTCGTGTTGAAATGTCCTTCCATAATTCCGAGGATTGGGTTTGCAATCGGACTTCTTCCAGAAGATTAACTGCTTGGGCTACGAATATTGTGGGAGAGAACATTTTAGGAAATGCTTTATCTTCAGTGGTCACGTAGTCAGGACGGCGAGACAAGGCGTCAGCGATCAGGTTCTGTGATCCAGGGACATGGGTAATGTGGAACTGATACTGGGCAAAAAAGTAGGCCCAACGTGCCTGACGACTGTTCCTGCACTCCAGTGACTGTAGAATCTGTAGGTTTCGATGATCAGTAAGGACTTGGACAGGATGTCTGGCTCCTAGAAATAGGTGTCGCCATTCAGTAAAAGCTTGGTGAATGGCTAAGAGTTCCTTTTGCAGGACGGAGTAGAGCGTTTCACTAGGAGTTAAGGTTCTTGACAGATAAGCAACGGGGTGTTCCAAATCGTCCTCCATCTTCTGCTTCAACACTGCTCCTATGGCGTAATTAGAGGCATCCGTTTCCACTAAAAAGGGTCGACTTGTATCGGGTTGAGCCAATATGGGAGCTTGTGTGAACTCAGTCTTTAAACGCTGGAATGCAGTTTCTTGTAAAGTTGACCAGACAAATGGGGTGTCCTTCTTTAGCAGAGCCACTATGGGTTGTACAATCTCGGAAAAGGTGGCTATGAACTTCCGGTAGAAATTGGCTAGTCCTAGGAAGGATTGGATTTGTTTCACGGACGTGGGAGTAGGCCAGGCGAGAATGACATTTACTTTTGAAGGGTCCATGCCAATCCCCTCTGGACGAAGGATAAATCCCAGATAGTGCACAGAGGTAACGTGAAACAAACATTTTTCAGGCTTGGCTAAAAGGTGATGTTCCCGGAGTCTTTGTAGAACTGCCTTGACATGTCATTCATGCTTCTGAGGGTCCTTGGAAAAAATCAATGTCATCCAGATAGACAATGACAAAGAGAAACAACATATCAGAGAACACCCTATCCATAAAACGTTGGAAAACTGCTGGGGCATTGGCTAGTCCAAAGGGCATGACCAGGTACTCGTAGTGGCCAAAGGGTGTTCTAAAGGCGGTCTTCCACTCTTCTCCTTCCCGGATACGGATCAAATGGTAGGCACCCCTGAGATCCAATTTGGTGAATATTACGGCTCCTCTCACAGCTTCCAGGATATCCGAGATCACGGGCAGTGGGTACCGATCCTTGAGAGTGCATTGATTTAAGCCTCTATAGTCGAGGCAAGGTCTGTGTTCCTTGGTATCCTTCTTGGGAATGAAGAACAATGAAGCACCCGCTGGAGATTTCGAGGGTCGTATGGTGCCATTTTCAAGGTTAGTGTCTAGGTATTCCCGAAGGGCCTTTTTCTTGGGTTCGGAAAGAATGAACATTCTGCCGAAAGGAATTACAGCTGAGGGATCAGTATCTATGGCACAGTCTTCGGGCCTGTGAGGGGGTAAGGCCTGGACTATGGCAGTAGAGAATACATCAGCATATCCCTGATAGGCCTCTGGAACTTGTATGATATTGGAAACCATGAGTGGTGTTTCTTGGTCTCTTGGTGGTTCTTACGGAGTTACCGAGGAGGGATCCAGTGACAGACAGTGGGACATACAGAACTCTGAGCCCAGGAATAATGATCCTGCTGTCCAATTGATATACGGATTGTGCTTCTGTAACCAGGGCATACCCAATACCATGGGGTAATGAGCTGACTTAATGATGTCGAATGTAATCCGCTCTTGATGATGGTTTATGGAAAGTTGGATCTCTTTAGTCTGCAGGCTTATGGGCCCTGAAGAGAGTGGTCTTCCATCTATTGCTTCCACCGGCTGCATGGTGTTTCGGGTCTCGTACGGAATATGATGACTAACCACCCAGTCTTGATCAATAAAAATTCCCATAGCTCCGCAGTCCACCAAGGCCAGAATGGGATAGGTCTTGTCTTTGGAGGGCGACAGGAAAGCCTGTAGTATCACCAAACTGTTTTGTCCAGGAGAGTTCAAGGATGGAATTGATGTGGAGCAAACATCTCTCTCCCGAATCTCTGCTCCATTTAAGATCGGGAGCTGGCGTTTCCCGAAAGCTGAGGAGGTGCCAGAGGACATTCCCTGACCAAATGTTTGTCTGAAGCACAATACATACACAAACGCGTATGGATCCTTCTCAATCATTCTTGAGGCGATATGGGTCCACGAAAGGCTCCAATTTGCATTGGTTCAGGTTCTGGGGCTGGACTTGGGTTTGCATCCGATCTGGCTGTGCTATCAAAGGACGTCTTGGGTGGGTTTCCCTTGGATTTCTTTCTTTCAGCCTTCCTTTCCTGGATGCGAAAGTCTATTTGCAAGGCCAGGTCCATTAGTGCTTGGAATGAATTTGGTCTGGCCAGTTCATCCTTGATCTCTTCGTTTAGGCCTCTCCTGAACAGGGTAAAACTAGCCTCAGGGGACCAGTCTGCTTCCTTGGCCAATTGTTTAAATCTGGTCACATAAGTGAGCAAATCTTGGGAGCCTTGTTAAAGTCCAGCAAGCGTTCTTGGGCAGTATAGACCTGCTCTGGATGGTCAAACATGCCTTTAAGGGCCTGTATGAACCCATCGTAGTCGTCTAGGAGGGCATCGCCGGAGTTGACAAGGGGTGTTGCCCAGGTTAAGGTGTTGCCGGAAAGGTGGGATATGATGAAACCCACCTTAGTCCTAGGAGTCGAAAAATAATAGGGCTTGAAGGTAAAGTGGACCAGGCATGAATCCAGGAATCCGCGGAGTGTTTTTGCCGAACCATCATGTTTGTCAACAAAACCGCCCAACAGGGCACCCTCCTTTGTAGCAGAATCCCAGGATAAGACCAATTGTTTGAGCGCAGCGTTTTCCGCCTTAAGATTTTGAACCTCGGTTGATAGTTCTTGCATGCGTCGCATTAAGTCCTGCACATCGGCTTCCATCTCGTTTTTAGGTTCGGTCGGGTGGCGTCTCAAACTGTCGAGGAGTTCCCCCCTTCTCACCTGGGTCCGATGTTTGCCGGTGACTTCGATCGCTGCCTTCTTGCGAACGCTCCTGGTCTTGAACAGCGCTGCTCGAGATTCGTCTGGCTCCAGGTTGCGTTTAGTTCCGGGGATCACAGAGTCCAGGAATCCGGGAGACTGGAAAAGGCTAGAAAAGCTCGGAACCAGGAAAGGGGAAAGTAAAAGGAATGGGTAATAGCACTGGGAGAAGGCAAACAATACCGCGAGCTACGAACACACGTCTGGGCTACTCTGCAATAGCATTGAGACGCGCGGAGCTGGGGAAAGCGTGGTCTATAAATAGAACACCGTGTTCAGCGCATGGAGCGAGCAAGGGCTTCAGCTCAGGACGGCCATGTTGGAAGTAGTACGGAATGCAAGCCCCGTTGAGACAAGGACCAGGAGGTCCAAAAGGGGCGTGATCTGAAGTTCATGACAGTGTGAAGTTGTGGGCGGAGTTGGGCAGGGGTGCTAATTCTGTCCTCATGGGGTTGTCGCTTGTGTCCTATTCATCCTGGTGTCGTCTCTCTTGTTATTGTAGGACTTTCCGTAGTCTTTTTTATGTGTTGTCTGTGTCATCCTAATTTCTGTCAACCTGTTCTCTGCGTTTCCTGTTTGGTTGTTTAGTTGTTTCAATTTGTTTCTGCTGTGCTGAAGAGCCAGGTTTTTAGTCGTTTTCTGAATTGTAGGTGGTCTTTGGTGTTTCTGATTTCTTTCGGGATGTTGTTCCAGGTTTTTGCGGCCAGGTGGCAGAAGGAGGACCTCCTTGTTTTTTCTTGACGTATTGTTTTGGTTCCAAGCAGATTTCATTCCTTGATCTGAGGAGTCTCGTTGGCTTGTAGATTATTTCTTTTTGTAGGAATTCAGCTGCCTGTCCGCTGATTGCCCTGTGTGTTATGCACATTGTTTTGAAGGTGATGTGATGTTTGACTGGGAGCCAATGTAGTATTTTTTGTGTTCTCTTCTGGATAGTTTGAGGAGGAGTCTAGCTGCTGCATTTTGGATGCGTTGTAGTTTCTTCTGGAGGTATTCTGGCATCCCGAGGTAGAGGCTGTTTGCGTAGTCGATTCTTGACATGATGAGGGTGACGATTGTAAGTGTTTTGTGGGTGAAGGAGGGGAAAGGTTGGATTCTTCTTGTTGTGTGAAGGAGGAAGAAGCATTTCTTAATTATTGCGTTTATTTGTGGTTCCAAGGTTAGGTGTTGTCCATCAGGACTCCCAGATTTTTTACTGCCTTAGATGGTGTGCGCGCGGTTCCCATTTCCTTCGGCCAGGGAATGTGGGTGTTGTTCTCTTGGTTTTTGGATAGAATCATGATTTCTGTCTTTCCTGGGTTGATTTTCAAGTTGTTGGCGTTCATCCAGTTAAAGACTTCTTTTAGACACTCTTATTAGGGTTGAGTGATAGGCTTGAGTGTTTTCGATTTTGTAGATGATTTGAGTGTCATCTGCGTAGATGTAGCATGTTATTTTGTATTTTTGAAGATTCTGATTACTGGATTCTGGTAGATGTTGAAGTATAGTGGTGATAGTGATGAACCCTGTGGTACGCCACAGTCGTTAACTCGTAGAGTAGATGTGAAGGGTTTTATCCATACGGTTTCTGTTCTGTCTGCTAGGAATGATTTAAGTGCCATGTCCGTGATACCTAGATCTTCCAATCTTTTGGTTAGGGTGTCATGGCTTACTGTGTCAAAAGCTGCGAAGAGGTCGAGCAGAGTCGGAGCTGAGGTTGTGTTGGAGTCAGCGTTTGTTTTTAGGTCATCCCAGATGGATAATAGTGTCGAATCTGTTCCTCTTGTGGGTCTGAAACCAACTTGTGCTTCGTCTAGCAAGTGGTGTTTTTCTAAAAGTTCTTGGGTTCATTTGTATATGTACGTTTCTAGGAGTTATGCCGGGTAGGGAATGTATGAAATTGGTCTGTAGTTGGAGAGGTCTTCCACGTCGCCACTTGTGTTTTTTAAATGTGGTTTGATATATGCTGATTTGAAGGATCGTGGTACAGTTCCTGTTGTGAGTGAAAGATTCAGAAGGTTTCTGAAGTATTCTGACGGCGTTCCTTGTGCGAGAATTGATTTGTAGATGTTGGGGGAACAGGGGTCCATGGGTGATCCCGTTTTCTTGCTGTGTTTTACCACCTTGGCGAATGCTTCTGCTGATATTTCAGGGTAGTTTTGAAGTTTGTGTTGTGGCTCTTCGTTAGGTCTGTTTGGTTGGTCTGTTTTGTATGATTTGTCGGTTGTCGTTGATTTTGTTCTTGTAATGGTCTGACAAGTCATTGCAAAGTTTATCTGAGGGGGTTGGAGTGTTGTTGCAACCAGGTGGGTTTCTCATTTCTTTTATGATGTTGAACGTTTCTTTTTCTGTGTTGGTGGCATTGGTGATTCTGTCATAATAATGCCTTCTTGTTGCCTTTTGAATTTCCTTCTTGTATGCCCGGATTTGTTTCTGGAAAAGTGTTTTCTTGCCTTGCTTGTACTCTTTCCTCCATTCAACTTCCATCTTCTTGTTGTTCTTTTTCATGGTGTTGAGCCATTTTGCCATTGCTCTTTTTTTAGGGGGTAAATGGTTTTCCGGGCCGATGTTTTCAATTGTGTCAGCAATCCATTTGTGGAGTAGCTGCACTTTCCCGTCTAGGTCTGCAAGCTCTAGTTCTGTAGTTGAAGGTTTGGTCATCTCCAGTTGTTTCATTAGGTTGCTTGCTTTGATGGTTTTCCAGTTTCTTTTGGTGATGGTTGTGAGCTTGGGGGGCTGGGTGTGGACTTGAGTTGGTAGTGTGATCACGAATGTGATGATGGGATGGTCGCTCCACCGTATTTGTATCGGTGGTGCCGTGGTGATACGTTTTTTCTTGTCGAAGATTGCGTCAAGGGTATGTCCTGCCGAGTGTGTTGCCCCTTTAACCAACTGTTGTAGTTTCATGGTTGTTAGTTGCCCAATTAGTGAGTTTTGCGAATTGGCGTGTTTTTCTTCAAACCAAATGTTGAAATCCCCGAGGATTATTAGATGTTGTGTTCTATGGCTATGCTGGTGATGGCTTCTATGAAGTTGTCGACGAAGGTTGCATCGTATATCGGTGGTCTGTAAACCAGGATGAATGTGATGTTTGTTTTTGGATTCACTGATAGGTGTATGACCATGGTTTTGCAGTTGATGATGTCAAGAGGTTTGTCTATTTTTATTTTCAGGTGTCCTTTGAATGCTATTGCGAGGCTTCCTCCTTTTTTCATAATTCCTATTTACCTGAAGGCATTTGAAGTTGGTGGGGAGGCAGCTTTGGAGTGTGATTTTGTAGTTGTCATCGAGCCATGTTTCTGTGATGAATAGTATGTCAATGCCATTGTCGCAGAGAAGGTCAAATATTTCTGTCTAGTGTTTTGACATGGATCTTGCGTTTATTAAGTTGGAGTGGATTTTAAAGGTGTCGTTTGGTTTGTGTTTTTAGTGTCAGCATTGTCTTCTGACTGGTGTTGCGATTTCCTTTCAGGTCGATCTCTTGTTGTGGTGTTGGTACAGTTGTGTCTGCGTCGTCAAAACGTTTTTGTAGATCAGTCTTGGGTTTTTGTTTTCATCAGGTTCCTCTCCTAAATTTTGAAGCTGTCGAGTGGAAGGTCCTCTTGTTTTGGTGATGTAAGGTGTTAGTGCATCAATTATGTTCTTGTTATTTCTAGTATTGTCCGTTATTCTGCAGGTGGAGGAAACCTGGACTGTCCAAGCAAAATTACAATGGGTGGCATCACCCTAAGATGTTGCCGTAGACCCCCTAAACTGGCGGACGAAGTGGTAAGCAGGGTGACAAAAGGAAACCAAATGTAGCACATATATTTGAATGTTTTTCTTGGCAGGGGCATGCATTGCAAAGATGGTCAACGCTCAGCCTTGTCCTTTCGTCTACAGTGGAATGATGAGTCTTCCAATGTGGTATAGTATGATGCCCCTTAATAGGAGACTGCTAGCTTGTCACAGTGGAAGAGCAGTCATTGGAACGATTCGGGTGTATTTGTCCCCAACCATAATGTGTCTTTTGTCTGAGTAGAAACTGTTATGGTGAGGCTTTGCACTTTAACTAATAACCTAAGATCCGCTATTATGTTGATGGTGTGACAACGTGATCTATGTGTCACTCATTGCATGGGACTGGGGAAGCCCCCAAATAGGTAAGGCAGCCCCCGGATGTGGTAGCTGAAGGATTTCCCAGAGCTTACCGTGTCCTCCTTTTGGCAGATCCGGAGTGCCTTCGATTGCTAGGTCAGGAACCACCAGTCATGCCATCCAGGACAAGGTGAGCCTTATCAATAAGGAGACTGAGTTCAAGTGGCGCAGTTGCTCCCTAGAGTCTGTAACCCTTCTACCCATTCTTCCATGCAGAGAGCCCTGAAGTATCCCTTTCAGAGAAGCTCTCTCCTGTGGAACAAAGACAATAAATGACAGGAAGATATGTAGGGAACCCCACATGGCAGCACCAGTGAAGGGGTGGTTTTAAAGTTTGCAAATACAATGTCAGGTTCCCCTACCCCAAGATGGCAAGCATCCCACATCGTGCAGTCGGCAAGGGGAGGTGGGGTGAATAGAAATGGCCAAGCGGCTCAAAAGATCACAATTACTCCAAGGTTGGTGCAGAGGCGGCCAGAGAGTCCTGTGCTTGCATGCGGAAAGGTGAAAATGTTTCCTGAGAGCTCTATAGAGTTGACCCACTGTGAGACCCACAAGCCGTGTAAGCTGGCGAATCAGGATGAGCATCAAACCACACAGCAGCAAGGAGTCTGCATGCAGAGCCACATGGTCATAGTGACACTGCTGCCTGAACCGAACATGCTGGACAGGCTTTTCGTGAACTCCAACTGTGGGGGCTGTGGCATTGGCCAATCCCAATTATTGAAGCATGCACCACAAGTGTAATCTAAGTGAAACATAGAGCCAGCCAAGCAGATGGGGAGAAGGTGGAACTATTAGGGGATGAACTGTCAGGAACAAAGACTGTAATAGGGACACGGATCCACCAATCAAAACACTCATTGGGACAGTTACTCTAGCAGCACCTATACAAAAGAGGCACAAAACATCTGATTGTTTGGGGTAGTATGGTGTTCCGGAGCGAGTGGAAAAAGAAGAAAGAGAGAGCAAGGGTCTATGTTGGCCAAGTCAAAGTGGCAAGCTGGAAAGTTGGAGACGTAGAGGAGGTAGCTGAGACAATTTAGACGCACTGTAGAGCAGGCCAGGTGAAAGGAAAAGTCTAGAGTAGAGAGCCTGCTAGGAGCCTGCTCCTAAAGGCTGGCATGCGTCAGGACTTAAGTCGGGAAGTCAGGGAAGCCATCTGCAGGATCTAGCCCAGATCCTGGTGTGCTGGTGGTGGTGATTATGCAGCTGCCAACTAAAGACTCTTGGAAGATGCCAGTTAAGAAGATCGCCCATCCCAGAAATGGGCAGGTTTCTCTTAATCATGGACACTTGCAAAGCGGGTGTGTAAGGACGCAGACCTTCCAGGTGACCGACTTCGGTCGAAAACTTAGGAGAAGGTGCCGTCCCTTTGACATATGTTTGCAAAATAGACCTGTGTGTGCTGCTTCAAAAAGGGCGGTGTTTGATTGCCCATTCTATTAAAAACTGCAGGCTCCCATCTTTGTGCCATCTTAGTTTACTTAAAGAGGTATTGGGGGTGTTGGTAACCAAATTACCGCAATATTTACTGCACCGCCGAATCATGGGTACATGGAAATGGGCGCTAATTCCGCTGGTGGATTTACAGCCAAGAAGCAAAATGGTATTTTCGTCACATTACCAGTTGAAATACCAGCAGCAAAATGCTGCTGGAAATTGGTGGTAATTCCACCAAAAATACAGTGCAGTTACCTCCACTTAAAAGGTGGAGGTAAATCCATACAGGTGATGAAAATATGTCACAGGTGCACCCAGTCCACTCAAAGAGTACATAAGGTCTGCCCCTGATCCAAACACACTTTCCAACACCATGCTGCCACTACCTATCACATACTGGGACATGCAGCACCTCACGTTGGGATGCATAGGCAGGAACAGCAGCACAGGGAGCATGGCGCTGAGAGGAGGAGGAGGCGGAGACGCCAAGCAAGGCGGGCACCCATTCCCTGGGTCAGGCCCTCACCCTGGACATTGACTGATGCCTAGGTCATTACCAGCAATATCCTTTATATGGAAGGAATAAAGGGCGTTGGCAGTGCCAACGTGTGAGAAAGCAGCCGTAGAGTCTTTAAGTTCCCTCTCCTGTACAAAAGCATGTGTCCGGCAGCATCTCGGGAGGATAGCTCAAGGGCAACGTGCTTGCCTTAGAAGTAAGATGACACAGGGCATCACAGGTTCGATCCCCGGGTCCGCGCTTAGAAATCTCTGGGTAATAAGCACATTATTCATAACCTATCATATTATAGATGGGCCCAGTGGTCAGTGGACTGCGAAACTACATAGTAATCTATACAAAGGCACTGTGACTACATGCATGTGCAAGGGAAGGTGGGATGCTGTTGAAGTACACAAGCACTGTAGGGGAAATGTGCATGTGAAGCCATGAGAATCGCCCATGCGTGCTGTGACAGTCCCCATTTTAAAGTGACCCCCTACACCATCACATCAACAAGCCATATCGACATGCAATGAGCCCATGTATGTGCCAAGTATACCCTCAGCAGACACTACTCCCACCTTGCATGAGCTGTACTCGTTGGCCTGTAAACGACCCTGCCCATCAGACAAGCTGTGTGTAGGATGACCATTCATTATGTTGCATGAGTGTCTCTCTATCCCACATACTAGTATGCGTGATGACTGATGGCATGTAATTATCCGCCCAACAGGACTCAGACTGATGAGGCGGGGCCCCCGCTTCCCAGCAGACCTCCACTGGTGGCAGCACATCAACTTCCACCCTTGCGAAGTTCAGCCATGGGAAGTGCAGGAAGAAGAGCAGGAGTGAGGCACCAGGGCCGGAGCACATTAGCAGCATGTCAGCCATGCTAAGTGGTGAGACAACCACTGTTCCCACAAGTGTGCCCTGTGGCCCCTCCACCACCACTCCACATGCAGGTGCGGCACCCTCAGCAGCTGTGACTGACAAATGTCAGCTGGACCCTGTGGTCATTGGCACCACACCTGCTCCCACCCATAAACCCCCTTACTCCCCTCGTCACCTGAGCCTTTCCCATCGCCAGGGTGAGCCGGATACTTGGAGTAATGAGTGGTACACCTGATGGAGAAGACACAGGCTTCGGGTCCCTATGCTTCAGCACTGGCCCTCTCCATAGTCCACAGGCTGTGGAACAGCATTCACTGGATGGCATCTGGGGGAGGCTGGACGCCATGGAGCGCCGCCAGGTCACCATCGAAAACCTGGCGGAAATGCAGGTGCAGCATCTGCAGGTAGTAGGGGACAGTGTGCAGGGCTCCTCACGGAGAATAGCAAGGTCACTGGACCGGCAGTTGTCCATGGCAGCTGCTCCAATAACAACTGTGGGCAAGAGGATGAGGGTGGCTGCAACACACTAGAGGCCAGGATTCAGAACCTTCCACCTCCTACAGCCCTACAGAGGAGTCATCGCTGGGAGTCCATTGAGTCGCTCTCTCTGCAATGTGTCCGATACACTGCCCAAGCAGGCTTGCAAGGGCAAGAGGCCATGTAAATGACTTGTGTATTCATGACAATATTTCACTTTGCACAAGGGAGGTGGGGGGGAAGGGCTGTCGAGCATTAGCGAGGTGGGTGGAAAGGGGTGTTGGGGATTGAGAAGGTGGGTGGGAAAGGCTGTTTGGGATTGGAGATTTGGGTTGGAAGGGCTAGTGGGGATGGATGCTCATCAGAGTTGTGAATAAAAAAAGATTCACTAGCCGAAATGTGAGGAGAATACTTTTTGTGTTAAGGTGATATATTCAAAATGTGTGTATATACAAAAGTGTGATGCTTGTGAAAAGTAATGTGTCTAGAAAAAATGTTCAGTTAGTTCTTGCTGCACCAGACGTCCGTCCCTGGCTTCCTTGCACTCAAAGTGCAGCAGCACTGCATCTGCAAAGAGTGCATCATTGTCTGCTGGGGAGGCATGTCCAGGTCAGGGGGCAGAGGGACATTTCACCTGAGGCAGATGTTGTGCTGCTTGGTAGAGGCAACAAATATTTTGTCGCCTTCTCTGGCCTGTCCATCCGGGCCCCTCGAGTACGGTCCAGGCACCGGAAATGGGGCCTTCAGCAGGCCAAAGGTCAGCTCAATTCAGAGTCTGGTCATGACTTGTGCCTTATTATAGGCCACCCCCTGTGGTGTATGCGGATTGCACACGCGCCATCAGCCATGGGAGCTGGGGGTAAACCAAGTCACCTGCACAAGCATAGGACACAGATGTCTGTCACAATGCATCGAGTATGAGTAGCATGTTGCATGTCTTGTTGATGGACACTCTTTGTAGGCAGTTATGTTATTATGTTTCATTTGTACTACATGGTTTCATTCACAGTAATTTAATGAAGTGTGATATACTAGGGAGGTACATGTGCATTTTCACTTGGAGATAAACTGTGCACACAGCTCACAAACAAGTTGTGCCACAAAGAATCCTGGATGTCCTTGTTGCTCAAAAGCCAGCTATTGATCCCTCAATCCCTAACAACTACGGACCCATAGCAACAGTCCCCTTCATCCTGGAAATCATGGACAGAGTCACATATCTGCAGATCCAATCATTCCTTGAATACCACCCTATTTTGGGGACTCTGCAATCAGGCTTCCGCCCGAAACGTGGTACCAAAACGGCCCTTCTAGACTTGAAGAACCAGCTTCATGACGCTAACGACCAGGGCAACCTCTCGCTTTTTCTATTGCTTGACCTCTCAGCGGCGGTCAACCTCTTGGACCATGAGATCCTCTGCCACGCCCTCATCTCCTCAGCCCACTTCTCGCTGGACGCCTCCAAGTGGGTTGCCTCTTTCTTGGCCGACAGATCTTCTCAAGTCTTTGCCGGGGATGCTTTCGGCTTCTGTGTTTCCCCTACACTCTATAATGTGTTTACAAAACCACTGTTTGACCACCTTGATTCTCTAGGCATTTCATACACTAACTACGGTGATGATACACACATGTTTATCCCCCTTAATGGCGACCATTCCAAGGACACACTCAGAATAAATTAGATCTTTGAAGCTATCTAATCTTGGATGGCCGCACACATCCTATGCCTCAGTGTTGAAAAAACAGATCTTCTCCTTATCGACCCTCCCACCCGCCTGGAAAATTTACAGCATGCCTACAAAAGCCTTCATTGACGGTCACAACATTACTGTCGCCACCTCAGTCAAGACTCTGGGCACGTACCTTGACTTTTCTCTGAGCATGACCCGCCAGGTCAACCACATTGCTACATCATCAGGCTACGCCACCATGGTCATCAATGCCAGCAAACCCTTTTTGACCACTAAGAACTGGCTCAAAGTTGTCCTTGCCCTCAAAGGATCTAAACTTGATTACTGTAACTCACTACTGTGTGGCACCTCTGAAAAAAACATGCACAAATTACAAATAATTCAAAACAACACCCTCTGGGTAGCATTAAACATTGACAAGCCCAACCACATCCCGGAGGCCAGAAAGTCTGCCCACTGGCTCCCAGTAAAGGACAGAATCAAGTTCAAGATTTTGTCCATCACCCAGATTCAACCGGAAAAGATGGGGGTGGTTCTAGTGTCCAAGTCTGCGCTGCGCCCTGCCCTCTGGAACGAACATCCACCCTATAGACGAGACAAACCCTCCTACAACTCCTTAAGAAAGAATCTCAAAACCCACCTCTTCAACTGACATTTTCCCTTCCCTTGCCTTGTTCCCTCTTGTCTCATTCCTGCTACAACTGTTTCCCCTCCTTTGTAACCAGCGCCTAGATGCCCATGGGCTGTGCACGCTTCTTTATAAATGTACAAATAAAAAATGGCCTGTGATAGGATTTCAAATGTGCATGTTGTCTGTGTTGGGCTTGTTCTGTGCTGTCAAGTAGTGCCCTTCTGGGGTATTTGGTGTTGTTGTGAATGTTTGTGACTTGTGAATTCCTGCTACAAAGGCTTCACAATCATGTTTTGCAGTGTACATGCCATCAGTGTCTGGCAGTGTTGCATTGTCGTTGTGCAGTGTTGAACGTTTGCATTGACAATGTAGGTATGTTTGCCCTTTGTATTGTGGTTCCTGTAGTCATATGTTTGTGCATGCGTTACTTGTTGGTGCAATATGCATTGCTTTCATACTGCTGCATATTCCTGCTGGGCCTAGTCCTGTGGGTTGATGGGTGTCATGTGCGATGTGAGAGGGCAGGTCCAGTATGTACAGGGCCTTGACAAGGCATGCATTGATCATAAGTAGTACTGTTCCAAACCCTTTACATGGCATTCAACTATTGCTGCAACATGGTATTGTGTAATGGCCCATGTACTCACCCAGCATTCACGTCCATTGCCCTCTGTGGCTCTCACTGTACGCAGGGAGGGTGCTATTAAGCAGGACCATGGTGTCATGGGTGGAACCAGGAATTGGAGCTAAAATCACACGTTACCAGAAAT